>NW_028141186.1:0-430348 GCF_030444845.1 Prenolepis imparis | reverse complement strand
ATTATGGAAGCGCCGATGTCCGGCTGCTCGAACTTGTCAACGGAGCGTTCTAGAGTTCATTAAAACTATGTTTTTCATTTTATGGACATTTTATCATTAGGAAAGGAATGAAGATTTTAGGGCCGACGCTGCGACGAATATGTCTAAACGTGATTTAATAGGCCTCTACCTATTTGCGTTGACGTTCGGCAGCTTGTACCCTCGCGGAAAATCACCCATAAAAACGAGAGCGAAACATTTTTTCTTAATATTTTTAAGGAATAATGCAACGTATCGGCGCCAACGTTCGGCTGCTTTGTACCCTAGCAGAAAATCGGTCGTAAACAGATAGCGAAACATTTTTCTTAATATTTTTTAAGGAAGAATGCAACGTATCGGCGCCAACGTTCGGCAGCTTGTGTCCTTACTCCTCTATCCATAAAACCGATATCTCGGGAAACTATCTTTTGAGATACGCCAAATGTTAGAAAAGGAGATAGAATTAGGTGAAATATATATAAGGAGGATGAGAGCGCATCAAACCATAGTACGATTTGAAAGCGCATAGATGCAGCGGTGAAAAAAGTTTAGTGGTTACTTTCTTGTATTAGAAGTGTTAGTGGTATAATAGTGAATAAAAGAAATAATGGAAAACATCGAGCAGAACGAACGCGACTTGTTGGAGCGGTCCCGCCAAGTCACCACCTTGGGCGAATATTTTGAATGGGCGCTGCGCTGCGAGGAATTTATCAATTTGCTCGAAGAAAACAGCCGTAACAAGCGTCCGCGACTCTCGATTGGAAATAGACAATCTTTGGTGGCTAGAATCGCGCGACTCGAGGGTGCAAAGACTCGATTGCAGAGACAGTTTATACCCAGTGGTGGTAATTACAGTGGCGATAATAACACGGGAAGACTCGTTTGGCGAGAGATCGATACCGCGTTCGAAAATCGGATACTGACAGGTGCGGTGATTAACGCAGACTATATCGAACCGCGACAATTTTTGGAAGACGCTAGTAGTGTAGTTCTCGAGCAAGTGCAAGATGTTATAAAAATACACAACTGTGCAAAAGTAAATACCGTGTTCAACGGTGAGTTTGTGACAGGTGATATGCGCTCCAACAAAAGCATTAACACGCGAAATTATGAACTCTTTCGCACCGTCCGATTTACACGAGTGGTATGAGCGGCATGTCATCGAATCCACATTGGCGTCTCTCGAAGAGTTTCAAGAACGTGATAGCGGATGGGCATTGTCACGAATCCTTGATCTTACGGTCAACGTCAACAAGTGCAATCCTATGCGCGCGGGGTGTTATCTAAACTTACCGCGAGAAATTATGACGAAGAGAGCAGTGGTGAACGTGCAGTCTAAAGACAATGCATGTTTCGCGTGGTCAGTGGTGGCCGCTCTGTACCCCGCCGAAAGTAATGTGACACGGGAATTTTCATATCCTCATTACACGACAGTGTTAAATCTACAAAACATTGAGTTTCCGATGACGTTAAACCAAATTAAAAAGTTTGAACTGGCAAATAACATCTCAATCAACGTCTACGGCATCGAGAGGAAGAAGGAATTATCTATTCTTCCGATACAGCTCACCGATCGGACGAGAGAAAAACATGTAAATGCTGTATGTGGAGGAGGACGACAGCGTTGGGCATTTCGCGTATATAAAAAATCTATCCCGGCTTGTCAGCACGCAACTGAGCAAACATGACCACAAGAAATATATCTGCGATCGGTATGTATATTTATTGCAAATTATATAATAATTGTAAATAAAATTGTAAATAAAATTATAATTTTTTTTTTCTTTCACAGATGCTTGCACTTCTTTAATTTGAGCGAAAAATTGGAGGCTCACATTGCGGACTGTCGAGAAATGAACGACTGCGCTATCCGATTACCAAGCGATAAAGACAAGTGGCTCGACTTCGACAACTACAACAGAAAGGAGCGACTTCCCTTCGTGGTGTACGCCGACTTGGAGTGTGTGCTGAAGAAGACGCCGGAACATGCGTCATACTCCCAACATCACGAGGTATTTAGCGTTGGGTATTACGTGCAATGTTCGTACGACAACTCACTATCCGCGTATAATTCTCGCCGTAGTATCGATTGCGTTTCATGGTTCGCCGAAGAACTTAAAAATTTAGCGCATCGCGTAAAGGGTATTTTGTCTGATAATGTCCACATGACAAAATTAACGCAAGATGAATGGGAAAAATTTCATAGCGTCACGCAATGTCACATTTGCGAAAAACCGTTTGCGCCGGATGATACACGCGTACGCGATCATTGTCATCTGACCGGGCGATACAGGGGTCCCGCGCACTCAAACTGTAATCTAAACTACAAAGACTCTTATGTCATTCCTATAGTTTTCCATAATCTATCCGGCTATGACGCACATTTTATCATAAAAGAAATAGCTACCGCGTATGAAGGACGCGTAGATGTGCTTCCAATAACAAAAGAAAAATACATTTCATTTACGAAGACTGTCAATAGTACCGACGACGATAAAGATCGGAAAGCTTGCATGAAATTACGATTCATCGATTCATACAAATTTCTCAATGCTAGTCTTGACAAATTGGCATCTTTTTTGAATAAAGATAAGTTAAAAATTTTGCGTTCCAATTTTTCCGCATTATCCGCTAACAATTTTGAATTATTAACGCGAAAAGGTGTCTTTCCGTACGAGTACATTGACTGCGTGGACAGGCTGCAGGACACGCGTTTACCACCACGCGAATCGTTTTACAGTTCTTTAACCAGTGACACTGTATCCGAGAGCGACTACGCACACGCCGTCAACGTGTGGCAGCAGTTCTCCATTCAAACCTTGGGTGAATACAGCGATCTGTACTTAAAAACTGATGTCTTGTTGTTGGCAGATATATTTGAAAACTTTCGCGACACTTGCATCGCGAGTTACGGACTCGACCCTACGTATTATACTCTTCCTGGGTATACATGGGACGCCATGTTAAAACATACACGCGTAAATTTCGAACTGCTTACCGATATCGATATGGTTATGTTTATTGAACGGGGTATACGCGGCGGTCTAAGTCAATGTTCAGGAAGATACGCGCATGCTAATAACAAGTACATGCAGTCGTATGATCCATCGAAACCATCATCATATTTAATGTATTTAGATGTAAATAATTTGTATGGATGGGCAATGTGTCAACCACTGCCTTATGCCGATTTTCGATGGGTCGACGATGTATCTAACTTTGACATCTCGTCAATAGCGCTCGATTCACCTACAGGCTATATCCTCGAAGTAGATTTAGAGTATCCACAACATCTTCACGACACGCACACTGACCTACCGTTTTGCCCGACACGTGACAAACCGCCCGGCAAGCGGGAAGATAAGCTTCTCGCAATGTTATATGATAAGAAGCGTTACGTCATACACTACCGCAACCTGCAGCAGTGCACGCGTCACGGCCTTCGCGTTACAAAAATACATCGCGTATTACAATTCACTCAATCCGCATGGCTCCGCGATTACATTGAACTAAATACAAAATTTAGAACACAAGCGAAAAATGATTTTGAGAAAAATTTGTACAAATTGATGAACAACGCGGTATTTGGCAAAACGATGGAAAATGTGCGTAATCATGTAGATGTAAAATTATTGACAAAGTGGGACGGACGATACGGAGCAGAGGCGATGATAGCGAAACCAAATTTCCATAGCAGTAGCGTCTTTTCAGAAAATTTAATTGCCGTAGAATTACGTAAACTAGAAGTAAAATTTAACAAACCAATCTATGTTGGTATGTGTATACTCGACATATCGAAAGTGTGTCTGTACGAATTTCATCACGAGTACATGTCACCGCTCTATCGTGACAGATGTCGGGTAATGTACACCGATACAGATAGTTTAATATATCATATTAAATGCGAAGGCGTGTATGAAAATATGAAACGCGATATCGCTAGATTCGATACGAGCGATTATCCAATTGACAACGCGTACAGTATACCGCTTGTGAATAAAAAGGTGCCAGGTCTAATGAAGGATGAAAATAATGGCGCGATAATGACTGAATTTGTAGGACTTAGAGCAAAAATGTACGCTTTGCGAGTAGATGGTAAGAAAGATACAAAAAAGGTTAAAGGTGTCAAAAGTAACGTTGTCGCGAGAACGATAACATTCGACGATTATACGCGGTGCCTGAACGACGAGATTGAAATGACACGTAGTCAGTCATGTATTAGGTCGAAATTGCATGAAGTATACACCATCTGCGAGACAAAAATTGCTCTAAGTCCATACGACGATAAGCGGTATATCATACCTGATTCGACCGACACATTACCATGGGGACATTATCAGATACCCTTATAAAATATAATGTAATATAATGTATGTACGATATGTTATGTAACATATGTGTATGTATTTCATATATTGGAACGGAAAGGATGTATTAATAAAGATTTTGTATTTCACATATTTCATGTATATTGTAATATTTCAAATACTTTTATTTGTTGTACACATTATATATTTTTTAATTTTTGAGTAATTAATAAATACAATTTGTATGAATTAAATTGCATTGTCCTTATGTATCCAAGAGTTGTGCGAATTGTCAAATCCCAGCCATTTTACGTAAACCTCGTCACCCCTCCTGCGCAGTACTTTCTCTACGAGATATACGTCCGGATAATTCGCGCTATGCAACTCGTGCTCGTAAAACGCTCCAGCGACAGATGTTTTGCGATAGTCCTCGAGTAGATAGGTTACGGGATTAGTATGCTGCACTTTAACAATTTTAAACACTTCGGTTGTCCAATTTGGTGTGTAACCCTTCTCAAAAAGTTTCTTGTACTTGCTAACGCGTACCGGGTCACCTACTTTGAACTTTGCCGGAGCGGCAATCTTTATGTTACTATATACCGTTTTTAAAAGTTTATCAGCGATCGCGGGGGTGACGTCGACGGGTCGCATGCCGATCGTTCGATGCTTGCACGCGTTGTAATCCGATATGAGTTCCGCCAACGCGTCGATCCACTTGTAAGTTCCGTTCAGCGTAAACATCTTCCACATGTCGTTCTTCAGCGTGCGATTGAATCGCTCCACAACCGATGCCTTCAATACCGAATATGTAGAATAGTGATTGATGTTATGTTTCCGTATAAGCCGTTGCACGTCGGCGTTATAAAATTCTTTCCCCATATCGGTTTGCATGTTTCTCGGGCATCTCTTGCTATCTCGAATTATCTCGGCGATAGCGTCAGCCGTCTCGCTTCCACCTTTACTCTTGAGTGGTATGGCCCACGCGTACTTGCTCAACACATCGATGACGGTGAGTATGTAGTGGTAACCTCTGTTGAAACGGACGCATCTCGACGATGTCAGCTTGCCACAGGTCATCGTATCCCCGCACTATGACGTGTCTTCGGGGAAAATTTTTCCTTGCCGGCGCGTGCAGTTCGTTCACCAACTGCCGTTTCTCCAAACTATGTTGTTTCATCGCTTCGTCGGTTTTTCTCGATCGCCGTTTGTCGCTCGTTTTATGATTCATTTTCGTTTGTCGTTCTTCAATAGCCGTTCGTAGCCGTTCCTGACCCGTTCTTGAGCCGTTCGTAGCCGTTCCTAACCCGTTCTTGAGCCGTTCCTGACCCGTTCGTAGCCGTTCCTGACCCGTTCGTAGCCGTTCCTGACCCGTTCGTAGCCGTTCTTGACCCGTTCGTAGCCGTTCCTGACCCGTTCGTAGCCGTTCTTGACCCGTTCGTAGCCGTTCCTGACCCGTTCGTAGCCGTTCTTGACCCGTTCGTAGCCGTTCCTGATCCGTTCTTGAGCCGTTCCTGACCCGTTCTTGAGCCGTTCTTGAGCCGTTCTTGTGTTGTTTACTTCCGTTCTTGACCCATTCGAAAATCGTTCTTGATTCGTTCGCTGCCTTGTTCATAGTCGTTTCTAACCCGTTCGTAGCCTTTCCTGACCCGTTCACAGCCGTTACTGACCCGTTCGCAGCCCTGCTTGAGTTGTTTGTAGCCTTGCATGTAGCCTTTAAAGACTTGTTCGTAGCCTCGTTCGCAGCCCTGCTTGAGTTGTTGGTAGCCTCGTTCGCTGTTGCTAGGCCGTTAATAGCCTCGTTCGCAGCTGTTGCTAGGCCGTTCACTACCACTCATTGTAGTTAGATAGTAGTTCGATAATCCTTCGTAGCTGTTCGATAATTGTTCGTAGCCGTTCGATAACCCTTCGTAGATGTTCGATAACCGCTCGATAGCCGCTCCTAACCCGTTCACTGCTGCTCATTCAGGTTGATAGCCGTTTCTGAGTTAGCGTTAGCCGCGCGTTGAAGTTCGTTTATCACAATCTGTATTGCCCGCACATCCTTCTCGAACGAAGTCAGCTTCTCATCTGATTCTTTCTGTTGATTCATCAATCTTTTAACGCAGGATTCCACATACAGTTTGTTGACGGCATCGGTGTCAGCCTCAGGTTGCGCTACACGACGAATCTTCCTCGACCTTGCGTCATAGTCCGTAACGACGCGACACAGAGCGTTTTCGTGCACATAACTTTTCACCAATCTATCCCAAGAACCGCTTGTGCCGGTTGCATCATTTCTTGGTTCGAATAATCCAAATTTGTTGATAGGCATTTTTTTCCACCGATGAGTGACGCTGATCGACTGATTAGATTTGTCGAGACACCATTCAATTTATAATAATGCCTGCTTCGCGAAGTTCCTCGATGATCGACAGGATCTCATTGTCGTGAGCGTTGTGGCCAGCTCGGCGCGAAGCGTCCAGCAATCGTACCCGATCCACTAGCTCGTTGGGGTCATCCCAGTGTATGTAATCGATCTTATTGTCGGTTAGCGCCATCGCGTGAGGCATGAATACTCCCTTTCCAGATTTTTTCTTTTCAATCGATATCAATGGTGCGATTATATGTTTGTACTTGTATCCCCTGTTGCTTCGTAATTGGCCTTGTGTCATAATTGCGTTTATGCGCGTTCGTCGCCAATAATATACTCTTGTATTTACGCATATCATCCTCCGTGTAAATGTCATCATCGGGAATTCTCTTGAAGATCAATTCGTATAATCCTGGTGTACCAATGTACCTCACTTCATCTATAATTATAGAGTCATATTTGTCAATGTCGAATCGTTTGTTACCGAGACGCATTTCATCCTTGTCGAAATAGACACCGTACACGTGATCGATTTTCCTTTCTTTGTCGCCACCGAGGAGAGTGCTCATGTATTCTTGTCCCAGTGATCCCAAGTGCTTTCGCAACATTTCTTGACCTTCCAGCGTTTGTAATGTGTTTCGAACAAACGATGTTTCGAGCGTGCTGCCCGAGGTTTCGAAAACATTTTCGTTTGCGAGTGTTTCGGGTATCATAGGTTGTATGATTCTCGTTGTCGCGAACGGTGTAGAGCTTATCATCGGTTCATCCAATAAAGCATTCGATGTACGCGGTGTCGATGAGCGATTCGGGTTTGACCGTTTCCTCTTTTTCGGTGTCGCATCATCCTTCTCCTCTTCCTCCTCTTCCTCCTCCTCCTCCTTGTACCGCTTGATGGGTAAGATTTTAATCTTTGCGGTACTTTCCGGCTCGTTTTTCACCGCGATCGAGTTGTCGACAATCTTTTGTAGCGGCTCAATAATAGGTCTAAAATGGGTCTTGACCGCGATATCGTCATCGATCTTACCGGTCTTCAAAGCGCGATGTTTCTTGCGGATTGCTTCACTCGTTTTCGCAATCTCCTTCGCTATCTTTTCACGTTCGCGAATATTATCGTTCTCAGCCATGTCGGTAGAGTGTCGAACGCTCGTGTTTCACCTCTCTCGACAGAACATCGGCAACGACTAAATGTTTTGCGGTCATCGCGAACACGTTAAATCCGTTTCTGTATCGGCCGTTCGTAAGCGAGCTATCCTTATCTATCACTAGAAATCCATACTTTTGCTGCCAACAAGTACGACATAATTCACTGAAATCCTCGTATGACATGTCAGTATTCACGTGATCATTGTACACATGTTTCAAGTTGGTACCGTCCTGTTTAAACAAGATTAGCAGGTTTGCGTTGTCGCGTATAAGATGTTTCGGTATTCTTGCGTATGTCTGACAGAGATAGAAGCAGTCGACGTTCGAGTGGCGTCCCATTGAAAAGTATTCTCTTATCGTATTTTGTTTGTCACACGCCACGTCATCGAAAACGAAAATCGAGTTTGGACATGCTTCGCTCGGTGGAATGACGTCACTGTTATTGGAGAATGTAAAATAGCCGATTTCATCGATCGACGTCAACAAATTCTCCAGATACTGATATTTTGGCTGTTGCAGTGACTTTGAGTACACGTACACGTTTTCAAAGCGGACGCCGTGCGGGCTTTCTATCAAACTAATCAACACGTTAGTTTTACCGCAATTCGAGGGGCCGCAAACGATCGCGCGTATAGTAGTCGGCAGTATCGTACCGTGTCTACGCATCTCCGCGTTGTCCCCCATCGATCGTAATCTGGCGTCGTAATTCGTCACGCGTATCGCGAAAGGTTGTCGCACGAATCTCATTTTCCCACTCCCCGATTGAATCGAACGCTTGCCTATTTATAGCTGCGCGGAACCACGAATCGCTCAGTAACGAAAAAATGTTTGTCTTGCTATCAAGTCCTTACGATATTTGTAATTTGAGCGCCGAACAGCTACAATTTGTGTCGAAAACAGTTTTATTGCGAATGTGTGGCAATTACGTCCACTGCGTGTGGGACAAGCTTCCGGAACATATAAAGGCGGATTTGGAGGTTCAAACTTATCGCCGCTGTTTCGAACATTACAATCGACCGTGGCAGCAGACGCACATCGACGGTCCAGCGCCGATGATAAAGGATTGCAGCGAATGTCAACGAAAATAGGTAGAGGCCTATTAAATCTCGCGATAAACGCACTTCCGATCGAATTCCATATCCCCGGCTATCAGTTTTGCGGTCCGGGCACGCGACTACAAAAGCGATTAGCCAGAGGCGATCGAGGTATCAACCCATTGGACGCAGCGTGCCGTGAACACGATATAGCGTACTCTCGAAGCAACGATCTCATCGAGAGACACGCGGCAGATAGGATACTCGCCAAGGAAGCGCAAACTCGCATCGTTGCGAGAGATTCGACTCTCGGTGAGAGAGCCGCCGCCACAGCTGTCTGGGCAGCGATGAAAGCCAAGACGAAGTTCGGTATGGGCCTGAAGACGACAAAGACGAAGACGAAGAAAAAGATGGCGAAGAAGCGAATACTTCCGGTAGCGAAACGTGGGGGTGTATTGCCGATTCTACCAATGTTGGGCGCGCTCGGATCTCTGGTCGGTGGAGCGGCTGGTGTAGCAAAGATGGTGAACGACGGAAAAGCCGCACAACGTCAGTTGCAAGAGATGCTACGTCACAATCGCGCCATGGAAGGTCACGGATTGTATCTCGCTCCATACAAACGCGGACGAGGAGTTTCAACGAGAAAAAAGGGGAAAAAAAAACGTCAAAGAGACGCTAAAAATGCCACAGGGCGTAACTACCAACATACAATTGCTACAACTGGCAAAACGTATGCACATTTCGTATTTTAGAGGTGTTTTCATGCGTGATTCATTACCGATCGGTGGTATATATCGAAACGAGAGCGGCATCGTAAATTTGGATAACGCTAAAGGATCGGGTACTCATTGGGTAGCGTATGCAAAGAGGGGGAATCGCGCTATATATTTTGACAGTTTCGGCAATCTTCGACCGCCGAATGAATTGGTGCGATATTTAAATGTGACAAAGATACAATACAATTACGCACCTGTTCAAACTTACAATCAAAGCATCTGTGGACAATTGTGCTTACAGTTTCTCCGAGCGGTCGATGCATGTGAATTTAAAGACTGACATCGCGCTATTTAACTCAGTATTTGTTAAACAGTTTTGCCGATATGTCTATGACATTCACACTGACCGGGAAGAGTAGTGTTCTCGCGGCAAACTACTTTCCCGTCGTAGATTTGAGCGACGATGAATACGAGCTAGGTCTAGCGGATTTTGAGACTTATCACACGATATCGAACGTGAATTCCTCGAATAATAAATTTTACTTTGGCAAAGATGACGCGGAAATTACGATTCCCGAGGGATCGTACGAGCTGCAAACGATACATGAGTTTTTGAAACATGCAATTTTACGAAAACGTCCGCGACACGCTGTTCATGACGATGATAAAAAACACGCTGACACCACGCATATTCGGACGAATGACGACGGTGACTTTGAAGATGGAGAATATCCAATAGTACTCCGCGCTAATTATAATACGATGAGGAGCGAGATCAAATGCGCCTACAGAATGAATTTTAGCAAGCCTAACAACATTGGATCGCTGCTGGGATTCTCGAACCGTATACTGCAGCCGCGAAAATGGTATAAGTCGGACATGCCGATTAATATTATCAACGTGAACATTATCCGCGTAGAATGTAATGTGACCGCGGGCGCGTACAGCAACGGCAAACTCGTTCATACGATACATGAATTTTCACCGAGGGTACCACCAGGATATAAGATATCGGAAACACCTGCGCACATCATTTACTTGCCGATCATCGTGCGGAGCATTACGGATTTAACGTTACGCGTTGTCGACCAGGACAGACGATTGCTCGATTTTCGAGGAGAAGAGATCACCATTAGATTGCACGTACGACGACGACAGCGATAACGTACGTGTGTGGCGTATGAGATGCTCGTGTTGAACAGATCGAAAGATACGAGAGATAACACAATCTTTACGGAGCCAGCAACAACAACAACAACGTCGACATTCACTAATATCCAATCATCCGGTTGCAGTAAGAAAAAGAAACTGAACGCATCAAACGTTGCGTTTTTACAATCTTTGGGATTCGCGGTGCGAAACATCTGAACAATGACCGACATCCTCAACATTGGAGACGAGCCAATCTTCGACGATCGCATCGTCAAGATCGAGACTCACACGTACAACCCGTTCGCTAACACAACATTCGGACACAGTGATGAGATAAGAATACCCATACAACAACAGGATCTGTATACGTTGCCGTATGAAAGTTTCCTATACATCGAGGGAGAACTAAAGATAAATAAACCAGCCGAAGGATCTGCTGTGATACTGGGAAATAATTGTGTCGCATTCATGTTCGATGAGATTCGATACGAACTCGATGGCGTGGAGATTGATCGCAATAGAAACGTGGGAATAACAAGTTTGCTCAAAAACTATGTAACGATATCATCCGATAGAAGCGTGATTATGAGAAACGCCGGCTGGACTGATCCGACTACTGCGAATGGAAACTTCAATTTTTGCGTACCGCTCTACATGTTATTGGGATTTTGCGAGGATTACAGACGAGTGGTGATGAACACTCGTCATGAGTTAATCTTAATACGATCGCGCAACGACAACAATTGTCTGATTGGAGATTCGACGCTGGAGCCTGTGATCAACATATTCAAGATACAATGGCGAATGCCGCATGTGTTGTTGAGCGAGATTAAGAAGCTGTCGATGCTGCGCGCTCTGGAAAGCGGACATTACCTCAGCATGGGTTTTCGCTCGTGGGATCTGTATGAGTATCCACTATTGCAGCGTACAACCAAGCATTCATGGGCCATTAAGACAGCGACTCAGCTGGAGAAGCGATATGTTATCTTCGCTCTGCAGACAGGTCGGAAAAACATCATATCTGAGGATATGAGTCGATTCGACGATTGCAAGATGACCAATGTGAAACTCTATCTGAACTCGGAATGTTATCCGTACGACGATATGAATCTGGATTTCGATAAAAACAGATGGTCGATTCTGTACGATACATATGCGCGTTTCTGCAAGAATTATTATGGATACGAGTATCTCGAGCCGAGTCTCACCGTCTCAATGTTTCTACGTAACGGTCCGTTCGTGATCATCGATTGTTCTCGACAAAACGAATCGGTCAAGAGCGCAACCGTGGATGTGAGATTGATTCGAGTACTCTGCGTTGATACCAGCTGGAATACCACTGCGTACTGTCTCATCATACATGATCGCGTGATCCAGTACAACCCGTTGACCAACGTTGTGCGCAAAATCACCTAAACACACCAACAATTTAAAGAGAGGGGGAAGCATAGCAGAATATAAATCAAAGTGTTATGAGATAGTTGCCATTCTTCTTTTTAACTGATACATCGAAGAGAGAGATCTCGTCATGTCCGTACCAACGTTTGTGGATCTACAGGGATTTATCCTCAATAAACAATTCATTGTAAAGGAAGCGGCAATCCTGAGAAGAGGATTTATTTTGTCACATTATTTTTTCGCATGTCCTGTACCATGGAGTGTACTCATAAAATCGGAGAGACACCAAGCCTCATGGTTGACTCGAAATCATCATGGATTGCAATGGGAAGATGGAAACGTTCCATACAGCATGGCTCAGCGTTTGATTACAACAGCTATCATTGGTGGACCACATGAAGAAGAAGAAGAATCCATTCTCGTATATGTAAAAGGACTTGAGAAGTGAGAATGGTTAGCCGATATATTGGATGATGCGGGAAACGGTTTCATTATTGAGACCTTGGATGCTGATTACGACGATATCGAGTCTCTAAATAATCTAGATGTTAAAAACACTATGCGATGTGGAAAACATGTTAAGAATTGCGCATTACAAAATGTATTCAAAATATTTAACTGGTGGTCGCAACGCCAGAAAGAATTGCAAGATTTGGAAAAATAAAATATTTAAACATTAATGTGTTTTATCTCTTATTCCCCCTTCCCCAATCCTTTCCTCACAAATCGTTTCTAAGAATTCTTTTTATCCGAGTGCCGTTTCCCCTTCTCCTAAATTTCATAGCGCCAATAGTATTCTAGAATCTCCCACCACATTTACCCCACTACTTTTAAAAATAAGCGTCACGTATATTCTTAATTTTATACGATCAGTGTAGCGTTAACCGTTCATACTGGTGGTTCACTTTTAAAATCTGGAAATATGTACTACGCTAAAAGAAGCAGTGGCTCCGGCAGACCTATGAATAATTACGTCCCGAGTCGTGATGACACTCCATCGTTTGAGAATAAATGTGACGAGTAAGTTTAACTTCTTTCTATCTTTATATTTTTTTTTTTTTTTTTACAAATTGTATTATTTTCAAACTAATTTCATTTTTACAGCATTTCATTGGAGCGTCGTGCGGTTCGTATACTAGGCAGACGATACGCATTGACAGCTACGGAATTTAAATTCCTCGAAATTGGTATCAAAGTGGATCCACCGAGTTACGTGGAAATCGCCATAGGAGATCATCGAGGAAAGGAACTGATACTATCTCTCGAAGCGTGGAAAGGACTCTACGAGCAACGTCACAATATTCAGAATCTGCTTCGAAACGATTTTAAAGATGCCTACAGTTTTATAAGCGTTGGACCGTTAACAGTGCGAGTTCGTACGATTAACGATGCCAAGTTAATAAGTCTTGAATCTTCAAATGTATGCATGATGATGATCGAATCGACGTTACACCGTATGTTCGATCTCGATCCTTGCATTGATGTAACTTTTGACCGATTGGTTAAAATTACCAATACAGTCGATATCAAGTTTACGCAATTTTCAAATATCGCGTCCAATGTAACGAATCCTAAAGAAGTATCAAATGTAATACGCGCTAGCGACGCCTTCAACAAGCATCAGCTCATCGATTGCGAGCTGGCAGCTTTAGTTTTTAGTCCATAATATGTAAGAAAAAAAATATTTAAAAGAAGAATAAAGAGTTTTTAAGTCTAAATTATGATGTAATTTCTTTGCATGCATTTCCATTCTCCATCTTTCTCCCACCCATAACCAGTCCCAGCTCTCATACGTAGCTCGTTGCACGGTCTTTGTGGGGGATGACGTCATGCGGGGAAGGGGGAACGTGACGCTAGAGACTGAGAGGCTAGGGATCGCGAGACTAGGGACTGAGAGGCTAGGGATCGCGAGGCTAGGGACCGAGAGGCTAGGGACTGCGAGAGAGGTAGCGCTTAGGAGAGAAAGAGAGAGCGCGAGGTGAACGCGAGAGAAAGAGAGGGTGTGAGGCGAACGTGAAGGAGAGATATGTTGCGGCGAGGAGAGAGAGAGAGAGAGAGAGAGAGAGATGACGCGAGGTTAGGGACTGCTAGAGATAGCGCTTAGGAGAGAAAGAGAGAGCGCGAGGTGAACGCGAGAGACAGAGATAGCGAGAGGCGCATGCGAGAGATGACGCAGTGAAGGAAAAGAAGAGGAATTTTTAAAATGAATATATTAATTTAATATTAATTATTTTTAATTATGAATAAATGTGTATTATACATTTGTGTGTGTGTGTGTGTGTGTGTTTAAAAGAATATAAATGGATATAAATGTATATAAATGTGAATATATAAATGTGAATATAAAATGGATATAAAATTTTAAAAAATATATATAAATGAATATAAAGATAAGAATATAAAGATGAAAATATAAAGATGAAAATATAAATGAATATCATAATATATAAAAATTGTCGGTGATGGAGGTGGCTATGGTAAAGCCGACGATTGTGGATGCGAGGCGATGAGGCAGCTGAATGCTAGGTGCTGTGAGAAGCGGAGGCGACGGCTGGGCGGGGACTCCTGCATAACAGAAAATTTTTATTAATTATTTTAATAATTTATAATTAAAAAGAAATACTTACTAGTTCCAATTTTCCACCACAGGTTCTGGTGGATATGGCTCTAGGCCAAACAGTTCCCGAAGAGCATACATGTTCTCCCATAGCCAACTGTTATTGGCATCCATTTCCCGCGCCTCTGCAGTTTCGCACCACATTTCTGCAAACATTTGTCGATGTTCCCACCTCAGCATTCTCACCCACTCTCGTTCAGTTAAACCTTGCTCCACCACATGTTGCGACCGTAAATTTTGCACAATGTTATAGATCATCTGAAAAATATGAATATTTAATATATATCTAAACATATTGCAATATTCTGTACAATAGTTTTAAATAAATTGTACAACTTACTATTTCGGGGAGCGTACGGCGCAGAAAACCTCCAGTCATTTTTTTTCACTATTTTTTACACTCACTTCGCTCGGCGACTGTTCGAGACTTTTTGATGTGGAGACAGACTCTCTCTCCATAAGCTTCAACCCCACCCCTCTCAAAATTATCGCAATTCTTCCTTAAAAGATATTTAGGAAAATGTTTCGCTCTCGTTTACGACCGATTTTCCGCGAGGGTACAAAGCTGCCGAACGTCAACGCTTTTACATTTGCACCCCTATAAATAACGTTTGACATGTTCGTCGCAGCGTCGGCCCTAAAATCTTCATTCCTTTCCTAATGATAAAATGTCCATAAAATGAAAAACAGTTTTATGGCTTCGGGTAGCCATAAATCACAAAGATAATCAGTTGCCGAACATGCTTAGACCCCCCCCTCCTTTGTCGAAACATCCCCCTCCACCCGCGTGACGTCAGCCCCCGCGCCCCCGAGATACCCCCGCCCCGCGTGACGTCATACCCCTCGCCACGGAGAACCCCCGCGCCCCGCACCCCCCTCGGAGCCCCATGGGTTAGAACCGGCATAGTATTACTACTTTCGTCTGCCCTTCCTATAGGGCAAAGGGCGTCTTCTTTTCTTGTGACTCATAGTCATACGTTCGGTGTTTAATCCCCTTTGCGCAACGTATTGCTTCCTTGTATGAAGAGTTCTTTTCTAATTCCGATCTTTGGTCTACTGATAGCGTGTGTCGATCGTGATATTTCAACATTACCTATGACTTATTGATCAAAGTGTAGGTTTCGTAATCTCACCGATCGAGTTGTTTCACAATCACTGTCTTTCTCCGTTTAATTCTTATAACTAATTTCGGTCTTATAATTAATATGTTCGCGGAACGCGAATCTGCGTAAATCGGGGAGGAGAAAAGAATCGTGCAGTCCACAGGACGTAACACTGCAATAAAATAAAGACTACTATCAGATGATACTTTACATACCCAAGATTTGTATCGGTCGTCTGTAAGCCAAGCTTCTGCAAAACTTCGCTTACGAGCTTTTCGGGGCTTCGTTAATTCAACACATATTTTTCGTTACTTTATACTATTTGTTAAAGCGAAATATATATACTGATCAAGAGCTAATTGCTCGAAAACGAGAGATGTTTATAGTAAAACGGTCTACAGCTGACTCGACGAATTTCGAAGACATAAATGTCAAAAACCTGTCGCTAGATTTTATTGTGTCAAACAGCTGATTGGAGAGCTGCTTGACAAGACGAGACGCGCGGTAAAACGATCAACACGCGCAAAAAAGGTAAACACGGCTCGTCGGGAAGCCGAATATAATGATTGAAATACATTTCCCAATATACAATATTTTAAATTTTTTGACGGAAGAAACCACCACCTTCTCACAGTTTCCGTTGAGCAACAATATGTACGTCGTACATTAGTACAAAATAAATAGGGAATAAAAAGAATAAAATCTTAAACAATATTTATAAATTAAAATATTATTTTATTACAATTATTTCTTTAAAGATAAAAAATCTTTTTTAATAGAAAGGTGTATATATTGGCCAAGAGTGGATTTTTATATATAAAATATACTTATAATTATTATTAATTAATAATTATTTTTAATTAAAATTTTAAATATAAGTTACTTAATTTATGTTTAAAATATATTAATTTTATTAATATTATTTTATAATATTAAATATATTTTTTATATTTTATATTTTCTTTTTGCATATTGGGTTGCATCGCCTACTCGCTATCGCCAGTATTCCGGATTCGCTCGAAATTCGTAGCTCTATTCTATCAAAAGAAAATAAAGGACAAAAGATATATACCTGTCCTCTTCTACAAATGTTCGAAGGACAAGGGTTCTCATCTTTTCGGTGCGCTCTGCGCTGCCGACCTACCCCCTCCACTGCAAGATGGCTGTCGCGAAGTGGCTGTCGCGCGTGAAATCTTGCATCACTGCCTTAACGTGGCTGCGTAGCGCCTAGGAACTTTCCCACCAAGCGCTCCCACTATGGCAAGCGTCCTGAACCTCGGGCCGCCGCAACGCCGAGCCGCCGAAACGAAGGACCTCAGATCAGTCCCAAACTTAGCCAGTTCTAATCGCGACTCCAACCAGAGCAGTTCTACTCCGAACGCTCTCTAACTCTAAATCCTAGTTCGAATTCTAACTCTAATTCTAAATCTAATAATAAGCTCTAACTCTAAGGTTTGATTTCTTGTATTAAGTGCGTCTAGTGTTAACTTTAAATAAATTGTGTTTTATATTAACAATCCTAATATTTATTTGAAAATACAACCTCATCTTTAACCTCACGTGTTTCTAGTCCTACATCTTACATTTTATTCTCAAAATCTCTAAATTTAGTTGTTTCTCCAGCGTGCACGTGTCGTAGAGTTTCTTATTAAATAAACTATTATCGATTACGAATTCTAGGCTGCGATTTAGAGAGGACGAACCGCTCATCGTCGCTAAACAATTCACTTCTTCTATTAAATTCTGGAACCTGTACTGACCGTTTCGAGAGGACAACCCGCTCACAGTTATATACCGAAACAATAACCGACAGTGAGGACCGCCGCACGTCGACTTATTGTGAAAGTAACGCAGTCTCCAGAATTTTCTATATGATTTATAATGGCTAAGACACGCCGTGCAGGAAGGAAGAATCAGCTTCGTCGAATAATCGCGCATTATTACCACCCGGCAAAACCAAACGAATATTCAGCTATTATTGGCACAGATTATCACAACGATCCTGAATACGAGGCATTATTCACTAAACACGTGCTACTGAGAGAGTGGCCCGCGAAATTATCGCAAATCGACATCGAAAAACCTGAGTTCCCGCCACTCGACATCCCAGAAAACAACCCCCGCAAATCCGGGTATCTCCGACGCAGAGCTGAAGTCTTGTACGAACAATACGAGAAAGCATCGTGGAACTGCCACCCACCAACTACTCGACTAAAAGGTAAGTGAAAGAAATATCTCTCGTCAACTTAAGATTCTTCGGTCTCACTTAAGAGTAACAATAACGTTCTACATTAACTGTAAATGAACAAATTCTTCAACGGGCAAACCAAACTAAAATAATATTTAGTGTAGTAAACTACGCTGTCGAAGACGAACCTTGTGAAACCGTCACTCAACTAATCGACCTTTTAAACATCGCCTTCGGATCTGCGAAAACGATTGACCAATACCGCGGAGAGCTCAGCACAGTATATCTCAAACCGAACGAACACATGCTAGACTACATAAGTCGCGTTAAAGACCTCCGTTCCGCTATCCTCGACGCAGAACCGACGTAGATGAGCTTACCGCGCGCTCTTTTTGCGATGGCCTTCCGCTACAATATAGGTTACAGATGGACAGGCGCCTCTACATCTTCCCCTTCGAGGCTTTTGCAAAAGCCAAGGCCCTCGCGAAACGAGAAGAGCTAGACAGAGAGCGATACAAAACTCAAGACCGCCGTCAACCAGATAGGCCGCGAAACGAATACGCTCAACGCCCAATTACCACAATGCACCACCGCGCGATGGAAACCGCTCTAGAAGTTACCTCGCGAACGCTCCTCCCCGTGGCGCATATGTAAGACACGCTATTTCTCGAGAACCGGAAGGACGACGTGACAATAACGAGCGCAGATCCCCTAACGCGAATTCAAACGCGAACGTCGCCCCTCCTCGCGATAGTCAGCCCACTAAACTGTGCCGGTATTGCAAACACCCAGGGCATGAGATCGACGAATGCCGGAAAAGACAGTATAACAACTCACGTCAAGAGCAGGGAAACTTCCCTCGCCCCTCGAGGCCAGCGGACGAACCTCGAGCGAGAACCTCTCGGGAAGCAGTCCGTCCGATAAGAACGATAGTCGCGGAACAGCAGGAAGAAGCACAAGGATCACAATGCTAAGTCCCGACGACTTCTCCCACGCACCCACTGTATCTATATGCGCAGATGGCTTATCGCAAGAAACAATCTTTATGATAGACACTGGAGCCGCGCCGAACCTTGTTAAGCAAAGCAAAATACACCCCGAGACAAATATTGATTCAAATACTATCATATTCCTTAGTGGAATAACGAAAAGTAAAATTAAAACTCTCGGGTCGACCGACGTCGAATATTTAGGTCACAAGATTAAGTTGCACGTTGTCCGAGACGACTTTCCCATCTCACAGGGCGGAATCCTAGGATCCGACTTTTTACGCAACGCGACTAAAATAGATTACCTAAAACATTGCGTCGTATGGCAAGGATCGCCAATTGCCTTTGTCAACAATGAAACCGTAACGATCTCGGCAAGGTCGAGCACCGTTCTCCCACTCCGCGTAAAAAACCCTAACGTACGCGTAGGTTATGTACAGCGGACGCAAACGACAAAATCTACTTAGGAGATGCAGTCGTTACCAACCGTGAAGGAAAGGCGTATATAAGCGCGATAAACACGGGCGAAGAAGATTGTAAAATTACCTTACCGAGCATTGAGCTCCACGAGGTTGAAATATATTCTACATCCGGTCTTCAAAACCTTACTAACTCAAATTCCATATCCTGTTCTTCACAGAGTCATAAAAGCACACACTCTTCCGGATACCCATCCTTTGTCTAAACATCGTAAAAGTTTAGAGAGCGATATCTCGTCCCTAGGGCACGAAACGATCACTCCTAAACAAACAAGACATGTCGCAACATTAAACGGGAGCAGCGTACAATCCCGTAACGAAGAAATACAGTCTTTGCTGCGGCTCGAACACTTAAACGAGGAAGAGACGGAACACGTCCATAACCTTATAAATAATCAGGACGATCTGTTCCACCTTCCGTCCGATAAACTGCATTCCACTGACACTGTTTCACACACTATCCCGACGACTGACGATCTTCCGGTCCATACCAAACAATATAGATTTCCGCCTATACACAAGGAGGAGATTAACAAACAAATACAAGGCTTAATAGAAAACGTTATACAGCCGTCAGCTTCACCTTACAACTCCCCCTTGTGGATAGTGCCAAAGAAATCCGACTCCAAAGGTAATAAGCGCTGGCGGATGGTAATAGACTATCGCGCCCTGAACGAAAAGACAATCGGCGACGCCTATCCCCTACCTAACATTGTGGAAATACTCGATCAACTAGGCAGCGCTAAATATTTCAGCGTGTTTGATCTCGCATCCGGATTTCACCAAATACCGATGCATGAGTCTCACGCGCTAAAAACCGCATTTTCAACGCCGCACGGGCATTACGAGTTTAAATGCATGCCGTTCGGACTAAAGAACGCACCCGCGACGTTCCAAAGACTCATGGACCAGGTATTGACCGGACTACAAGGAGTAGAGTTATTTGTATACCTAGACGATATCGTACTATACGCGAGCTCTTTACAAGAGCACAACATTAAATTCAATAAATTAGCCGAAAGGTTGCGAGGAGCGAACCTCAAACTCCAGCCGGACAAATGCGAATTCCTGAGAAAAGAGGTCGGCTATTTAGGCCACTTAATTAGTAGTGAAGGAGGAAAACCAGACCCTTTCAAAATAATCGCAGTCAAAGAATTCCCCAGACTGCGAAGAATATAAAACTAAATATAGGTACGGACGCCGTGTGCCTAGATGAGGCTACAACGGAGAGGGAAATTTGCGCTACACTGTCCAAGATAGGCAAATGTAGACCGGATGACCTCAAAGTCGGGCCTATAAAATTCGTCTCACGGACAATGGGCACCGTCTGGATCCGATGCCCGGTTGCACCCGCCCAAAAGATCCTGGAAACCCGAAGAATCCAGTTCGGGTGGGTGCATGCGACAATGGAGCTGCTCAAGGACAGGCCCCTTCAATGCTTTAAATGCATGAACAAGGGGCATGTCCAAGAGCACTGTACGAGTGACAAAGACAGACGAAAAGCCTGCTACAACTGTGGCACGGAGGAGCACTTTGCGAGAGATTGCAAGTGTCCCTCAAAGTGCATGCTTTGTGAGGAGGCCGGGGTTCCTTCGAACCATCGAATGAGGAGTGCACTATGCACCCCTCCCAAGAAGAGGAGCCCAGGAAACAAGGGTGCCGGAAGCTCTCAAAACACCCGGCAAGGAGAAGGTAGGAGAGGGAGTCAACCCGGCGACTCCCAAGGAAACGCAGAAGCCCCTGGAGCAGCGGAAGCCACGTCCGGAAAGAACGGCGGCCGCTGCAGTAACAGGGGCACCAGCGAAGATGGAGGGAGCCAAACCACAGCGGCCCGAGAAGGTAACCCAGTCTCCAGCGACTGAGGAACCAACTCGGGCCACAGGCCATGGAGGTCGTCGAGGAGGAGATCGACAAGACATGTTAACATGGCTGTCAATCTCCTCCAGGCCAACCTAAACCATGCCCGTGCAGCCCAGGACCTGTTTGTACAGACCTTAATGGGCGGCGGGTGTGGTTTGGGAATAGCTGCGGAGCCGTACAGGCTGCCCGATAATGACCCTTGTTAGGCCACTAACGACGAGGGCTCCGTAGTCATAACTTGGAGGATGGAGACGAATTCCCCACCATACCGTAAGATAGGCGATGGATGGGGATGCGTCATGGTAAAATGGGGCCCATCTCGGTAATGGGATGTTACATCACCCCCAGTCTGAGGGCTGCCCAGTTTGAGCAGGTGCTGGACGGACTAGAAGTCGCTGTGCGATCACAGTCCGGCCGCCCTGTTATCGTGGCCGGGGACTTCAATGCCAAGTCGGCATTATGGAGTTCCCGGCGCAACGATTCGAGGAGCAGACTCTTGGAGACGTGGGCAGCGGCACTCGGCCTGTTTATCCAAAATACAGGCACGAAAAGCACATGTATTCGTCCGCAGGGGGAGTCCATTGTGGATCTCACATGGGCAAACCCCCCTGCGATGAATAGAATCAGGGCGTGGCGGGTGACAGATCACGAGACCCTCTCGGATCATTTATATATAATGATGAGGGTCAACATCACCCGCCAAGGGGTGCTTAGCCGCGTCCAGGGGAAGGAGGGAGCAGAGACTCCTAAGAGGTGGGCCCTCAAAAAGCTCGACACAGACGGGCTGATGGCCGCAGTCGCCTCAGCGACCTGGCCAGGCACATAAATGCCAGGAGACATTGATGGCCGGGTCACATGGCTCGGGGACATGATGACGAGAGCATGCGATGCCTCCATGCCCCGGGCCAAAGCGAAGCCGCGCCGAGCGGCATACTGGTGGAGCGAAGAAATCGCCGAGCAAAGACAGATAACTGCCAGAGCTCGGCGTCGCTTCACCAGACTTCGGCGGCGCGGCGACGATGAGGCGACAGTTGAGGCGTACGAGGATTATAAACTCCACCGTAACGCCCTCAGCGCGGCAATCAGGAAGGCCAAGGCCAGGGCGTGGGACGAGCATCTGCTCATGCTGAACTCGGACCCATGGGGGCGTCCATACAGAACAGTCATGAACAAAATGCGAAGGGCGCCCTCCGTGACGGAATCCCTGGACCCCCGGGACCTTGAGGAGAAGCTTGACAAGCTCTTCCCCACCATCGCCCGGGCTCCTTTCGAACGGGAGGAGCGGGCGGGGTGGGAGGACGAGCTAAAGGTCACGGAGGCAGAGATGGTCGGGATTGTAAAAAGACTCAGGTCTCGGGGCAATAAGGCCCCGGGACCGGATGGAATTCACGGGTCTGGGTTCTGGCCTTGGACGATCCGTCTGTATCGAGCTACGTTAGGCAGCTCTTTACCGACTGCCTAAAAGAGGGGAGCTTCCCTCCAGTCTGGGAGAGGGCCAAAGTGGTCCTCATCCCAAAAGGGAGCGGTGCAGCGGGACTTCCTCCCGCTTACAGACCGATATGCCTGCTTGACGAGGTGGGGAAACTACTCGAAAGAGTGGTAGCAAACCGCCTCGTCGAACACCTGTCCCGGGATGGGCCAGACCTTCACGAGGACCAATACGGATTCCGCGAGAGAAGATCGACAATTGATGCGATCAAGCGCGACAATTGTCCGATCTCTTGCGGAGTCTGAAATGGAAGAGGGCAGGGTGGCCATGGCGGTGTCGCTAGACATCGTCAATGCATTTAACACCCTGCCCTGGAATCAAGTGGGGATCGCGATGGAAAGGCATTGCGTCCCCGCGTACCTCGTGAGGGTAATAAAGAGTTACTTCCGGGATAGAAGACTGGAGTATCGCAATAGAGACGGACTCCAGTGCGGGAGGGAGATGTCCTGCGGGGTCCCACAGGGGTCAGTGTTAGGCCCCCTGCTGTGGGACCTCGCGTTTGACAATGTGCTTCGCACCGCTCTCCCCCCCGGCTGCAGTATCGTCTGTTATGCAGACGACACGTTAGTGCTGGTCGGGGGAGCAGACTGGAGGGAAGCAAAGATGAGGACGGAGCTGGCGGTTGCATGCGTTGTCCGTAGCATCCATGGCATGGGTCTAAAAGTAGCGCCTCACAAAACGGAGGCGCTATACCTACACTCTCAAGGAGAGCCACCGGCGACCCATGTCATGGTGGATGACACCCCCGTCCAAGTAACGACCCGAATGAATACCTGGGTCTAATCCTGGACGGAAAATGGACTTTCATAGATCACTTCGATCAGTTGGGCCCAAAAGTGGAGAGAGTGGCGGCAGCTCTAAGTCGCCTACTCCCTAACTTGGGAGGGCCCGACGGTCGAGTGCGTCGGATGTATGCGGGAATCGTTAATGCGGTAGCCCTATACGGAGCACCCATGGGCAGAGGCTGCGAATACCACCCGAAAGATCAAGAACGCACTGCGACGTATACAGCGGCGCGTAGCGATCAGGGTAATTCGCGGCTACAGAACGGTCTCGCACGCGGCGGCCACGACTCTGGCCGGGCTCCCGCTGATGGAGCAGGTCGCGGGGATGTACGAAGAAACGTACATCCAGACGCGGGAGCTCCAGAGGCGGAATGTCAAGTTAACGGCTAGAGTCAAAGGCATCATGAGGGTCCAGGCCCGACGACGTCTCCTGGAAAGGTGGAGGGAATATCTTGCCAATATTCCCGAGACCAACTCAGGGAGAAGAGTCGTCGGCGCCGTGCGTCCAGTATTAGAAGAGTGGGTGGAAAGGACGCACGGCGAGGTGTCATACCGTCTTGCGCAGATAATAATGGGGCATGGATCCTTCGCTGACTTTCTGTGCAAGATCGGTAAGGAGCGGACGACCCACTGCCACCACTGTTGGGATGAGTTGGACACCGCGCAACACATATTGGCCCATTGTTTGGCATGGGCCGATGAGCGCGGTGTCCTTACGGCGGCGGTGGGTGAGACCTCTCACTGTCGGTCATCATTCCAAAGATGATTGACAGTGAAGAGGCTTGGAAGGCGGTCTCCTCCTTCTGCGAAACAGTAATGTTGCAGAAGGAGGAGGCAGAAAGGGAGCGCGAACGCGCCCCACGAAGTGACGGGAGCAGTGGCGACGACGGAGACGGGCGAGTACCTACGCCTCGCAGGTTGCGACCCCGTCGCCGAAACCCGCGGCACCCGCCGAGGCCGGGAGAGAGAAGGAGACCGAGGAGGGGGGGAACAGAGGAGGCGATTATAGCCGAACCTGAATCCTCTCCTCGGAAATAGGCCTCACGGGAAGGAGCAAACGAGTGGTCCTCTAGAACAGGAGGACCACCTGTGCAACGTGCGGCAAGCTCTACCCCCCTGTGTGAAGGAGGTAGTCCACTACTAGGACTACCTCAGTAAACCCACACAGGGAGAGGGGGATCAGGCTTCGGGCGGGAAATCCGAATCTGGTCCCGTCCTTCATGGGGATATAGTTGTATCCAGGGGGGCGCGGTGCGGAAGTGTGGCCCTTCCGCACCGCAAACTGTCGGGAAGACAAGTCCCTCGCCAAGTCAACATGGCGAGGGACAGGGAGTCGCAGTAACCAAACGCAGTGACTCCCATGGGATAGTCAGGCGGGGGTTTCCCGGAAGTAGTGCAATCGCCAGATTCCCGGGAAACCCCTACAACGCCCGAGCTGGCCACCGTATGGGTTTTAGTGCGGTAAGCTTGGGCCCCCTAGCCGAACTATTCGTGGCTCGGTTAAGGGGAGCAAGCAGTCCCACATAACCCATGCTTCTTTCCCGAGGGGCATGGGTATCCATAAAGGATTTCCTTCACGTTAAAAAAAAAAAAAAAAATGGTACGGACGCCGCGTTGTGCATTGTTACTTCAAATTAAGCACAAGCGAAAAGTCTAATTGGGTAATTTCAGTAAAGCACCTTCTCGTAATCGGCGAGTTGCCTACTGGAATAACGTGTTCCGTGTGTAATTTAAACAGACTGACACAAACTCGCGATCCACACCACCACTGTCTCATGTGTCAAATCGCGTATCTAAAGTATCTCGACGGAGAAGAAACTCCCTACACGAATAGTGACGGCAATACAGTAGTGACCGTTTTCCACGCGATTAACAATTCGTTCGACAGGTATCCAGAATACCTTTGACTAAACAACGCAAATTCGTGTTTCCTACTCACTCTCGTATCTATCCGCTCTCGATGCGTGACCATACATTCGGATAGCCTCCGTCGCGGGCAATCCCCGGAAGTAAATCTCCGAAAAGCGACGTTGTCTTGCGCAATAGTCCGAGTACGTTGTTCGCGAAAATATACTCCGCGAATTATACCCCGCGACTCCGCGCGGACGTAACAAGGGACGCGTTGCATTTGTATTCTATGATTTTGAAACGCGGCAAGATGAGACGTTTAAAGTTACGCCAAACGTGAAAAAATATGTTCTGATCATTTGCGTGGTACAACAAAAATTTGCGAAGCGTGCGCGGAGGAAAACGAAATGTTTGTGCGTTGTCGTTGATGTATGCGCGATTTTGTGTTTCGTCATAATCCTGTGAAACAATTTGTTGAATTTGCAACGCGAACGACAAAATGTTTCAAACAAATTATTTGCATAGCTCATAAAGCGATCGACGCTTAATTAATTTTGAAATATATTATTGAAAATCGAATTAATCTAAAGTCGAAAGTAATTTTAAATGGTGTTATAGCCCGAACTATAACCAGTAATTATTAGAAATTAGAATTTACTGAATATCAGTAGTAATACTATGCCGATTCTAACTCAGGGGCAATGAGGGGGGGTGAGGGGCGAGGGGAACCCAGGGCGCGGGAAATGACGTCACGCGGGGAGGGGGGAATGACGTCACGCGGGGAGGGGGAATGACGTCACGCGGGAGGGGGAGGCGTCCGCGGGGAGGGGGAAGCGTCTGCGATTTTAGGGTCCGCGAGGGGTCCGCGGGGAGGGGGAGGCGTCCGCGAGGTTAGGGTCCGCGAGGGGGCCGCGGGGAGGGGGAAGCGTCTGCGATTTTAGGGTCCGCGAGGGGTCCGCGGGGAGGGGGAGGCGTCCGCGAGGTTAGGGTCCGCGAGAGGCCCGCGGGGAGGGGAGCGTCCGCGAGGTTAGGGTCCGCGAGGGGTCCGCGGGGAGGGGAGCGTCCGCGATTTTATGGTCCGGGAGGGGTCCGCGGGGAGGGGAGCGTCCGCGATTTTAGGTGACGGGTCCGCGAGGGGTCTGCGGGGAGAGGGGAATCCGCGAAAGACCGCATGAAACTTTTTGGGTAAGGGGTCCGCGGGGAGAGAGGAATGCGAAGGATAGCGCGAGGCGAACGCGAGAGAGAGATGTCGCGAGAGAGACGTTCGCGAAAGAGAGATAGCGGTAGCGAGATGATGTGGCGATTGAGAGCGCAAGGTGTTGCAGCGAGGCGTATATGCAAGAGCGAGAGAGATAGCGCGAGATGACGAGAGGTAGCGAGATGACGCGAAGGAGAGCGCGAGAGCTGATGCAGCGAAGGAGAGCGCGAGGTGCACGCGAGAGAGATATCACAAGAGCGAGAGAGAGATGTTGCGAGACGATGCGGCGATGGAGAGCGCGAGAGCTGATGCAGCGAAGGAGAGCGCGAGAGGCGGACGCGAGAGAGAATTTTTTAAATATTTTTTTTTAATTAATATTTTTAGGATGAGGAAGGGGAGAGGACCTATTCTAAAATAAATACATTTTTTTTTAATATTTAAAATAATTTTTATTATATAACTAAGAACTTACTTAATTTTCTTTGATTGTCTCTATTTACATTTTATTACTTTGATGATTTAGATTTATATATTTATAATTTAACCACCACATCGTTTATCAATTAAGTAAGTTCTTTTGTAATTTCAGTTTTATTTTATTCTTTATATGCGTTTTAAATGTAAAAATTACTTGTCAATCCTTTGTTATAGTGTTTTTCACTTGATAAGGACCACAACCAAATGGTCGAAACGTTGTGAATATAATTGAATAAACTTTTGCTAGTTACGTCGAATTTAAGTCTACCAAAAGATAATATTATTTCAATATTAATTTATTCAAAAAAAGGGTGTGGCGAATCATTGTGATGATTTGACCACCAATTAAATATTTTAAATACATTTTCTAAAGCACAATTTTTTACATGTTTATCGCAACGTAGGCTATAGGTAGTATCTAAGTTGTTTAATGCAGGAATATCTTCATAGTTTGCATCCAAGGTCTCAATAATGAAACCGTTTCTCGCATCGTCCATTATATTGGTCAACCATTCTCGCTTTTCATGGCCTTTTACGTACACAAGAGAGGATGTCTCTTCTTCTTCTTGTATCATACCAGCGATAGCTGTTGTAATCAAACGCTGAGCCATGCAGTAGGGAACGCTTCCATCTTCCCATTGCAATCCATGATGATTTCGAGTCAACCATGAAGCTTGACGTCTCTCCGATTTTATGAGCGCACCCCATGGTACGGGGCATGTGAAGAAATAATGTGAAACAACGAATCCTCTTCTCAGAATCGCCGCTTCCTTCACGATAAATCGTTTATTGAGAATAAATCCTTGCAGATCCACAAACGTCGGTACAACCATTTTGTTGCAAGAATGTTGGACGACTGATGCAGATTGTTAAAAATCTCAATCATTTATATTACATCGGAGGAGGGGATAATTGCTGATTATGTAATTTTACGAACTACGTTGGACAAAGGACAATATTCAACAACACGATCATGCAAGATGAGACAATATGCTGTAATATTTGCCGGTACATCTTCCTTACATTCAAACTCTATTCTCACGGTAGAATTTTTAACAGAATCATTTTGTCGCGAACAATCAATAACTGCGAGAGGACCGCAATGTAGAAATTTCGCGATAGTTAGTACATTCTCAATATCACACCCGTAATAAGATTTGCGAAAACGAGAGTACATATCAAACAAGAGGGCGAATCTATTTTTTTCAAAATCTAAATTTAAATCATCATAGGGATAAGATTCAGAGTTTAGATACAGCTTTACGTTGGCTAATTTACAATGATCGAATACAGTAACATCTTTTGTCATAATATTTTTTCCAGTTTGCAGTGCAAAGATCACATATCGCGGCTTTTCCAGCTGAGAAGCAGTTTTCACAGTCCATGAATGCTTGGTTGTACTATGTAGCAGAGGAAATTCGTATAGATCACAAGCGCGAAAACTCATGTTTAAGAATTGCCCGCTTTCCAATACTCGTAGCAAGGACAGTTTATTAACCTCATTCAATAGTACATGAGGCATACGCCATTGTATCTTGAGTAATTCAATAGCAGCTTCAGTTTTTAAATCGGATTTTTTTTTATGCAAAGAATAATATTATAAAATCGTAAATCCCCTTACTGATCTTGATCATTGAATAAATCTCACCATTTATCTACATTTCCCTTCAATCAGAAATTTATATAAATTTAAAATCATACTATATTATCGTATGCAATTAATTACAATTGCGATTTAGTGCGATTATTTATATTTATAATAAAAAATGGAAAAATGTTTATATTTGTTTTATTTGAATATAAATGCATAACGAGAAGACTAGAGGAGACCGGGGCTAGTAGGCTCAGTTCAATGATCAATGTGAAATCGCTCAGTTCAAAGATATTATAAAATACCTCTTTTGTTATAAAATATATTTTTTTTGTTTTGAACACGCGTTTAGATTGGTCATCACTAATTAAATAAAAATATATTATATAACTAATTTTTATCAGATCTATATTGATGT
The DNA here is from genome assembly GCF_030444845.1 of Prenolepis imparis. Classification (NCBI taxonomy): domain Eukaryota; kingdom Metazoa; phylum Arthropoda; class Insecta; order Hymenoptera; family Formicidae; genus Prenolepis; species Prenolepis imparis. The sequence goes on along the minus strand of NW_028141186.1, from coordinate 401,188 downwards.
TTTATTTCTTCTAATATAACAATATTGATATGTGTGCAATTGAAAACTATTAAAATCATCAAAAAAGCCCGATCGCTAAGAGTTAATAAATTATATAATTTTTTCCGTGATTCACGTATATGGCACCACTGTGCGACATCTCTCTCGCGCTATCTCTCCTCACGCTCTCTCTCTCTCTCTCTCTCTCTCTCTCTCTCTTTTAAGCATTCTCATGGTCCTTTCCGCAGGTATAAACAAAACAGCGTATGGCGTATAGCATTACGGTGAGCGCTGATGTCCTACCGCTCGAATTTATAAACAGATATTTATTACTACGATTTATCTGATGGGGCTGAAGCTTATGGAGAGAGGGTCTGTCTCTGCGATGTTCATCACAAAGTTTAAAGCAGTCGCTGAACTAAGTATCGCTAAGTGTCATCGAGCTAAGTTATTAAGTGCAGTGCAAAATGCCTTTTGGATCGGGAGACATTTTGGGCTCAAATTTTTTTTTAACAAGAATATCCTTAGGACTTCATGAAATAATAGACATAATATCTTGGAAGACCCACCTGCTAGAAAATTTATTGAGGACTCTGTTCCTTATATTCACAATGCCGGTAAGTTTTTATTATTATATAATAAATTTGTTTATTAATATTATCTACCAAATTTGTCGATTTTCAGAAAATAACCGAGGAATCCATCCAAATCGGTGGATACCTTAATCATCGGCATATAGAACAAGTACGAAATTATCGGTGGTGCGATCGGCGGGAATTGGCCGAGCTATGGGACGACGCGGAGGGGATCGTGGAATGGGCACAGGATTACTAGTGAGATGACGTCTTCTGCCTCAGAAAATTGTTCGGCGAGGAATCATATCCTCCCGAACCTGTCAGGGAGGAATTATGGGTCTAGTGAGTATCTCTTTTTAATTTTAAATATTATTAAAATAATAAAATAATTAATAAAAATTTTAAATTTTTTAAGTTGTTTTTATATCGCTAGTACAATAATCAAAGGGGTAGTTGTAAATTAATCGACCAAACTAGCCAAAATTTGTTTATTTAATAGAAGTTACATCGCTTCGACCATATGGTTGTGGTCCTTTTCAAGTATAAACTGAAATAATAATTAATTTAAAAAAAACGGTTTGAATACAAAAAACAGTAATATACATAAATGGATTTGCTATAAAATTTTGAGTACATACGTTCTTATTGAAACACTTCACAAATTTAAGTTAAAACAAATCATTAACATCTTGTTGAATTTTAAAGAGAGAGAAACATTGTATCAGTATGAAACTTTGTCAGTGACTGAAATATAAAAATAGGAAACCAAGCTAAACGACCTTTATTATTTTGTCATAGATTTTATTTAAGCTATCTGTGTCCTTTTGTAGGTTGATTGTATTATTGAATTTTTTAATATACAACATTTCCGCGATTTCTCTCTTTTTCACATATTTCTCATTATATAATATATTAGGTTTTGTCCAAATCAAATTCATGTCCGAATTCCAATTTATGTTTACTTATAACGGAATGATTGGTTTCATGCAATTTTATATTGTTAAAATGCTCTTTCACTCGAGTACGTAAGCGCCTTTTTGTTTGGCCGATATATGACGCATTACAGTTTTTGCAATCTAATTTATATACATTAGTTCTCTGATCATTATGTAAACTATCTTTACCACGTTTAATCAATGTATTTAGCTTTTTTTTGATTATTTTATAGACGTTGAAGCCCATGCCACGCATAACACGACATAGATCATAACTCACATCTTTAGCATATGGCAATAAAAGATAAATATGGAAATAAAAGATGTTCTGTCAGATTGTCCACGATTCATATCACAATCATTAATGTGATTACGAATTTTTTATACATTAATTCTTTTTTGTATATGTCGTTTGATGATGTGTTTAGGTTAAACAATTATTAAGTAAGATATCATTCACCATCTCAATGTTTTTATGATGGAAAATGTCATTGGATAGTAGAATGACATGATCAACCAGATTATAAATAGTATTAATTTTATATTTTAAAGGGTGGTTAGAAAAAAAAGTTTATATATCTTCCAGAACATGTAGGTTTCCTGTACCAATTAGTAATGAGTCTATTGTCTGAACGAATGATCGTTGTATTTAGGAAATTAATGGAAGAACTGACTTCAATTTCATATGTGAAATTCAAGCGTTGGTGGTAATTATTAAAAGTCATTAATATCTCATCTATTTTTGTACGTGGCAATATAGCAAAAACGTCGTCTACATATCTATAATATATGGGGACAGTGAAACTTAACAAACTTAAACATTGTGTCTCCAAATCATCCATCACAATATCTGCTATGATAGGTGATAAAAGAGAACTCATCGGGCTGCCAAATATTTGTTCATAAAACTGACCATTGAAGCTGAAACTAGTTGAATCTAAAATCAATTCTATTGAATGTAAAAATTGAGCTAAATTGAAATTTGTGTTCTTAGCAATGTCAATCCAACGTTTTTTAACGGCATTTATAACCAACTCTTTAGGAATATTTGTGAATAATGAACTAACATCTAAAGATATCATTATATCATTATCATTAATAAAAGTATCTTTAATATTTTTAACGTTTATCGCTCGTTTATCGCAGTCTGTAACCTTAACTCAGAAACGACTACGAACGGCTCAGAAACGGCTTCGAACGGGTCAAAAACGACTCAGAAACAGCTTTGAACGGGTCAGAAACGGCAAAGAACGGCTCAAGAACGACTACGAACGGGACAGTAACGGCTTTGAACGGGTCAGAAACGGCTACGAACGGGTCATAAACGGCTTTGAACGGGTCAGAAACGACTACGAACGGCTCAGAAACGGCTTTGAACGGGTCAGAAACTGCGATAAACGAGCGATAAACGTTAAAAATATTAAAGATACTTTTATTAATGATAATGATATAATGATATCTTTAGATGTTAGTTCATTATTCACAAATATTCCTAAAGAGTTGGTTTTAAATGCCGTTAAAAAACGTTGGATTGACATTGCTAAGAACACAAATTTCAATTTAGCTCAATTTTTACATTCAATAGAATTGATTTTAGATTCAACTAGTTTCAGCTTCAATGGTCAGTTTTATGAACAAATATTTGGCAGCCCGATGGGTTCTCTTTTATCACCTATCATAGCAGATATTGTGATGGATGATTTGGAGACACAATGTTTAAGTTTGTTAAGTTTCACTGTCCCCATATATTATAGATATGTAGACGACGTTTTTGCTATATTGCCACGTACAAAAATAGATGAGATATTAATGACTTTTAATAATTACCACCAACGCTTGAATTTCACATATGAAATTGAAGTCAGTTCTTCCATTAATTTCCTAAATACAACGATCATTCGTTCAGACAATAGACTCATTACTAATTGGTACAGGAAACCTACATGTTCTGGAAGATATATAAACTTTTTTTTTCTAACCACCCTTTAAAATATAAAATTAATACTATTTATAATCTGGTTGATCATGTCATTCTACTATCCAATGACATTTTCCATCATAAAAACATTGAGATGGTGAATGATATCTTACTTAATAATTGTTTAACCTAAACACATCATCAAACGACATATACAAAAAAGAATTAATGTATAAAAAATTCGTAATCACATTAATGATTTGTTTTAACTTAAATTTGTGAAGTGTTTCAATAAGAACGTATGTACTCAAAATTTTATAGCAAATCCATTTATGTATATTACTGTTTTTTGTATTCAAACCGTTTTTTTTAAATTAATTATTATTTCAGTTTATACTTGAAAAGGACCACAACCATATGGTCGAAGCGATGTAACTTCTATTAAATAAACAAATTTTTGCTAGTTTGGTCGATTAATTTACAACTACCCCTTTGATTATTGTACTAGCGATATAAAAACAACTTAAAAAATTTAAAATTTTTATTAATTATTTTATTATTTTAATAATATTTAAAATTAAAAAGAGATACTCACTAGACCCATAATTCCTCCCTGACAGGTTCGGGAGGATATGATTCCTCGCCGAACAATTTTCTGAGGCAGAAGACGTCATCTCACTAGTAATCCTGTGCCCATTCCACGATCCCCTCCGCGTCGTCCCATAGCTCGGCCAATTCCCGCCGATCGCACCACCGATAATTTCGTACTTGTTCTATATGCCGATGATTAAGGTATCCACCGATTTGGATGAATTCCTCGGTTATTTTCTGAAAATCGACAAATTTAGATAATATTAATAAACAAATTTATTATATAATAATAAAAACTTACCGGCATTGTGAATATAAGGAACAGAGTCCTCAATAAATTTTCTAGCAGGTGGGTCTTCCAAGATATTATGTCTATTATTTCATGAAGTCCTAAGGATATTCTTGTTAAAAAAAAATTTGAGCCCAAAATGTCTCCCGATCCAAAAGGCATTTTGCACTGCACTTAATAACTTAGCTCGATGACACTTAGCGATACTTAGCTCAGCGACTGCTTTAAACTTTGTGATGAACATCGCAGAGACAGACCCTCTCTCCATAAGCTTCAGCCCCATCAGATAAATCGTAGTAATAAATATCTGTTTATAAATTCGAGCGGTAGGACATCAGCGCTCACCGTAATGCTATACGCCATACGCTGTTTTGTTTATACCTGCGGAAAGGACCATGAGAATGCTTAAAAGAGAGAGAGAGAGAGAGAGAGAGAGAGCGTGAGGTGTTTACGAGAGATAGCGCGAGAGAGATGTCGCACAGTGGTGCCATATACGTGAATCACGGAAAAAATTATATAATTTATTAACTTTTAGAGATCGGGCTTTTTTGATGATTTTAATAGTTTTCAATTGCACACATATTAATATTGTTATATTAGAAGAAATAAAATATCAATATAGATCTGATAAAAATTAGTTATATAATATATTTTTATTTAATTAGTGATGACCAATCTAAACGCGTGTTCAAAACAAAAAAAAATATATTTTATAACAAAAGAGGTATTTTAATATCTTTAATAAAGGTTTTATAATATCTTTGAACTGAACCTACTAGTCCCGGTCTCCTCTAGTCTTCTCGTTATGCATTTATATTCAAATAAAACAAATATAAACATTTTTCCATTTTTTACTATAAATATAAATAATCGCACTAAATCGCAATTATAATTAATTGCATACGATAATATAGTATGATTTTAAATTTATATAAATTTCTGATTGAAGGGAAATGTAGATAAATGGTGAGATTTATTCAATGATCAAGATTAGTAAGGGGATTTACGATTTTATAATATTATTCTTTGCATAAAAAAAATCCGATTTAAAAACGAAATAAATACGCTTTTATAAAGTTATTATGTCAAATTTGTGAATTCCATACAATAATTTTCAATATAAGATCTTCAAAAAAAATTGTAGGAATATATGGAATAAAAGCATAAAAATTTCATATTCGATGATACTTTAAAATTTTCTTCGGAACGACTCTAATGATGTCCACAGTTTTATAAGCGTTGGACCGCTAACAATGCGAGTTCATACGATTAACAACGCCAAACTCATAAGTCTCGAATCTTCAAATGTATGTATGATGATGATCGAATCGACGTTACACCGTATGTTCGATCTCGATCCATGCATTGATGTATCTTTTGATCGATTGGTTAAAATTACCGAGACAGTCGATGTTAAATTTACACAATTTTCAAATATCGCGTCCAATGTAACGAGAATCCTAAAGAAGTATCAAATGTAATACGCGCTAGCGACGCCTTCAATAAACATCAACTCATCGATTGTGAGCTGGCAGCTTTAATTTTTAGTCCATAATATGTTAGAAAAAATATATAAATAAAGAGTTTTTAAAGTCTAAATTATGATGTAATTTTTGCATGCATTTCCATTCTCCCACCCGTAAGCAGCTCTCATACATAACTTGTTGCGGGGTCCTTGCGGGGTCCTGACGTCATACGGGGAAGGGGAAACGCCAGGCTAGAGACTGAGAGGTAGCGTGAGAGAAGAAAGAGATAGCGCATGTGAAGGAGAGATATGTCGCGGCGAGGTACACGAAAGAGTGACAGATAGCGCGAGGCTAGGAACCGTGAGAGAGATAGCGCGAGAGAGAAGAAAGAGATAGCGCGAGGTGCATGCGAAGGAGATTTTTTTTTTAAATATTTTTTTCCAATATTAATTATAATAATTCTTTTATAATAATATTCTTAATATAAATGGGAGGAAAGAGAGGAATTATTCTAAAGTAAAATATGTGTTTTTATGTTTAAAATAATTTTTTTTATTCATAAAATAGGTATGTGTAATATTTATAATTTTGTGTGTGTATGTGTGTGTGCGTGTGTGTGTGCGTATGAATATGTGTGTATGTGAATTTAAAATTTAAAATATAAGAATATATAAGAATATAATAATATAATATGAATATAATATAAAAATATAAAAAATATAATAATATAATATGAATATATAAGAAAAATACAAATAATAAGATAAATAGATAAACAATATAAATTTAAAATACAAAATATAAAAATTTTTAATGCGTCGGCGGCAAGCGGTTGAGCAGCGGCTGCGAGGTGGTGGGGCGGTGGCAGCGAGGCGGTAGAGGACCATTATGGGACAGCAAGGGGTCCCTTCTGCATAACAGAAAATTTTTTTTTATTAATTTATAAATATTTTAATTTATTTAAATAAATACTTACAAGTATTACATACTGCCTCCATGATAGATTAGGGAGAATATGGTTCCTCAATATCTCGGTCTGAAAAATTATAATGGTTCCTCAATATCTTTGTCCGAAAAATCATAATCCGATGATTCGCATGATGCCGATGGTGATGGCATATCCATTCGACCAATATATGGGTTCTCAGATCCTTTAAAGTAAACCACACAGCTTTTATAGCGACGTCGAAAGCATTTGATATTGTTGTGTGCTCTGAAGCATTTAGATAAACCGCCAGTTGTTCTTAAAATATCTTCATGAATTTCTATAAAATGGGCCAAATCTTTTGTTTGGGGTTTCTGTACACCGAGTTCACGATTTCGTAGAAACTGTACCACCGAAGACACCTTCGATTTTTTCTGACTCGCCATTTTCACAACACTTGTAGAATTCTCACTTTAAGTGTCCCAGCACAATCTCCAAAAGTTTATTTTGTGCAAATAGGACACATATCACATGGAAATATCTGACACAATGATTTTCTACAATAGCAACACCATCGGCAATCCACTGCATTGTGTAATTTAATCACATGCTTTCGTACAGCATACATGTGTCCGAAATCTTGAATAGAGATCATACATGAAGTAGATAAAGCCAGAGCACCACCCGTAGAATAATAAAAGTATATGGCGCAAACTTTTGTACGTCCGTTTAGCGCAAGGATTTGTGAATTAGACACTACCTTGTCGTGAATATCCGTAAGGTCCTCACTGCGATCACTAATATAATTACTGTCACTCAACAACAATGATCTTCGTCAGATTCGTCTACATTGTTATCCGACAACTCGTGATCTTCATCAGATGACTCGTCTAATATTCTCTCGAAATTATTATTTTCCATTTCTTTTTAACTCACTGCACTGTGCCACTGACACTTCGCATAGGACACTTTAACTCGTCGAATGCTAAAGACTTTTTGACGCGGAGACCCACTCTCCATAAGCTTCAGCCCTATCCCTCTCAAAATTATCGCAAAGGAATATCATAGTAATAAAATCGAGCGCTATCTGTTTATAAAAATTCGAGCAGCCGAACGTTGGCGCCGATACGTCGCAATTTTTCCTTAAAAGATATTATGGAAGATGTTTCGCTCTCGTTTATGGGAGATTTTCTGCGAGGGTACAAAGCTGCCGAACGTCAACGCTTTTACATTTGCACCTATAAAATGTCCATAAAATGGGAAACATAGTTTTAATGAACTCTAGAACGCTCCGTTGACAAGTTCGAGCAGCCGGACATCGGCGCTTCCATAATAAAATTATATTAACGAGGGTACAAAATTGTCAATCATCGGCGCTTGTTCTATACCTTTTTGGGGAATATGTCTAAGAACCCTCATAAAAAAGTCGTAAAGATACCATCTACAAATATTGCACTCAGAAAACTCCCCCTCTTTTGTCGAAACATCCCCCTCCACCCGCGTGACGTCAGCCCCCGCGCCTACGAGATACCCCCACCCCGCGTGACGTCATACCCCTCGTCTCGGAAAACCCCCCGCGCCCCGCACCCCCCTCAGAGGACCTGGGTTAGAACTCTCATAGTATATCTACTTTCGTTATTTACGAATCGAAAACAAAAATTTGGGGAAGATCTTGCTTCTTTTGGTGCTGAGTTGGAAAGGTTGTCACGATTTGCATATCCCGAATGTCCGTACGCAGTAAGGGATAAAATCGCGTGCGCGCAATTTATTTCGGCTCTCTTCGATGGTTTCTTGAGGAGGACCCTTCAGTTAGAAGGAATAACCTCCTTAAATTTGGCCTTTGAGAGAGCAAAAACGGTAAAAATTATTCAGGGAGAAAATTTTGAGAAAAGGAGAGAAAATTTCGCAAAATCTAATTACGGAAAATTTAATAGCGCGAATTTTTATCAAAAGGCGGAGAGGAACGGCGCGCGGAAAGATCATGATGAGAAAAACGGGAACGGTGATAAGAGCGATAAAAATAGCGCGCGGAAAAATCACGATAAGAAGGGTCCTTCGAAAGAGAAATGGCGAGGGAGTAATTTTTCCTCGAAAGGCAGGGAATGCTGGACGTGCGGGAAAACAGGGCATTTCCGGTCAGAATGCCCTGAAGAGAAGGGAAACGCGGTTTAGTCGAGCTACGCGGGGTGAGCTCGACTTTCTCTCAAAAAGCCCCGACAGTGAATCGTTTTATTAATTTTGATATTGCTAGAATTAGACAAAATAATTTCTATTACAATGGAAGAATAAATGGTAAAGATTATTCTTTGAAAATAGACACGGGCTCCAATGTTTCTGTTATTAATAAAGAGTTAATAGATAAAGATATTAAAAAGGTTAGAGTTGAAAATTGCAATCTAAGATATCCGACGGGAGAAAAAGTATCAATTGAATTTCAAGTAGAGGTTAGAGTAGAGGTTGGAAAGCATTCGATTTTATTTCCTATGTTCGTTGCCACCATAAAAGATAATTGTTTATTGGGAGCCGATTTTCTTCAAAAAATTAACTTAGAAAATATTTTTGATTATGAATTTAAGAATTGGAATCAAATAAAGAAATAATTTATAATTGCTCTCGAATCGAAGATTCTTATGAAATTCCATCTATTTTAAAAGAACTTTTCAAAAATAATTCAATAAATTTAAAAAATACAGAAAAAGAAATTTTTGCTAACTTTTTAAATAATTATTGTGATGTATTCTCTGAAATTATTGTGGCTGGCAATTGCAATGTTGTTGAACATGTTATCAATGTGAAAGACTCTCTCCTCATAAAGCAGGTACCTCGTCGAATTCCAATTCATTTAAGGAAGGAAGTAGATAAAATAATTGAGGATATGAGAGAACAAGGAGTTATTGAGGAATCACAAAGTCCCTGGATTTCTCCGGCTGTCATGGTGAGGAAAAAGGATGGCAGTTTAAGATTTGCGTCGATTACCGGAAATTGAATAATATCACGGTAAAGGATTCATACCCCCTTCCCAGAATCGACGACATTTTAGATCAACTTACAGGTAATTGTTGGTTTTCCACATTAGATTTGAAAAGTGGTTATTGGCAACTAAAAGTCCGATCGGAGGACAAAGAAAAGACGGCCTTCTCGATCGGCAGAGGTCTTTGGCAATTTACAGTAATGCCGTTCGGTTTATGTAACGCCCCCGCGACATTTGAACGACTTATGGAGAAAGTTTTACACGGTTTATTATCAAAAATATGTTTGGTATATTTGGATGACGTAATAATTTTTGGAAAAAGTTTTGAAGAAATGCTCGAAAATTTAAATTTGGTATTTTCGCGATTAAAAGAAGCTAATTTAAAAATTAATCCAAAAAAATGTATTCTCTTCCAAAAAAATGTAAAATATTCTCGTAATTTCCGAAGAGGGCGTGATTACGGATCCGGAAAAGATTGTTGCCGTAAAAGATTGGCCGATCCCCCATACAAAGAAACAGTTTCTTAGGGTTTTGTTCGTATTATAGGAAATTTGTGAAAGATTTTCTTCTTTGGCAAAGCCCCTTTACGCGCTGACAGAAAGTCAAGTTAAATTTGTTTGGGGAAGTGAATGCCAAAATGGAAAGCGGTACAAACGTCTGCAAGCAATTACAAAACAGCACCCGTATACAAAATTGAAATATAACAAACAAAATGGAAAGCAACACAAACATCTGCAGATGGTAACAAAACAGCACCTGTTTACAGAATTGAAATATCCCAAAAATGACATTATTAGCTCTAATATCAATTTTGAACATTCGGTATATTTACACCTGTAAGGGTACAAACAAAACGGAAAGCGGTACAAACGTCTGCAGACAATTACAAAACAATATTCGGTACAGAATTAAAATATCTTAAAAAATGACACTATTAGCTGTAACATCAAATTTGAACATTCGGTATACTTACACCTGTAGGGGTACAAACGAAACGGAAAGCGGTACAAACGTCTGCAGGCAATTACAAAACAGCACCCGTATACAAAATTGAAATATCCCAAAAATGACATTATTAGCTCTAATATCAATTTTGAACATTCGGTATATTTACACCTGTAAGGGTACAAACAAAACCGATAGCGGTACAAACGTCTGCAGACAATTACAAAACAATATTCGTTTACAGAATTAAAATATCTTAAAAAATGACACTATTAGCTGTAACATCAATATTTAAAACTCGGTGTATTTACACCTGTAGGGGTACAAACAAAACGGATAGCGGTACAAACGTCTGCAGGCAATTACAAAACAGCATCCGTATACAAAATTGAAATATCCCAAAAATGACATTAATAGCTCTAATATCAATTTTGAACATTCGATATATTTACACCTGTAGGGGTACAAACGAAACGGAAAGCGGTACAAACGTCTACAAACAACTACAAAACATCACCCGTTTACAGAAATAAAATTTCTCATAAAATGACATTATTAGCTGTAACATCAATTTTAAAAATTCTGTATAATTACACCTGTATAGATACGAACAAAATGGAAAGCGGTACAAACGTCATTACACGTTCTTATTTAGAGCTTCTCTATTTCAAAACCACATGTCTTAATGCCATTTGCTTATTTGTATATTTGTGTTGTATCTTTTTTTACATTTATTTTACACAATTATTTTGCGATAATCAATTGCTTATGTTGTGTCTTGTAATATCCTTCACCTACAAATTCTATGTTAATCTCGGTATTAAGGTTTTTTTTTGCGCTGAAGATGGCCCTAAGAAGGATCCGAAACGTCCGCGAATATTTTATTAAGATAATTTGGATCTAAATAAACGATGTGCGTTTGAATGCTTATATAATACATTTAATTTTTTAAAAAATTGCGCCCTATTAACAGCGCCTAGGCTCATATTGCCATTTACTCAGTTTAATGTTTATTTTACAACTTTTGTCAAAAATATGATTTTTATCTTGTTTTTTTATTTTCGGGATTGAAAGATTAGAAAAGATTGGCTACTTTAATCAAAATTCTTCATTAATAATTAAGTGTATAAATTGATAAATAATAATATATAGACATTTTCATTCATCTGTTGCACATGTTTGTTTACATATTTATAAATTGTATTTTAAGAAAACATAATCATATAGGAATGTACATTTTCCAAGAAGTGAAGAAGATAATACGTTATCATGCGATTGTAGCATGTATCGTGAAATTATACGTTACGTGTTACATAATGATTTGTCATGCTGTGCATCAGATCTATAAAATTGAAAGATACGACAAAGTAATGTAGGATCGGAATTATTTTAAATTATAATATTGTATCGCGTGAATAATTTATCTTAGATATTGCGAATCGATAATAAAAGTATTTGTCTCGACCGTTATATTTACTCGAGACAAACTCGGCATTATAATATGGACGCAAACAAAAACAGTGTAAGTCGACTCGGATTGTTTCGTGAGACAGCCAAGTAAAAACAATATCTCCGATTACCTTGACGAGGTCGTAAGACAAAGCAATAACCGAAAAGTCAAGAATTATCTAGAAGTCTAAGCGAAAGAAATAAATACAGCCGATTAACTGTCGGAAGGAACAGTCCTCGCTCGAATTTAATACCGTTGACATTGCCAAATTATATTGTATCTTGAGCCAAATATATTCTATCTTATTTTTCACTGAGGGATTTAGAACAATTTCTTTACTGCCGTTCATCTGCGCTTACAATTTTGGGGGCTCAGCCGGGATCTGACGTGAGTTGACGCTGCGAAGGGCAGTGAACGGCTGCGACGCGAAATCGATAATTGATAATTGTTCCACAAGTATTGATTTTTCGCGATTGTTATGAAAATTGGTTGACGAGAGAGAATGGCAAGCACTGAGAAAGACGCAAACAATTTCACCGTCAACGAACTTAAAGCGATACTGCGAGGGAAGGGCCTGGCGACTACTGGCGCGAAAAATGAATTAATAGCCAGACTTTTTGAGAGAGATCCAGCGGGAGGATGGATGTCGCGGGTGCCGAGTGAGGAGGAGAGTAACGAGGAAGTAGACGAACCGAGCGTGATCGACACTGAGGTCGAATATCTGCGACGAGAAATGGAGTTGTGTCGGAGAGATAAGCAATTGATGGAGCGCGAGCTGCAGTTAATGCGACGAGAGAATGACTTATTAAGACGCATCCAAAAAACAGCTACAACTAGCAGAGACAATATTAAAATTACGCCCGTACCGCGCGCTAATGCTGAAGCCGCGAAGCGGAACAATCATCCGAGCCACCACCGACTCGAATAAGGTAGGCGTGGTACGCGCCGAAGAAATGCTGCCCGGAGTATTTATCGGACACTGTCTCGTAGAATCAGAAGAATTTTCATGCCCGATTAGCGTTATAAATACAACCGAAAAATACATTAAAATGTCAACTCCATGGGTAAACGTCGAGGAAATTACGAACACGGTGGCTCGAAGAGAGAATGTCCCGCCTCTCCAGGAAGCGCCTACACTCTCCCGCAGAGAGCAAATAAAAAATTTACTCCGACTACAACATCTCAATCAAGAAGAAGAAAAAACATTGCTTCAAATCTGTGAGGAATTCGGTGACGTGTTTTACCTTAAAGGAGACGCGCTGACTTGCACTCCGACTACGTCACACGAAATCGCGCTCCGAGCTGACAGTGCACCTGTAAATGTACGCTCATACCGATTGCCGGAGAAACACAAAAAAGAAATAAATAAACAAATAGAGGGCATGTTGAAGGACAAGCTAATCCGACCTAGTAACAGCCAATGGAATGCGCCTTTACTTGTGGTCCTCAAAAAAGCGGATGCGGAAGGAAACCGAAAATTACGCATAGTTGTAGATTTCCGGAAACTTAATAATTTAACCATAGGCGATACTTTTCCAATACCGAACATAACGGATATACTAGACCAACTGGGAAATGCAAAGTACTTCACCACCTTGGATCTAGCGTCGGGCTACCATCAGATACCCATGGCCGAGCCCGATAAATGCAAGACTGCATTTTCCACACCGTATGGACATTACGAGTTCAATCGAATGCCATTCGGGTTAACGAACGCGCCAGCTACATTCCAACGGTTAATGAACTCCGTGCTGACGGGACTACAAGGGATCAAATGTCTCGTATACTTGGACGATATAGTAATATACGGTAACAGCCTAGAGGACCACCACATGCGACTCGCCGAGGTTCTCTACAGATTACGTAAACACAACTTAAAACTCCAACCAGACAAATGCGAGTTCCTTAGAAAGGAAGTAATATATTTAGGGCACATCGTTACAGAAAAGGGGATCATGCCTGATCCTTCCAAAATAAACGCCGTAAAAAAATTCCCCACTCCCACCAAAGCTAAGGAAATACAAGCGTTCATAGGTTTAGCAGGTTACTATAGAAAATTTATAGAAAATTTCTCAAAAATTGCTAAACCCTTGACAAAATTAACAAAAAAGGAAGAAAAATTTGAGTGGAACAGCGAACAGCAAAACGCATTTGACACGTTAAAAAATAAATTAACTACCGCACCCATACTAAAATATCCGGAATTCGATCAGGAATTCCTCGTAACAACGGATGCCTCAGATTACGCCATCGGAGCCATACTGTCGCAAGGCCCGGTAGGACAAGACCGCCCGATTGCTTACGCAAGCAGAATTTTGTCGCGGGCGGAACATAACTATAATACTACTGAAAAGGAACTACTAGCCATAGTATGGACAGTAAAACATTTCAGGCCTTATCTGTATGGTACGAAATTCAAAATTATCACCGATCACAAACCATTAGTATGGTTATTTAATGTAACGGAACCTGGATCGCGATTGATGCGTTGGCGATTAAAACTTGAAGAATACGATTACGAGATTGTACACAAGGCAGGCAAAGCTAATAAAAACGCCGACGCACTCAGCCGACACGTAGGTGAAATTAATAAAATCGATGAAGAAGAAATTAATAAAATCGATAAAGAAGAAATTAATGACACAAAAACAGAGCGGAAATACACGGAAGAGGAGAAACGCCGCATACTATATGAGTATCACGACGCACCCCTAGGAGGACATCAAGGGACCGAACGCACCATTAACAGAATCCGGTTACTACACAACTGGAAAGGACTGACTAAGGACGTAGAAAACTATGTAGCAAAATGTAAACTCTGCCAAAAAAATAAACTTTCGCGAAAAAACAAAGCACCGCTGGTAATAACAGATACCGCAAGCAAACCATTCAAAAAATGCGCTTTAGACATCGTAGGACCCCTAACGATCTCTGGTAATGGGAATAAATATGTACTTACCTTCCAAGATAATCTAACTAAATTTAGTAAAGCGATTCCGATAACTAATCAAGAAGCCGCAACAATTGCACGGGAATTCGTAACAAAAATTATCTTCGAACATGGTATCCAAGAAAAGGTCTTAACCGACCAGGGTACAAACTTCCTTAGCGAAATGTTCAAGGACGTCTGTAAATTACTAACTTAAGAAAAATTGAGAAAATTTAGACAACTGCATACCATCCAGAAAGCAACGGAGCCTTGGAACGATCACACCGTACCTTAGCAGAATACCTCACCCGTACCTTAGCAGAATATCTTCGCCACTACATTAATGCTGAACAAACAGACTGGGATGAATGGACATCATACGCAATGTTTGCATATAACACCACACCGCATACAGCCACGGGGTTCACGCCGTTCGAACTACTTTACGGGCATCAAGCAACCCTACCTACGGCATTATCGCAACCCCCGAAGCCGACATATACATACGATGACTACGCGCAAGAATTGAAAGAAAAATTACGCGCCGCCCAGCAAATCGCAAAGGAACACTTAAAAAACGAAAAGGTGAAAGCAAAGGATAACTACGACAAAAAATCGAAGAATACCACGTTCAAGGTAAGAGAAAAAGTACTATTACACAACGAAACCGTCCGCAGGGGTCGATCCAAAAAACTCGATGCATTATGGACCGGATCGTACACAATCATTGACAAAATCTCCGATGTCAATTATAATATTAAAGTAGGACGAAAGATAATAAATACACATGCCCGTTTAAAAGCGTTCATAGAACATTAAGAAAGAAAAATTTCGGCACATCTATTTCCATTCCAGAGCGCTAATGACATGGAAGATGCAGCCTACTACCGCAAGAAAGGACCTAGAAGAGGAATACGAGGTAGAACAATTTAATCGAGAGCCAGGGATATACTTCGAAAAAATCGGTTATCTACATCAAGTAGAATCCACCTGGAAGTTAATAATTAATATAGACCTAGGAACCTTAAATAAAAGATTCCACGATTTACAAAATTATATTGATCACGGACACCTCCTACACAAGATACAAAATAAAAAAAGCTGTCAAATCCAAAAAACGATTATCGAAACGGAGAATGATAAATTAACACACCTCTTAAAACGAGTAAACACCATACAGGACACCGACAAACAAACGAAGATGACTACTCGACGGGATCGGGTCACTAGCAAAAACACTCTTCGGAACCATGGATGCCAATGACGACAAGGTCATCAAGGAACAACTACTCCTCTTACAAAATCAAGAGCAAACACTGCATCACACGATGAAAACTCAAGTAAAAATTTTAAACACAACAATTGCCCACATCGATAATCTGGAAAAAACAACACAATACAACGAACAACTACTACTCAATTTCACCACCAAAATCCAAAAACAGATGGCAAATCAAGTACAACGAGAAGAAATACACGAATACTTCTCCATAGTTAATGCCATAATAACGGATTTGATGAGAACGCGTCATCGAACACTTAATGGCAGTAAAAACAGGAAGGATACATCCGAGGTTAATTCCGTTAGATCAAATCATAGAAAGTCTCAAGGAAGCCACGTCACAAGTGCCCCAAGGACTATTCTTCCCCTTCGGAATCTCCGAAGACAATTCTCTCACGATTGAAAAATTCGTAACCGTTAGCGCATATTTTAATAACCCTTACGTACACACTATTTTGCGCTTCCCACTAATTTCGCATCCTAGATATAACATAGTGAAGGCTATCCCCCTACCGAGTTATAGCCACGGGAATTTATTTACCTTCGCAGAAATACGAGGGCGGTCCGATAAGTACTTAGCCTCACCGCCCGATGGTGCCAGTATCACAAGAGAGATTTACTATCGTGTAGTACATTCTCGTAGACGGCTACTGTCAAAATTTCAACCGAATCGGACTCGTAGTTTTGTTTTGACCGCGTGTGGGAGCGAGCGTGTCCACGGATTTTAGAAAAATGGAAAAAGAGCAATATCGGTCGGTGATTCGATTCTTGTTTTTGGAAGGGAAATCGCGCAGCGAAATCAAAGAGCGCTTGGATAAGCCAACCGATAGTAGCCATTGATAACGAAAATCAAACCTATCTAACAATAACGCAAAGTAATTTAGAAAAATGTGTTAATGTAGACAATCACTATATATGCGAACAAAATAGGCCCATCTATCACATAAACGACAATGTGATCTGCGAAATTCAAGCATACACACACACCCCCCCCCAGGGCAAAAGTTATGCGACATACGATATATACATTCCAATCATACCATATGGATTGAGCTGACTAACCAGCACTCATGGTTGTACTCCACACCGAGCAGCCGATAACCATAAACTGCCAACACCATGAAGAATATAGGACAACCATCGCGGGGACAGGACGAATCACACTAGGCAACACTTGTAAATTAGTAACAGCCGACATGATTGTAAAAACTTCGGGAACCATAGACGGCACATATCTCCAAGCGTACTTACCAGAATATAATATCTCAAGGTTAAAAATCGAAATACCAGCGAACCTGAATACAATACAGTTAAAGAAAATAATTCAGAACCCTACCGAACTAAAGGATTTAAGCTCGAGACTACAAGATCTAACAGAAGATCTAGACAACGTCAGCGTCAATCCGTTTTTAAAAAAACAAGTTATATATCCAATATCAGGTGATACAGCCATTCTTATTATAAGTACAATAGCCATAATATTGTACCGAAGAAATAGAAGACAAAACCATCACGTGAAGAATAGGGAAAAGGAAAACTCGATCCGTTTTCTTTTTTCCGCGGGGGAAGAGTGTTGTAACCGTAAACACTATGACCCAACCACGACCTAAAAACCCACAAAAGAGAACGCAGAATCAGCATTTCAAAAGATATAGCGCGCGCCTCGAAATCAAAAACGCAACCGATTGCATACACGCGTTAAGACATCGCGACACATTCCAGATCGTAAAACGCAGACGATGCAAAACCGATTGCATACAGGCGACACATTAACCGAAAAACAAAACCTACTTTCGGGTAATATAAGCGCGCCTGATTAACTCCTCGGGGCCGTATTCCGAACCGAGGGCGACAAGTAATTACAGCTAATCTATTGTGAGGACGCGCTGCGATTCGACATACCAAAGAATTGTACACGTGAGTTGGAATAAACTCTTCTCTTGTGACCAAAGTGTTCTTTTCACCACCCTCGATACTCGGAGTCCTAACTCCTAAGACTAACGGACCCCTCAAAGTATCCTACAAATCCCGTTGTACCCTGAGAGGCACAACAGCATGTCGGGGTCTGGGGAATTCTTTAATCGCGAGCAACTTAGACGGATCTGGTTTTACTCCCTCGTCACTGATTATGTGACCTAGGTATCCGACCTCTTTACGTAGGAACTCGCATTTATCTGGTTGGAGATTTAGGTTAGCCCTACGCAATCTTTCGGCCAGTTTGTTGAATTTGATTTCGTGTTCGCGTAATGAGCTCGCGTACAATACTATGTCATCGAGATATACAAAAAGTTCAGTTCCCTGTAGTCCGCATAGAACCTGGTCCATGAGTCGCTGAAACGTCGCTGGGGCATTCTTTAAACCGAATGGCATTCGTTTAAATTCGTAATGCCCATGAGGTGTTGAAAAAGCCGTCTTTTGCGCGTGCGACTCATGCATCGGGATTTGGTGGAACTGGATGCGAGGTCAAACGCTGAAGTATTTTGCGCTCCCTAACTGGTCGAGGATTTCTGTTATATTTGGTAGCGGGTACGCGTCGCCTATTGTTTTTTCGTTTAACGCTCGATAGTCGACGACCATTCTCCAACGCTTGTTTCCCTTTGAATCGGGCTTTTTAGGGACGATCCACAGGGGCGAATTGTAGGGAGACTCAGGGGTTTTATTACGTCGTTGTCTAATAATTCTCTAACCTGTTTGTTTATCTCGTCCTTGTGGATAGGCGGGAATCGGTACTGTTTAGTGTGGATTGGTTGGTCGTCGGTTGTTGGGATTTTGTGAGACATTTTGTCTGTGTAACCTAACATCTCGTTCGATAGACGGAATAGATCGTTATGTGTTCGTATCAAGTCGGTAACGTGTGTTAACTCTTCTTCATTTAGGTGTTCTAATCGGAGAAGCTCTCGGACGGCAGTGGCTCGATCTTGAGTATGTTCGTCTGTTGCGAGAGGGGATATAGTAAACACCTTGCTCTTTCCGGTTGGAATATCGTTTTCGCGTTCGGCGGAAATTTGGTCGATCTCTTGTAGATCTATCGTCGGGACTACTAATTCGCGGTCAGTGTCGCTAGCGTTAATAATGTGAAAGTATGCTTTCCCATTTCGATTAGTGACTATCGCTTCCCCGAGGAATACGTTCTCGCAGACGCTGAGACGCGGAATGTACCCTACTGCGATGTCGAGATTTTTTATATTGACATAGAATGTCGAGCGCGATCTGGCAGGCACTACCACGGTTTCGCGTTGGGAAAAAGGAATTCGAATATTTTGCCAGTGTACTGACCGATCTCTAAAATCGATACTACTAGCATCTCGAAGAAAATCGGATCCTAGGATTCCTTCTTGAGAAATTGGAAAATTGTTTGACACCGTGTGGACGTAGAGGGGATGTCCCATGTAAAGAACTTCGGCGGACCCGAGGGTTTTTATTTTTCCGTCTGTTATACCGCTAAGGTACAACGTGTCGTGTTGTTGAATTTTCGTCTCGGGATGTAAGTTTCGGATTTTAATTAGATTAGGGGCGGCCCCTGTATCTATCATGAATGTTGTTTCGTGTAAAAGCCCGTCAGCGACTAACGCGACGGTGGGCGCGTGCGAATGCCCTTGCAGATTTAGAGTTGCGATTCTGGCTTCTCGGTATTCGTCCCTTCGACTAAATTTACCGGGCGGGTCGTTTGAGGGGGAGCCCCTTGGTGAGGTGTACCCGACCTTCCCGCGGGGCTCAGCGCGTTAACCGACTCGTTCCTTTGTAAGTTGTTATTATACTCGCGTTTCCGGCATTCTTCGATTTCGTAGCCGCTGTTCTTGCAGTAACGGCACCATTTGTTGGGACGGTCGTTATGGCGAATAGGAGCGTTCGTATTAACATTCGTGTTATTATACGTTTGTCGTCTATCGTTGTATGTTGGGCGCTCCTCTCTCTCTCGCGTTACGGGGGGGTCTGACTGGATTGCTACGTAGCGTATTATTCGGGTAGCGATCGCGAAAATAAGTTTCGTTGCGGGGTGCTGTCTGGGGATATATTCGACGAGTGTGTTCGTTACGCGGCGGTTCTGGTTCGCGGCGATCACGCGTCTTATATCGGTCTCGATCCAGCTCTTCTCTTTTTGCGAGCTCTTTTGCCTTAGCAAATGCCTCGGATGGGACGGAGTAGAGGCGTCTATAGTAGTAATACTATGAGAGTTCTAACCCAGGTCCTCTGAGGGGGGTGCGGGGCGCGGGGGGTTCTCCGAGACGAGGGGTATGACGTCACGCGGGGTGGGGGTATCTCGTAGGCGCGGGGGTTGACGTCACGCGGGTGGAGGGGGATGTTTCGACAAAGGAGGGGGAGTTTTCTGAGTGCAATATTTGTAGATGGTATCTTTACGACTTTTTTATGAGGGGTCTTAGACATTTTCCCCAAAAAGGTATAGAACAAGCGCCAATGATTGACAATTTTGTACCCTCGTTAATATAATTTTATTACGGAAGCGCCGATGTCCGGCTGCTCGTCAACGGAGCGTTCTAGAGTTCATTAAAACTATGTTTTTCATTTTATGGACATTTTATCATTAGGAAAGGAATGAAGATTTTAGGGCCGACGCTGCGACGAACATGTCTAAACGTTAGGTGCAAAAGCGTTGACGTTCGGCAGCTTTGTACCCTCGCGGAAAATCTCCCATAAAAACGAGAGCGAAACATTTTTCTTAATATTTTTTAAGGAAGAATGCAACGTATCGGCGCCAACGTTCGGCAGCTTGTGTCCTTACTCCTCTATCCATAAAACCGATATCTCGGGAAACTATCTTTTGAGATACGCCAAATGTTAGAAAAGGAGATAGAATTAGGTGAAATATATATAAGGAGGATGAGAGCGCGTCAAACCATAGTACGATTTGAAAGCGCATAGATGCAGCGGTGAAAAAAGTTTAGTGGTTACTTTCTTGTATTAGAAGTGTTAGTGGTATAATAGTGAATAAAAGAAATAATGGAAAACATCGAGCAGAACGAACGCGACCTGTTGGAGCGGTCCCATCAAATCACCACCTTGGGCGAATATTTTGAATGGGCGCTGCGCTGCGAGGACTTTATCAAACTGCTCGAAGAACGCAGTCGTGTCAAGCGTCCGCGACTCTCCATTGGATATAGACAATCTTTGGTTGCTAGAATCGCGCGACTCGAGGGTGTAAAGACTCGATTGCAGAGACAGTTTATACCCAGTGGTGGTAATTACAGTGGCGGTAATTACAGTGGCGATAATAACACGGGAAGACTCGTTTGGCGAGAGATCGATACCGCGTTCGAAAATCGGATACTGACAGGTGCGGTGATTAACGCAGACTATATCGAACCGCGACAATTTTTGGAAGACGCTAGTAGTGTAGTACTCGAGCAAGTGCAAGATGTTATAAAAATACACAACTGTGCAAAAGTAAATACCGTGTTCAACGGTGAGTTTGTGACAGGTGATAAGCGCTCCAACAAAAGCATTAACACGCGAAATTATGAACTCTTTCGCACGTCCGATTTACACGAGTGGTATGAGCGGCATGTCATCGAATCCACATTGGCGTCTCTCGAAGAGTTTCAGGAACGTGATAGCGGATGGGCATTGTCACGAATCCTTGATCTTACGGTCAACGTCAACAAGTGCAATCCTATGCGCGCGGGGTGTTATCTAAACTTACCGCGAGAAATTATGACGAAGAGAGCAGTGGTGAACGTGCGATCAACGGAAAATGCATGTTTCGCGTGGTCAGTGGTGGCCGCTCTGTACCCCGCAGAAAGACATGTGGAACGAGAATTTTCATATCCCCATTACACGACAGTGTTAAATCTTCAGGACATTGAGTTTCCGATGACGTTAAATCAAATTAAAAAGTTTGAACTGGCAAATAACATCTCAATCAACGTCTACGGCATTGAGAGGAAGAAGGAATTATCTATTCTTCCGATACAGCTCACCGATCGGAAGAGAGAAAAACATGTAAATATGCTGTATGTGGAGGAGGACGACAGCGTTGGACATTTCGCGTATATAAAAAATCTATCCCGGCTTGTCAGCACGCAACTGAGCAAACACAATGGTCAAAAATATATCTGCGATCGGTATGTATATTTATTGCAAACTATATAATAATTGTAAATAAAATTGTAAATAAAATTGTAATTTTTTTTCTTTCACAGATGCTTGCACTTCTTTAATTTGAGCGAAAAATTGGAGGCTGACATTGCGGACTGTCGAGAAATGAACGACTGCGCTATCCGATTACCAAGCGATAAAGACAAGTGGCTCGACTTCAACAACTACAACAGAAAGGAGCGACTTCCCTTCGTAGTGTACGCCGACTTGGAGTGTGTGCTGAAGAAGACGCCGGAACATGCGTCATACTCCCAACATCACGAGGTATTTAGCGTTGGGTATTACGTGCAATGTTCGTACGACAACTCGTTATCCGCGTATAATTCTCGCCGTAGTATCGATTTCATGGTTCGCCGAAGAACTTAAAAATTTAGCGCATCGCGTAAAGGGTATTTTGTCTGATAATGTCCACATGACAAAATTAACGCAAGATGAATGGGAAAAATTTCATAGCGCCACGCATTGTCATATATGCGAGAAACCGTTTGCGCCGGATGATACACGCGTACGCGATCATTGTCATCTGACCGGGCGATACAGGGGTCCCGCGCACTCAAACTGTAATCTAAACTACAAAGACTCTTATGTCATTCCTGTAGTTTTCCATAATCTATCCGGCTATGACGCACATTTTATCATAAAAGAAATAGCTACCGCGTATGAAGGACGCGTAGATGTGCTTCCAATAACAAAAGAAAAATTACATTTCATTTACGAAGACCGTCAATAGTACCGACGACGATAAAGATCGGAAAGCTTGCATGAAATTACGATTCATCGATTCATACAAATTTCTCAATGCTAGTCTTGACAAATTGGCATCTATTTTGAATAAGGATAAGTTAAAAATTTTGCGTTCCAATTTTTCCGCATTATTCGCTAACAATTTTGAATTATTAACGCGAAAAGGTGTCTTTCCGTACGAGTACATTGACTACGTGGACAGGCTGCAGGACACGCGTTTACCACCACGCGAATCGTTTTACAATTCTTTAACCAGTGACACTGTATCCGAGAGCGACTACGCACACGCCGTCAACGTGTGGCAGCAGTTCTCCATTCAAACCTTGGGTGAATACAGCGATCTGTACTTAAAAACTGACGTCTTGTGGTTGGCAGATATATTTGAAAACTTTCGCGACATTTGCATCGCGAGTTACGGACTCGACCCTACGTATTATTATACTCTTCCCTGGTATACATGGGATGCCATGTTAAAACATACAAATATAACATTCGAATTGCTTCGACGATATATCTAATTTTGACATCTCGTCAATAGCGCTCGATTCCTACAGGCTATATCCTCGAAGTAGATTTAGAATATCCGCAACATCTTCACGACATGCACACTGACCTACCGTTTTGCCCGACACGTGACAAACCGCCCGGGAAGATAAGCTTCTCGCAACGCTATATGATAAGAAGCGTTACGTCATACACTATCGCAACCTGCAGCAGTGCACGCGTCACGGCCTTCGCGTTACAAAAATACATCGCGTATTACAATTCACTCAATCCGCATGGCTCCGCGATTACATTAAACTAAATACAAAATTTAGAACACAAGCGAAAAATGATTTTGAGAAAAATTTGTACAAATTGATGAACAACGCGGTATTTGGCAACACGATGGAAAATGTGCGTAATCATGTAGATGTAAAATTATTGACAAAGTGGGACGGACGATACGGTGCAGAGGCGATGATAGCGAAACCAAATTTCCATAGCAGGAGCGTCTTTTCAGAAAATTTAATTGCCGTAGAATTACGTAAACTAGAAGTAAAATTTAACAAACCAATCTATGTTGGTATGTGTATACTCGACATATCGAAAGTGTGTCTGTACGAATTTCATCACGAGTCACCGCTCTATCGTGACAGATGTCGGGTAATGTACACCGATACAGATAGTTTAATATATCATATTAAATGCGAAGACGTGTATGAAAATATGAAACGCGATATCGCTAGATTCGATACGAGCGATTATCCAATTGACAACGCGTATGGTATACCACTTGTGATAAAAAGGTGCCAGGTCTAATGAAAGATAAAAATAACGGTACGATAATGACTGAATTTGTAGGACTTAGAGCAAAAATGTACGCTTTGCGAGTAGATGGTAAGAAAGATACACAAAAGGTTAAAGGTGTCAAAAGTAACGTTGTCGCGAGAACGATAACATTCGACGATTATACGCGGTGCCTGAATGAAGAGATTGAAATGACACGTAGTCAGTCATGTATTAGATCGAAATTGCATGAAGTATACACCATTCGCGAGACGAAAATTGCTCTAAGTCCGTACGACGATAAGCGGTATATCATACCTGATTCGACCGACACATTACCATGGGGACATTACCAGATACCCTTATAAAATGTAATGTAATATAATGTATGTGTGATATAATGTTATGTAACATATGTATATGTATTTCATATAGTAACGGAAAAGATGTATTAATAAAGATCTTATATATTTTTATATGTTGTACATATTATATATTTTTTAATTTTTGAGTAATTAATAAATACAATTTGTATGAATTAAATTGCATTGTCCTTATGTATCCAAGAGTTGTGCGAATTGTCAAATCCCAGCCATTTTACGTAAACCTCGTCACCCCTCCTGCGCAGTACTTTCTCCACGAGATATACGTCCGGATAATTCGCGCTATGCAACTCGTGCTCGTAAAACGCTCCAGCGACAGATGTTTTGCGATAGTCCTCGAGTAGATAGGTTACGGGATTAGTACGCTGCACTTTAACAATTTTAAATACTTCGGTTGTCCAATTTGGTGTGTAACCCTTCTCAAAAAGTTTCTTGTACTTGCTAACGCGTACCGGGTCACCTACTTTGAACTTTGCCGGAGCGGCAATCTTTATGTTACTATATACTGTTTTTAAAAGTTTATCAGCGATCGCGGGGGTGACGTCGGCGTGTCGCATGCCGATCGTTCGATGCTTGCGCGCGTTGTAATCCGATACGAGTTCCGCCAACGCGTCGATCCACTTGTAAGTTCCGTTCAGCGTAAACATCTTCCACATGTCGTTCTTCAGCGTGCGATTGAATCGCTCCACAACCGATGCCTTCAATACCGAATATGTAGAATAGTGATTGATGTTATGTTTCCGTATAAGCCGTTGCACGTCGGCGTTATAAAATTCTTTCCCCATATCGGTTTGCATGTTTCTCTGGCATCTCTTGCTATCTCGAATTATCTCGGCGATAGCGTCAGCCGTCTCGCTTCCACCTTTACTCTTGAGTGGTATGGCCCACGCGTACTTGCTCAACACATCGATGACGGTGAGTATGTAGTGATAACCTTTGTTGAAACGAGAATACGGACGCATCTCGACGATGTCGGCTTGCCACAAATCATCGTATCCCCGCACTATGACGTGTCTTCGGGGAAAATGTTTTTTCGCCGGCGCGTGCAGTTCGTTTACCAACTGCCGTCTCTCCAAACTATGTTGTTTCATCGCTTCGTCGGCTTTTCTCGATCGCCGTTTGTCGCTGCTTGTTTTAACGCTCATTTCCGTTCTTGACCCGTTCTTGAGCCGTTCGTAGCCGTTTCTGACCCGTTCTTGAACCGTTCTTGACCCGTTCTTGAGCCGTTCTTGAGCCGTTCTTGCGTTGTTTACTTCCGTTCTTGACCCATTCGAAAATCGTTCTTGATTCGTTCGCAGCCTTGTTCACAGTCGTTTCTAACCCGTTCGTAGCCTCTCCTGACCCGTTCGCAGCCGTTACTGACCCGTTCGCAGCCCTGCTTGAGTTGTTTGTAGCCTTGTATGTAGTCTTTAATGACTTGTTCGTAGCCTCGTTCGCAACCCTGCTTGAGTTGTTCGTACCCTCGTTCGCAGCTGTTGCTAGGCCGTTTACTACCACTACCACTCATTGTAGTTAGATAGCAGTTCGATAATCCTTCGTAGCCGTTCGATAATTGTTCGTAGCCGTTCGATAATTGTTCGTAGCCGTTCGATAACCGTTCGATAGCCGCTCCTAACCCGTTCACTGCTGCTCATTCAGGTTGATAGCCGTTTCTGAGTTAGCGTTAGCCGCGCATTGAGGTTCGTTTATCACAATCTGTATTGCCCGCACATCCTTCTCGAACGAAGTCAGCTTCTCATCTGATTCTTTCTGTTGATTCATCAATCTTTTAACGCAGGATTCCACATACAGTTTGTTGACGGCATCAGTGTCAGCTTCAGGTTGCATCATAGTCTGTAGCGACACGACACAGAGCGTTTCCGCGCACGTAACTTTTCACCAATCTATCCCAATGATCGCTTGTGCCGGTTGCATCATTTCTTGGTTCGAATAATCCAAATTTGTTGATAGGCATTTTTTTCCCCCGATACGAGTGACGCTGATCGACTGATTAGATTTGTCGAGACACCATTCAATTTATAATAATGCCTGCTTCGCGAAATTCCTCGATGATCGACAGGATCTCATTGTCGTGAGCGTTGTGGCCAGCTCGGCGCGAAGCGTCCAGCAATCGTACCCGATCCACTAGCTCGTTGGGGTCATCCCAGTGTATGTAATCGATTTTATTGTCGGTTAGTGCCATCGCGTGAGGCATGAATACTCTCTTTCCAGATTTTTTCTTTTCAATCGATATCAATGGTGCGATTATATGTTTGTACTTGTATCCCCTGTGGTTTCGTAATTGGCCTTGTGTGTCATAATTGCGTTTATGCGCGTTCGTCGCCAATAATATGCTCTTGTATTTATACATCCTCCGTGTAAATGTCATCATCGGGAATTCTCTTGAAGATCAATTCGTATAATCCTGGTGTACCGATGTACTTCACTTCGTCTATAATTATAGAGTCATATTTGTCAATGTCGAATCGTTTGTTACCGAGACGCATTTCATCCTTATCGAAATAGACACCGTACACGTGATCGATTTTCCTTTCTTTGTCGCCACCGAGGAGAGTGCTCATGTACGAGTACTCTTGTCCCAGTGGTCCCAAGTGCTTTCGCAACATTTCTCGACCTTCCAGCGTTTGTAATGTGTTTCGAACAAACGATGTTTCGAGCGTGCTGCCCGAGGTTTCGAAAACATTTTCGTTTGCGAGTGTTTCGGGTATCATAGGTTGTACGATTCTCGTTGTCGCGAACGGTGTAGAGCTTATCATCGGTTCATCCAATAAAGCATTCGATGTACGCGGTGTCGATGAGCGATTCGGGTTTGACCGTTTCCTCTTTTTCGGTGTCGCATCATCCTTCTCCTCTTCCAACTCCTCCTCCTCCTCCTCCTTGTACCGCTTGATGGGTAAGATTTTAATCTTTGCGGTAATTTCCGGCTCGTTATTCACCGCGATCGAGTTGTCGACAATCTTTTGTAGCGGCTCAATAATAGGTCTAAAATGGGTCTTGATCGCGATATCGTCATCGATCTTACCGGTCTTCAAAGCGCGATGTTTCTTGCGGATTGCTTCACTCGTTTTCGCAATCTCCTTCGCTATCTTTTCACGTTCGCGAATATTATCGTTCTCAACCATGTCGGTAGAGTGTCGAACGCTCGTGTTTCACCTCTCTCGACAGAACATCGGCAACGACTAATTGTTTTGCGGTATCGCGAACACGTTAAATCCGTTTCTGTATCGGCCGTTCGTAAGCGAGCTATCCTTATCTATCACTAGAAATCCATACTTTTGCTGCCAACAAGTACGACATAATTCACTGAAATCCTCATATGACATGTCGGTATTCACGTGATCGTTGTACACATGTTTCAAGTTGGTACCGTCCTGTTTAAACAAGATTAGCAGGTTTGCGTTGTCGCGTATAAGATGTTTCGGTATTCTTGCGTATGTCTGACAGAGATAGAAGCAGTCGACGTTCGAGTGGCGTCCCATTGAAAAGTACTCTCTTATCGTATTTTGTTTGTCACACGCCACGTCATCGAAAACGAAAATCGAGTTTGGACCTGCTTCGCTCGGTGGAATGACGTCACTGTTATTGGAGAATGTAAAATAGCCGATTTCATCGATCGACGTCAACAAATTCTCCAGATACCGATATTTTAGCTGTTGCAGCGATTTTGAGTACACGTACACGTTTTCAAAGCGGACGCCGTGCGGGCTTTCTATCAAACTAATCAACACGTTAGTTTTACCGCAATTCGAGGGGCCGCAAACGATCGCGCGTATAGTAGTCGGCAGTATCGTACCGTGTCTACGCATCTCCGCGTTGTCCCCCATCGATCGTAATCTGGCGTCGTAATTCGTCACGCACATCGCGAAAGGTTGTCGCACGAAATTCATGTTCACACTCCTGATTGGATCGAACGTCTGCCTATTTATAGCTGCGCGGAACCGCGAATTGCTCAGTAACGAAAAAATGTTTGTCTTGCTATCAAGTCCTTACGATATTTGTAATTTGAGCGCCGAACAGCTACAATTTGTGTCGAAAACAGTTTTATTGCGAATGTGCGGCAATTACGTTCACTGCGTGTGGGACAAGCTTCCGGAACATATAAAGGCGGATTTGGAGATTCAAACTTATCGCCGCTGTTTCGAATTGTATATTAAGACAATTGTTTTTTGAAATGATTTTAATTTTTCTCGAGAGATTATACTCTCTCCATGATTGATGAATATTTAACTCTAAATAATAATCCGCGTATATCGCAATAAAGTATTTTTTATCTCATGCAACTTATATACATATATGAATGACGACAGGTATAAATAAATTAATTTCAAAAAATTTTGATACAAAATAAAATTAATCTAGATGAAAAGTACACAGTTGAAAAATTTGTGTTAAATTTAACAAATATCACCTGTCCCAATATCAACGGTCCACAGAAATTTTTGTGTTAATTTAACATAATACGGATATGTTAAATGGTGACACGAATATTGTGTTAATAGATTAGATTAGATTAGAAACGTTTATTGCTGCCCCACTTGAGGATTGCAAGGCGCTTTTTCACTTAAGGAGCGGTCCCAAACCTTTACACAAACTTTACTTCCACTTATAATCTATCCTTAACCTATGACTTAGCCTATACAATATACAAAAAACAAAACGCCACGCCACTCCGCCTTACTCTCGCCCTATCTCTTCGCACCATTTACCTCTCTTTCATCTCTCTCTTTACGCTCTAACTACCCCTCCACACACACTCTCACCCTCCCCCTCCTATCTTACGCAATCTTATTACTAGCTTACTCTAATGTTGGACCTCCGCTTCCGGCTACTTCCGCCTTCCCTCCTCCACTTTCTCTCTCTCACTCTCTCCCTCTCCCCCTCTCCCCTCACCGCCTTCCCCCTCTCGCTTCCTCCACACGTCCACACTACCGCATCGAAAAGCCATACTCTCCTCCCCCAATTACCCCCAAATCTCCTCTTTCCTATCCCCCATACTTGCCCCAATACTGCTGCCCCCCTCCTCATCCTCTCCCGCACCTGTCCATCCTGCCCCCCATTCCTTTGTACTACATATAGCCTAAATACTTGTACTCCTTTACCTCCTCCAACTTCTTTCTCTTCCAATACCAACTAGCTTTCTTCAGCCTCCCTCCCCCCTTCCTGCACCTCATCACCTTCGACTTGCTCTCATTCAACTTCAATCCCTTCCCCTCCAAATATCTACCTAATCTTTCCATCCTCTCCCAACCTCACTCCTCCCCATCTCCCTTTCCTCATCTCCTCCTCCAAGTCCGCCATCATCATATTAAACAGCAGCGGACTCAGAGGACACCCCTGCCTCACTCCCCTCCCTGTCCAGAACTTTTCTCCCCTCTCTTCCAGTATTCAATCCCTCACACCATTCTCTAATCCACCCTTCCCCCTTCCATATCCTATTACATAATTCCCACACCCTTCTAGCCCCTCTCCGCCATATTTCCACACTTCTCCTGGTATTCCATCCACTCCCACCGCCTTCCCATCTTTTATCCTTCCTATCGCCCTCCTAATTTCTCCCCTCTCTATCTGATCTTCCTGATCTTCCACCTTCTCCCTTATCCTCCTGCTTCCTCCCAACACCACTCTTGACTCCACCTCCCCTAATAAATCCCTAAAATAACTGTTCCATTCTTCCATCTCAATCCCTTCTCCCCCCTCCTTTCCCCCTTCTCCTCTCTTTCCTAATTACCTCCCATACCTGTCCCTCCGTCCTCGCTTCCACTGCCCTCCTAGTCCATTCTTCATTCTCCTCCTCTTTCTTCTTCCTACATAATCCCTTGTACTCCTTCTTTCTTCTCTTATTCTTTTCCTCTCTAATTCCTTTCCCTCCCCCCCTTTTCTCTTCTATCTTTTCAACTCCTTTGCCACCTCCCCCTTATCTTTTCTGCACTCCTCATCAAACCACCCTCCCCTTTTTCTTCTCTCCTCCCTACTTTCCCCCCCATTTCCCTTACTTAGCACTTCCTGTATTTTTCTTTCCATCCTCCCCCACTCCACCTCTACCCCTCTCTCTTCTTGTTCATCTCCCTGCCTCTCCCCTATCACTCCTAACCTCTCCCTGAATTCCTTCTTCCCCTCTCCCGACCAGTTCCACCTCTTTCCTTACCACTACCGGCATGTGGTCCGAGTCAATCCTATCTCCTATCTCTACCCTCATAATTTCCTCCCTCACCTCCTCCTTCACAATCACATAATCAATGACTGATCTCCCATTCGGCCCCATGTACGTCCAGCTCCCCTCCTCATCTCCTGCTACCCCTCCATTCACAATTGCCCACCCTATCTCCTCTAATCTTCTCACTAACAATTTCCCTTCCCCATTCACCTTTGCATCCTTCGACCTTCTTTCCTTTCCCTCCTCTTCTCCCCCCCCTATCCTTACCCTTCCCCCCAATTCTCCTGTTCTAGCATTAAAATCCTCCCCTATTATCGTTCTAATCCCACCTCCCTCCTCCTCCGTCCACTCCCTCATCTCTCCTAATTTCTCTTCTAAATCCCCATTTACGTTCACATCCACCAATCTCCATCTCTCCCCCTTTTTCCTTATCATCACCTCCATCATTCCTTCCTTCTCCGCCCACCCTTTTCTTCTATTCCTAACCCTTTTCTTACCCCTACTACTATTCCCCCCATTGCCCTTCCTTTCCTATTTTTCTTCCTCGCATATTGCACCTCCCACTTAAATCCCACAGGTAACCTCCCTCTTATCTTCTCCCACCCTTTTTCATCTACCCATGTTTCTAACAAGAACATTACGTCCCTTTCCCTTATCTCCTCTCTTATTTCTTCCTGTCCTCTTATTCCCTCCTTAATCTCCTCTTTAATTTCTCTTCTTATCTCTCTCATCTCTCTGATTATTTCCTCCTTCCATTCCCTCCCCATCTCTCTTATGTTCTCCCCCATCCCTCCTGCCTCCTCTCTCCTTCCTGTCTCTGGCGATCTTATCACCTTTTTACTTTTCCTAAATAACCACTGTATGTCCCTTTCTCCTCCATCTCTTTTCTCAATCCCATATCCTCTAATTCATCCCTTTTCCTTTTTAAAACCTCTTCCGGCGTCCCCGTGCTAGCCCTTCTCTCCCTCTTCTCAACATTCTTTATTCTTTGCACCTCATCCATTTCCCTTCTATACTTCTCTTACTCTATGTCTAGTGACTTTTCTCGCGCCACCTACCTTTTTCTCTTTCCCTATACCTACTACACCTGCTCCGATCTCTCTACACCTGTTCTCACCTATCTCCCTAATTGCTGACTCACTCCACCTGCACCACTTTACTCTCTTCTCACCGCTCTTTTCCCTTCTCTACCAACTCGCCTGCAATCCCCCGGCTTGCACTCACTCCAGATTCTCACTGACTCACTCTCTCTCACCTCTTCTCCTCCTCCTACCTCTAATAACCACTCAAAACACACTCTCTGACAGCACTCCAACCTTCTATCACGCAACCGGAAACGGAAGTCCGAATATTGTGTTAATATTTTAGCATAAAATAAATGCAAACTTCAAATAAACTTAAAATAAATTTTGTGTAAAATTAACATAGTTTTAATGTAAAAATTAACTAAAAAAATTGTTAATTTTACATTTTATCACCCCCACTTATATTATAAAGTAAAATTAACATTTTTTTCTGTAAATTTTAACAGATAAATCTTGTCACTAATAATACGGAACATATTTATTGTGTAAAATTAAAAATAGATATACATTGTGTTATTTTTACACTTTTTTTTAGTTGTTTTAATAATTTAACATTTGAGTCCAATTAACATAACAGCAATATGTTAAATTAACACATGAATGTGTTAAATATTTAACACAAAAGTTTTAACGGGGTCCGTTTTTAACAAGAAAACACAAATTTTCCAACTGTGTAATAGGGTTATAATAGGAGACGAAATACCTTGCAAATTACGTTAACGAAATGGCTTTTTAAATTGGACCTTTTTATCGCAATATACAATGACTTGCACAAGTTCACAAATGACTTTTGAATTGATGAATTTAATTTCATGTTTGCGTTGGCATAGGTATCAAGTTGCAATCCGTTACGACGACTCATCTATAATTCATTTCTCGGAATAATTTGCATTTTTTTAATTTTGTATAGAATTATCCGCAAGAAAGATTAAATGAAATTTGATTTTCTTATCAATTAAAATCATATTTTGCACGTTTATTTTAAAACTCACACAAATCAAGCTAATGCTCACAAATAATACTCATTATTCAATATCGAAATGGCGTTTTAATTACTGTAAGCGCAGATGAACGGCAGTAAAGAAATTGTTCTAAATCCCTCAGTGAAAAATAAGATAGAATATATTTGGCTCAAGATACAATATAATTTGGCAATGTCAACGGTATTAAATTCGAGCGAGGACTGTTCCTTCCGACAGTTAATCGGCTGTATTTATTTCTTTCGCTTAGACTTCTAGATAATTCTTGACTTTTCGGTTATTGCTTTGTCTTACGACCTCGTCAAGGTAATCGGAGATATTGTTTTTACTTGGCTGTCTCACGAAACAATCCGAGTCGACTTACACTGTTTTTGTTTGCGTCCATATTATAATGCCGAGTTTGTCTCGAGTAAATATAACGGTCGAGACAAGTACTTTTATTATCGATTCGCAATATCTAAGATAAATTATTCACGCGATATTATAATTTAAAATAATTCCGATCCTACATTACTTTGTCGTATCTTTCAATTTTATAGATCTGATGCACAGCATGACAAATCATTATGTAACACGTAACGAATAATTTCACGATACATGCTACAATCGCATGATAACGTATTATCTTCTTCACTTCTTGGAAAATGTACATTCCTATATGATTATGTTTTCTTAAAATACAATTTATAAATATGTAAACAAACATGTGCAACAGATGAATGAAAATGTCTATATATTATTATTTATCAATTTATACACTTAATTATTAATGAAGAATTTTGATTAAAGTAGCCAATCTTTTCTAATCTTTCAATCCCGAAAATAAAAAAACAAGATAAAAATTATATTTTTGACAAAAGTTATAAAATAAACATTAAACTGAGTAAATGGCAATATGAGCCTAGGCGCTGTTAATAGGGCGCAATTTTTTAAAAAATTAAATGTATTATATAAGCATTCAAACGCACATCGTTTATTTAGATCCAAATTATCTTAATAAAATATTCGCGGACGTTTCGGATCCTTCTTAGGGCCATCTTCAGCGCAAAAAAAAATCTTAATACCGAGATTAACATAGAATTTGTAGATGAAGGATATTACAAGACACAACATAAGCAATTGATTATCGCAAAATAATTGTGTAAAATAAATGTAAAAAAAGATACAACACAAATATACAAATAAGCAAATGGCATTAAGACATGTGGTTTTGAAATAGAGAAGCTCTAAATAAGAAGTACTCGTGATATAGTAATTTACATGTTACTATGATCTAATCAGCGTGCAGAGTTAGAGAGTGTGCAAGACTACGTTAGTGCGTCTTTTATTGAAATTCGGTCCCGGAAAAGTGTGACAAACGCAGGCACAGAGATCCGCGTCGGTAATTGCTACCTCGGTGTCCTGGTGAGAGCAGGGTGTCTTTGCTCTTTGTCATCTGCGGCACGATGAGCAATGAGTTCGGTGGAGTCGGCGACACGGTAGAAGTTTGCGGTGAGGTAGCCAGTGTTAGATTGGGTAGCGATTGACCCAGACTCGAATACGATACTTGGACACTCAGCGTGTTCGGCGTCGGTGATTTACTCAATAACGAACGCCTGATTCGGACAATGAGTTTTAATAGAGATGTTATTACAGTCCATTTACTTTGCGATTCATCAATGTGAAATCGCGAAAGTTTGTTGACGTTTCAACATCGCGCTCACCTTATGTGCATGGATCTGTGATTATGCCCGGAACTCGATTCGCCACCTTCCTCCGACGACAACGAACTCGACGCTCGCGGTTGTTCGTTCGTCTCCACGTTTCTGCTCGGATTATAACTGGGTAGAAAGCTGCTACTTCCCTGAGACGCGCCTTCCATCTCCATACTACCGCTAGAAATGATGGAACGCATTTTATAGGCATTTTAAATACAACAAGACTTCGAGATTTCTTTTTTTTTACTTTTCGAAACATACGAGGTGTGTTCAAAAAGTATCGCGAATTTTGTGTTTTTTCAAAAATTATTTATTTATTCATGAATATCTATTTTGTCCCCTTCAAAGTAATCCCCATGAGATATTATACACTTGTGCCAACGGTTTTTCCAATCTTCGAAGCACTTCAAAAAATCATTTTTTTTTATCTTGTTCAGCTCCTCCTTCGATGCCGTCTTTATCTCGTCAAGCGTAGCGTAACGTCGTCCTTTCATGGGCCTCTTCAGTTTAGGGAACAAGAAAAAGTCACAGGGGGCCAGATCTGGGGAATACGGTGGCTGCGGCATCATTAGTGTGTTGTTTTTGGCCAAAAAGTCGCGCACAAGCAACGATGTGTGAGCAGGGGCGTTATCGTGGTGCAAAAGCCAATTTTTGTTCTTCCACAAATCCGGGCGTTTCTGGCGGATTGCTTCGCGCAAATTGCGCATAACTTGCAGGTAATATTCCTTATTGACCGTTCTACCCTGTGACAAGAACTCATGATGCACCACGCCCCTGCAATCGAAGAAAACTGTAAGCAAAACTTTCACATTCGACCGAACTTGGCGCGCTTTTTTCGGTCTTGGTTCGTGCGGCAGCTTCCATTGAGATGATTGAGCTTTGGTTTCCACGTCATAACCATAAACCCACGATTCGCCACCAGTTATGACCCTCTGGAGCAAATTTGGGTCGTCGCGGACAGAGTCCAACATCTCATTAGCAATGTTCATGCGATGCTGTTTTTGGTCGCAATTGAGCAATTTTGGTACGAATTTCGCGGCGACCCGTCTCATGCCCAAATCATTGATAAAAATCGAATGGCACGAGCCAATCGATATGTCTAGGTCCTCAGCAACTTCTCTAACGGTGATTCGACGATTGGCCAATACCATTTTCTCCACTTCATTAATTTTTTCGTCTGTTGTTGAAGTGCTCGGGCGTCCGGCATGCTCTTCGTCGTTCACATCTTCTCGGCCTTCTGAGAACATTTTGTACCACCGATAAACGTTGCTTCGGTCCAAGGTAGCTTCTCCGTATGCCACAGTCAACATTCGGAATGCATCCGCGCACTTAATTTCGTTTTTCACACAAAATTTGATACAGGTTCTTTGATCCATTTTTTTGAATAGGTAAAAATCGAAGACGATCCAAAACACGTGCAAGCAAAGCAGCTGTCAACAATTAAGTGAACATTCAAAATGGCCGAGCTTGTCGGCATAAGTGAGAGACATGAGTACCAACATAACGCCACAAAAAAATTCGAATATACGTAACCCGCGAAAATTCAAAATTCGCGATACTTTTTGAACACACCTCGTACCTATGACTATGAGCGAGACTGCTAACATGTGAGGCTCTGCTACTGCCACGCGGAGTTCTTGGAAAGGTCCCCTCGCACTCTTCCGTTTCGAAATCGCCGTCGCCCAAAGTACTCGGTTGCCTGCTAACTGGTGCCAGATTCATTACTGGCTCGGCACCGAGCGACGGTGCTTTCATCAATACGAATTGTTGCTGAGCGTGTCTCAAGGATTCCATCCACGACTGAAAAAGCATGTGGTACTGTTAGTTTAAAACAACTTCCGCTCGTAAACTAGAAACCGCATTAGCTAAAATCATGAAGGTTTGCGGTTTCACCGACATCGACCAATTTTAACTTTAAATTTAATTAATTCAATCTTCTCTAGATTATTAAAAAATTGCATTATGTATATACATGTTGTTAGTTACAAAGAAAGATAAAAATTTAATTTCAACTATAATTATATCTAGTTAAGCGACATTAGTGAAGACCGTCGTTAATGAAGGTACACTACAAACGAATCTAAATCGAACGGAACAGTGAATCAACATTCCGCGAACTTTGTCGTAATTCGTGATGTTTGTCGAGTCACCTTGGCTAGTTTCGGGTCACCGGCGCTCAGGATTAAAGCGGCCGAAACTGTCCCGTACTCGTTAAGATAAACCAATCCTATACTGGACGGTTCTTTGACCTCGTGTATTCGTATGCGGTCGACAACATACGGTTGCCTAATGATCTTAAACATTTTTTTCGTTGTAGATTTGCAAATCAATAGCATGTCGGTCAATAATAGTACGTGCACTTCCATCTGTAAAGGATAATTAATAGACCGTAATTTCTTATTTCAACACAGTGAGAATTAAATAATTGCTATCTTTAAGATATAGAAAAAAATTAGCTATAGAAACTACTTCATAAAATAAGTCAAATTACAACAGAATTATTTTCAATTATTTCGCTTATTATTGACAATCATGGATATTCTCTTTTAATCTCATATACTTATATTTCTGAATATAGTTTTATTTTATTCATATAAAAGTAATTTTGATCTGACTAACAATAAATAACATTGTCGCATACTTTGCTGGTGGCGTCTCTGAGTTTCAAATCCCCCTCTCGAAGGAGAGTTCTCAGGCTGCCCTTCGGACACCCGGGCATCGGCGTCGTGGTAATGTCGAGATTGCTGTACAGTTTGATCAGTTTCTCCACCTCCTCATCGAGACCTTTAGATTCCACGACGTCGTAACTCTCTAGACGGGAGGCTGCGCTGTCCAGCTTAGGAGCCTCCTCGTTTTTCCTCAGGGCCGCGTTTACAGACGCCACGAAACCGTCGACGGACCAGTGATGCAAGATTTCACGCGCGACAGCCACTTCGCGACAGTCATCTTGCAGTGGAGGAGGTAGGTCGGCAGCGCAGAGCGCACCGAAAAGATGAGAACCCTTGTCCTTCGAACATTTGTAGAAGAGGACAGGTATATATCTTTTGTCCTTTATTTTCTTTTGATAGAATAGAGCTACGAATTTCGAGCGAATCCGGAATACTGGCGATAGCGAGTAGGCGATGCAACCCAATATGCAAAAAGAAAATATAAAATATAAAAAATATATTTAATATTATAAAATAATATTAATAAAATTAATATATTTTAAACATAAATTAAGTAACTTATATTTAAAATTTTAATTAAAAATAATTATTAATTAATAATAATTATAAGTATATTTTATATATAAAAATCCACTCTTGGCCAATATATACACCTTTCTATTAAAAAAGATTTTTTATCTTTAAAGAAATAATTGTAATAAAATAATATTTTAATTTATAAATATTGTTTAAGATTTTATTCTTTTTATTCCCTATTTATTTTGTACTAATGTACGACGTACATATTGTTGCTCAACGGAAACTGTGAGAAGGTGGTGGTTTCTTCCGTCAAAAAATTTAAAATATTGTATATTGGGAAATGTATTTCAATCATTATATTCGGCTTCCCGACGAGCCGTGTTTACCTTTTTTGCGCGTGTTGATCGTTTTACCGCGCGTCTCGTCTTGTCAAGCAGCTCTCCAATCAGCTGTTTGACACAATAAAATCTAGCGACAGGTTTTTGACATTTATGTCTTCGAAATTCGTCGAGTCAGCTGTAGACCGTTTTACTATAAACATCTCTCGTTTTCGAGCAATTAGCTCTTGATCAGTATATATATTTCGCTTTAACAAATAGTATAAAGTAACGAAAAATATGTGTTGAATTAACGAAGCCCCGAAAAGCTCGTAAGCGAAGTTTTGCAGAAGCTTGGCTTACAGACGACCGATACAAATCTTGGGTATGTAAAGTATCATCTGATAGTAGTCTTTATTTTATTGCAGTGTTACGTCCTGTGGACTGCACGATTCTTTTCTCCTCCCCGATTTACGCAGATTCGCGTTCCGCGAACATATTAATTATAAGACCGAAATTAGTTATAAGAATTAAACGGAGAAAGACAGTGATTGTGAAACAACTCGATCGGTGAGATTACGAAACCTACACTTTGATCAATAAGTCATAGGTAATGTTGAAATATCACGATCGACACACGCTATCAGTAGACCAAAGATCGGAATTAGGAAAGAACTCTTCATACAAGGAAGCAATACGTTGCGCAAAGGGGATTAAACACCGAACGTATGACTATGAGTCACAAGAAAAGAAGACGCCCTTTGCCCTATAGGAAGGGCAGACGAATAGTATAAAAGCAGCGAATCTTCCAAGAATGCTCTCTATTAATTCCGCCTACGTCGTGGCAGTTACACACTTCTGGATCCTCGCATTAAACATATATTTTGTGACCGTCGGGGCTCAACAACCAGCTACCAGTCAACCTACACCTTCGCCCACACCACTCGAAGGAACCATCGATCCTGAAGATCAACCTATAGCTGCCAACCCGCTCACCAAATAATATACAGTGAGTACTTTCATTCTTCTACGATCACGGAAGTGAATAAATCCCCGGAATCGCGACTAAACTTAATAAGTAGTGGAAATCGCTGCCTCGTCGAGCATTGAAACGCGCTCTCCGATTGAAACGAGACGATCAAAAGCCAACGCGAATCCTCAACCGCCTCATAGCACATCAACGTTACACACACACTCATATATAATTGTTTATACATGTCCACAAATTCAAATGTCTAATTCTCCGAATATTATTAAGATTTTATTTTTTTTGAATAAATGATAATTATTTACATTACGCGAATTTAAAGTCTTATTTAAACCCCTGCGTTCCTTCATATATCCCCCGAGATCGCACAAGGTCCTATCCCGCGTAAAAGGGATTTAATTCCCTTACCGAAAAGGACCGACGAACGGACCCCTGAAATAAGCCAGGTAAAAGCGACTATCCAGTCGTTGACCTGCAAAAGGGCCAGACAGTCCGTTCGACCCGAAATCACTCCGATTTCGGGAAAACGCTGTTACGACCTTCGAGCGGCCTTTCCTTCGTGCAGGCCAGGACGTAACATACGTTTAATTGGGGGCTCGTCCGGGATTGAAATGTGCGATCTTTGGGAATAGGAATGAGTAAAGGGACTAGAAGCACAACGGACAAAGACGAAATAGATGAACTTTACAAGACCGCGTTAGAAACACCACACAGAACACACGTGAATCTAAATCAAAATTCACAGCATCTACGCCTCGACACGTACATTTTTTAGGAGATTCTAATTTAACCGAAATAAGTGAATTACCCGACGAATCCGACCAAGTCGAATTTATTGACTCAAAAAATCAGATTTTCAAAATTAATATCGATAATTCTAACGGCGAATCCGGAGGTCCACCAATAAACATGGCTAACGCTAATCCTTTCGCCACTTTAAAATACGCGGTCGAAGCCGTTCCCTTTTTTGACGGTAGTAACACCCCACTAAATTATTTTATTGAGGGATGCGAGGAAGCAAAATCTATGCTCCCTAAAGAGGCAGAGTGTCAATTCGCTAAAATTATAAGAACGCGAATAGTGGGGGAAGCGCGTCGTACTATACAAGATCAAGATTTTAATACCGTAGCTACATTAACAACGTATTTGAAGAAAATTTACGGTCCCTCCAAAAATGTCTATCAATTACAAGGAGAATTAGGTTGCGTTTATCAGAAAAATAATGAAGATGTCGTCACTTACGCGAATCGGGTTAAACTTCTCGGAAAACAAATACTAGAGGCATATCGAAGCTCAGGGAACGCCATGCCTGAACAGGATATAAAAGCAACTATAGAAACAGATATGTGTAAATGCTTTATTAGAGGACTAAAACCCGAAATAGAACAAAGAATAGCACGAGACTTAAACGTACAGGAAACCGTGGCCGACGCGTTAAAAATAGAAAGAGAGCTTCAACAAATGACAGATTTACGACAAGGCGCTAAATCAAGTCAACATTCACCGCTACCTGTTAATCTATCTCGAGAAGTCTGCCAAATCTGTTATAAAGAAGGACATGCAGCAAGTAGTTGTCGAAAGCTCACTCAACTTTCACCACAAAATCAAAATCCTTTCGGAAACACAGGAACGGATATTTTAATCTGTCAAATTTGTAAAAAACGCGGGCATAGCGCAGATAAATGTCGGTTACGCGACCCACGATCTCGACAATCAATTAACGTAATTCAGGAAAAGGTCATTACTTGTCAATTATGCTCTAAGATTGGTCATAATGCAAAATCATGTCGACAGAATAACTTTAATCAACAAACAAATAAATCTTTAGTAATTTGCCAATGGTGCGATAAATCCGGTCACTCGGCTAATAATTGTTGGAAGAAACAAAATGAACGCAATACTAATATCGTGTGTCAAACTTGTAACAATTATGGCCATATCTCTAGAAATTGCCGCTCTAAAATCAATCCAATACCAACACATAAAGACAATTTATTCTGCCGATATTGCAAAGAACAGGGCCATCTTCTCGATACATGTCAATTACGAATTACGAGTAACAATCGCCGCAAAGAAAAAGAGCAAGGAAACTACAACGGACCCTCGACATCGGATGTAAAATCGGGGGCCGAGCGAACATCACACCCATCCGTGCAGCGGCAAGCCAAGTAAATAACTACGAACCCGAAATCAGGCCTGTAACTGTAAGCCTCGACAAACATAGTCGCGTGCCTACGGTACAGGTTGAAATCGATAAAATTACCACTCAAATAACCTTTATGTTAGACACGGGATCCGGACCGAATATAATTAAAGAAAATTTTGTGCCCAAAAATACAAGTATTAATTATTCGAATATTTTAAAATTAAATGGCATAAACAATTATCCTGTCTATACCCTAGGAGAAATTACACTAACACTTTTTGAATTACCGGTATTATTTCACATCGTTGCCAACGATTTTCCGATTCCACAATCCGGAATATTAGGAAACGATTTCTTCAAACAAACTTTTTCAAAAATAGATTACGCTCAAGGACATTTAGATATTTCCGGAATTAATGTGCCCTTTTTCTCCCCGGAAACCATAATAGTATCTCCAAGATCAGAATCGCTATTTTTTGTGAGGATAGAGAACCCTGAGATTAAAATAGGATATATACCGAAATTAAAAATAGAACATGGAATTTTCCTAGGAGATACTATCGTAGAAACTATTTCTGGAAAAGCATATCTAAATGTCATAAGCACTCTAGATGAAGAAATAGAAATTCGCGTACCGACACTTCGTTTAAAATCACTGAACGAACTATTTAACGACGATATCGAAATTATTGATAACAAGAAAGAGGGGTCAGATAACGACCAGACTAACGTTAACACAGAC
Source organism: Prenolepis imparis (assembly GCF_030444845.1). Classification (NCBI taxonomy): domain Eukaryota; kingdom Metazoa; phylum Arthropoda; class Insecta; order Hymenoptera; family Formicidae; genus Prenolepis; species Prenolepis imparis. Next base: position 359,126 of record NW_028141186.1, on the reverse strand, counting down.
CATGAAGATAAAGATACGATGATATTTAGAGACAATGAGGATGAATTTTCAATAATGATTCAAGGAAAGAATAAAATTAAAAGTAAGAGAGGGAATAAAAATTATTTAAACGAAAATTATAATAATCCAAAAATCCTTTTAGAGGGAAGTTACCAAACCTCTCCTGAAAATTATAATAAATCAAAAATCCTTGGAGAGGGAAGTTACCAAACCTCTCCTGAAAATTATAATGGTCCAGAAATCCTTGAAGAGGGAAGTTACCAAACCTCTTCTCAAAATTTTGATAATCCAAAAATTATTGGAGAAGAAAGTTATAAAAATCTCCCAAAAGAAAAAATTCCTAGAATTTCGAAGGAAAAATGTCAAACCTTGTCAGAAAATTCTAGCTCCGTCGATTCCGAAGAGGGAAGTTACCAAACCTCATTTCATAATTCGACACAACCTTTTTCCAAAAATTCAAAGGATCGTTTATCCCTTCCAAAACTTACATTTCCAAAAACTGGATTATCTGTTATAAATAATGAAAATGAATTAGAAACCTCTCAAGTTACAATGGAAAATCTTCTAAAAGAAGCTCAAGAATATAATAAAGATATTGAAAAAATAAATAATAAAACAGTCAAGAATAAAAAAGGACCGTCTCCAAAAATCTCAGCATCCTTATTTGACAAATCTCAAGAAATTATAAAAAATTTCCCACGAAAACGAAAATTAAATCATAAAGAAAAACACCAAATTAATGTAGAAAATATCGATCTACATAACTGCCTAGTAGTTTCCGAACAACCAAAGGAAACTCGATTTACTCAAATTATGGAATTACTGCGGTTAGAACATCTAAATAAAGAAGAACAAGAGAACGTATTAAAATTAATAACAAACAGTCAAGATCGATTTCATATTCCTGGAGAAAAACTGACCGCTACTCATGTTTTACAACATCAAATAACCACTATAGATGATCGACCGATTAACACTCGTCAGTATAGATTCCCGCCATTACACAAAGAAGAAATAAAGAAGCAGGTAGAAGAACTGTTAGAAGGAAGCATCGTAAAACCGTCTCAATCACCTTATAATACGCCCATATGGATCGTGCCAAAGAAAGGAGACTCGAAGGGAAACAAACGCTGGAGAATGGTTCTCGATTTTCGAGCGTTAAACGACAAAACTATCGGTGACGCTTATCCATTACCCAACATCGTAGATATATTGGATCAATTAGGAGGAGCACAGTACTTCTCAGTATGCGATCTAGCTTCCGGATTCCATCAAATAAAAATGGATCCTGCCGACAGTCATAAAACAGCATTTACCACTCCTTTCAGTCATTATGAATTCGACCGAATGCCTTTCGGATTAAAAAATGCACCTGCTACCTTTCAACGATTAATGGACCTAGTATTGACTGGATTACAAGGCGAGGAATTATTTGTCTATATGGACGACATTGTTATTTATGCTACCTCTGTAGAAGAACATGAACGAAAATATAACGCATTAATAGAGCGACTTCGTAAAGCCAACTTAAAATTACAACCAGGCAAATGTGAATTTCTAAAAAATGAAGTAACATATTTAGGACACGTAATTAGCAAAGATGGAGTAAAACCTGAACAAAAAAAAATTAGAAGCAGTACAACAATTTCCGAGACCCAAAACACCGAAGAATATTAAACAATTTTTGGGACTTGCAGGTTATTATAGACGATTCATACCGAACTTTTCTAAATTTGCAAAACCACTTACTTCTTTACTGAAAAACGACACCCGCTTTGAATGAACAGCCGTACAAGAAGAATCATTCGAAATTTTAAAACAAAAATTATGTGAAGAACCTGTATTGCAATATCCTAACTTTTCGAAACCATTTATCTTAACCACAGACGCATCAGGAATAGCAATAGGAGGAATATTATCACAGGGAGAAATAAATAAAGACCGACCGATCGCGTACGCTTCTAGAACCCTCACCGATAACGAAATAAAATATGACACATACGAAAAGGAAGCTTTAGCTATAGTATATTGCGTCAAACATTTTCGACCGTATTTATATGGGAGAAAATTTACATTAGTCACCGATCATAAACCATTATTATGGTTTAAAAATGCTCAAGACGCAAACATGCGAATATTACGCTGGAGACTAAAATTAGCCGAATACGATTACGATGTCGTATATAAGGCAGAAATAACTAACGTAAATGCAGACGCATTATCAAGAAATCCAATAAATCTAGAAGAAATCGATTGTAAACTAATAAAAGAAAGAAAAACCTTAAATCCAAACAACCCCGCAGATGCAGAAATAATTTCAAAAATGTTAGAAGAATCAGATAGCGAAGAAGAAGAAGAGGAAGACGATTTTCATTTATATCTCTCAGATAACGAAGAACCCATACCTGAAGCTAATTTTGTCAAAAACAATAACGATTCTATACCTTTTACACTCGAAGAAATAAATGAACCGACCATAATACAAACTACAGAAAAAGTATTAATACACGATCCACCTAAACAAGACAGAATAGACAAGATACAGACAAGAAGCCAAACTGCAGGACAAGGTAATAAACAAAAAACCACTAAGGAAGAAGATAATATTGAACAAAACAAAGAAAAAAACGACACATCAGACAAGGACCTCGACACCGAAGAGGAAGAAGAAGACGAAGAAGACATTATAAATCAAAATCTAAAGGCAAGGAAAGCGAAACCCAGAATTATCGAAAATAAAATAATTAAAAGCAACATCATAGATTCTCGCGAATTATTATTCCTACGAAAAGATAACGTAGCATATTTTGTCGACACCCAAGGAAATCCTTTAGACTCAGGATCTCAGAAACTTTCCGAGCGAAACGAACTACCAAATTTAGGATCTCTTACCTTGGGCAAAGCCAAGGCCATAAAATACAAACACTACTATCATATCGCGCTACCTGTTAACGACGAACAACGAGTAGGCCCTACGGCAACTCTAGATCACATCTTAAAAACCTTGAAAGATTTAAATAACGTTATCAAAAATTTAAAATTAGAAACAATTAGCATTGCAAAAACCGATTTCATTAATAACGTTCCCTGGAACAATATCAAGGTACAACTACAATTGATATTTATTAACTCAACTACGAAAATAATTATTTGCAATGGACAAATTAAATATCTACCGAAGGATTTGCGTTCTGTCATAATCGACGAAATGCATTGCTCACCAACAGGAGGACACCGCGGAGTAACCAAAACATATAATAGAATTAAACACAATTATTATTGGGAAAATTTGAAATCAGACGTTCAAAAACACATACAACAATGTTTACAATGTCAACTGAAAAAACTCGTTCGAGTTAAAACAAAACAACCAATGATAATCACAGACACGCCTGGCACTTCGCTTGATAAAGTAGCTATGGATATCGTAGGACTACCTAAGACCGAAAGAGGCAACGAATATATTAACATTACAAGATCAGCTAACAAAATATTGTATGGGGATACCGCTACCTGACCAAACCTCAGAAACCATTGCGGAAGCCTTTGTACGAGTAGACCGTTTTATTTGCGTGCTCGGAGCGCCGAAAGCTATACTTACAGATCAAGGAAGAAATTTTATTAGCGATTTAATGAAGAAAATTGCCAAATTATTCAAAATACGAAAATTTCGCATAACAGCTTTTCATCCTCAATCAAACGGATCATTGGAGAGATCACATCACGCACTCAGCGAATACTTAAAACAATACGCAAACGAGCAAAAACAATGGGACAGATGGATCGGATTAGCTATGTTCAATTATAATACTAGCGTACATACACGAAGCCACAAAACACACTCCGTACGAACTAGTTTTCGGAAAAATAGCACGAGTTCCGTCAAATGAACTTCTTCCACCTGAAGATAAATTAGCAAATTATGAAGACTATTTAATAAATCTTGTCACACAACTTCACACGATTCAACGTAATGCGCGCGAAAACGTAGTAACAGCAAAAGTCAAATCAAAAAAATATTACGACAAAAAATTAAACCCTCAGACCTTTAAACCCGGAGATCAGGTATTCTTGTTAAAAGGACCGAAACCAGGTAAATTCGGAGACCAGTATACCGGACCTCATGAAATTTTAGAGATATTAAATAAAAATAATGTAAAGATCAAAATAAAGAAAAACAGCCGCATAGTACGTCCTAATCGTTTACGAATATCGCACATCAAACCAATATCTAATAATAAACGTGGAAACGCGGCTTCATCAGAAGCATCGACAAGCCTATCTGGATGGTCCAAGTAGTACTAGGCGACTGGAGCAGGACAACCTGGTACCACGCGAATGATGTTTACATCCTAGAAGATAGATTCAAAGAATTGCCATGGCATTATCTGCGGGTTAGCCTATACCAAGGCCCCCACCAACAAAACCACTTGGCCCAGGAGGACACGCCTTATGTCAACTCCTTCTAGAAAAATAACAAGGATGGATTAACATCATACATCCCTTGAGACAAGGAGCGGCACTCGTAAAACTACATATGAAAACCGACAGCGAATTCAACAGAGCATACAACGTTAGAGTACTTGTCAAACTAGGACATGCAGAGCTGCACACAAAAATCACAGCCGACGTCGAACCCGCCTTATAAATGAAAACATATATATATATATATATATATATATATATATAACCAACACGTATACACCAATATTTTAGTTTAATATTCTTCGTAATCGTGAACGTGGAATCATTTTCCATTCTATAGAAAAACTACCTGATCGTCAGTTCCAGTATAACAATGCCAATATATCATCAACTCCAATGGACTCCTGAAATAACAGAAGAAATACGGCAAAGACCCATCGACGGCGTGAGACCACAAGATCACCCTGAAACTTATTTAAAATTGATGGAAATCCGATGTGTCATACAAGCACGGGGGAACATCTATCAAAATACTGAAGACTACTCTAAAATCTGCCAAGAATGTTATAATAAAATATCAACCAAGGAGGAGTATATGACACTACCACCCCACAATCTAGTCCATAAGGACTCAGCAGACAACCAAACAAACTGCACTAAGTGCGAAATAATAATCGTACTAATAAAACCTGCAGAAGAATGTATCGAATGTATAGAAGAATTTCTATACGTTAACTACGAACACCTGGTAGACGGATGGGGCCAAGCTGTGTTTCCCAGAAGGAAAGAAGAACGGTAAAAGGAAACAACCATAAATCACTGACAACGATCAGTAAACCGCGTGTTATTTCAAAAATATTTCACACCTCCTATTTATCGATATGGACAAATAAAGGGAAAAAGATTCCACGCGCACGAAACGCGTCCTTACCAGTAATAAAATAAAATAAAAAAAATGTAAGAAAAGAACGAAAGAATAAGGAAGGGGTTTTGATGGTCGCCTCTTTCTTTCCTCCTTTTAAAAAAAAGAGATACATGTTAACTAAAGGAAGCACAATTAACCAACGGGTTAAATGTGGTTCTTTCTACCGATATTCGTAAATCGCGGCAAGAAAATAATCGAAAATTTTTCATTTCTTTTTTGCAAATGTTGTGTTACACCCCCAACATTTGTCTAAGATGGGGGGGTGTTACGTCCTGTGGACTGCACGATTCTTTTCTCCTCCCCGATTTACGCAGATTCGCGTTCCGCGAACATATTAATTATAAGACCGAAATTAGTTATAAGAATTAAACGGAGAAAGACAGTGATTGTGAAACAACTCGATCGGTGAGATTACGAAACCTACACTTTGATCAATAAGTCATAGGTAATGTTGAAATATCACGATCGACACACGCTATCAGTAGACCAAAGATCGGAATTAGGAAAGAACTCTTCATACAAGGAAGCAATACGTTGCGCAAAGGGGATTAAACACCGAACGTATGACTATGAGTCACAAGAAAAGAAGACGCCCTTTGCCCTATAGGAAGGGCAGACGAATAGTATAAAAGCAGCGAATCTTCCAAGAACGCTCTCTATTAATTCCGCCTACGTCGTGGCAGTTACACACTTCTGGATCCTCGCATTAAACATACATTGTGACCATCGGGGCTCAACAACCAGCTACCAGTCAACCTACACCTTCGCCCACACCACTCGAAGGAACCATCGATCCTGAGGATCAACCTATAGCTGCCAACCCGCTCACCAAATAATATACAGCCAACAGTGCGTACTTTCATTCTTCTACGATCACGGAAGTGAATAAATCCCCGGAATCGCGACTAAACTTAATAAGTAGTGGAAATCGCTGCCCGTCGAGCATTGAAACGCGCTCTCCGATTGAAACGGGACGATCAAAAGCCAACGCGAATCCTCAACCGCCTCATAGCACATCAACGTTACACACACACTCATATATAATTGTTTATACATGTCCACAAATTCAAATGTCTAATTCTCCGAATATTATTAAGATTTTATTTTTTTTGAATAAATGATAATTATTTACATTACGCGAATTTAAAGTCTTATTTAAACCCCTGCGTTCCTTCATATATCCCCCGAGATCGCACAAGGTCCTATCCCGCGTAAAAGGGATTTAATTCCCTTATCGAAAAGGACCGACGAACGGACCAATGAAATAAGCCAGGTAAAAGCGACTATCCAGTCGTTGATCTGCAAAAGGGCCAGACAGTCCGTTCGACCCGAAATCACTCCGATTTCGGGAAAACGCTGTTACGACCTTCGAGCGGCCTTTCCTTCGTGCAGGCCAGGACGTAACAGCAGTATATGCAATATGTAAAACTTTTTCGTGCAATTCAACATACATATTAAGACATGCTGACTCTGCGTATCATCAAAATAATATTAAAAAGAATACATTATCATCTGATAATAATAGTAAAGATAATGTTGAGATACCAATAAAAAAATCGCGTAAATCAATATTTAAAAAAGAATGGTTAGATATTGAAGAATTTAAACTTTGGTTGCGTGAAGTGCCACATGACGAAAGTTTATTTTTTTGTTTGATTTGCGATAAATCTATCGCTAGTAGTTTATCGCAAATCCATCGTCATGCAGAATCCAAAACACATATAAATATATATAAAAAATATCTAGAAAAAAATCAATCAAATTTAGAAGATTTAAATATGCAAAATAAATCTCTTTTGCCATTTAATGAGCGAAAAAATCCGCGGAAATCAGATATGCAGCATTAATTGCTGATAAAAACATTTCTCGTCAAAATGCAACAGAGATTCTTACATTTTTTCAACAAATAGGAGAAGATCCTGACGTATTGAAAAGCATGAGCATGAGTCGAACGAAATGTAAAAGCATTATTACAAACGTTTTGTGTCCGATTGAGACGGATCGTGTCATCAATAAAATTCAAAATACAAAGTTATCAGTTTTTATTGACGAAACATCAGACATATCTAATAATAAATGGATGACTTTTTTGTCCGATACGTTGATTCGGAGACATTAGATGTTCGCTCGCAATTAGTCAAATTAATCGATATTGATGCCAAAGATTCAAGCGCAGAAAAGTTAGGAGTCGCATAGGGTCAGCGGTAAAAAAGTATCGATTTCTAATATTTTAAGACGAGCCAAAAATTCATCCATTATACATTTTAATAATACATTGATTACAGAATCTTTTGATACCATGCAGACACCAGCGTACAAATTTTTTAACTTGATATACATAAAATAAAGTTGCGTCGAATGTGGTCAGCGGTAAAAAAGTATCGATTTCAAATATTTAAAGACGAGCCAAAAATTCATCGATTATACATTTTAATAGTACATTGATTACACAATCATTTGGTACCATGCAGACACCAGCGTACAAATTTTTTAACTTGATATACATAAAATAAAGTTGCGTCGAATGGGGTCAGCGGTAAAAAAGTATCGATTTCAAATATTTAAAGACGAGCCAAAAATTCATCGATTATACATTTTAATAGTACATTGGTTACAGAATCATTTGGTACCAAACAGACACCAGCGTACAAATTTTTTAACTTGATATACATAAAATAAGGTTGCGTCGCATGGGTTCAGCGGTAAAAAAGTATCGATTTCTAATATTTTAAGACGAGCCAAAAATTCATCGATTATACATTTTAATAGTACATTGATTACAGAATCTTTTGATACCATGCAGACATCAGCGTACAAATTTTTTAACTTGATATACATAAAATAAGGTTGCGTCGCATGGGTTCAGCGGTAAAAAAGTATCGATTTCTAATATTTTAAGACGAGCCAAAAATTCATCGATTATACATTTTAATAGTACATTGATTACAGAACCATTTGGTACCATGCAGACACCAGCGTACAAATTTTTTAACTTGATATACATAAATTAAGGATGCGTCGCATAGGGTCAGCGGTAAAAAAGTATCGATTTCTAATATTTTAAGACGAGCCAAAAATTCATCGATTATACATTTTAATAGTACATTGATTACACAATCATTTGGTACCAAACAGACACCAGCGTACAAATTATTTAACTTGATATACATAAAATAAAGTTGCGTCGAATGGGGTCAGCGGTAATCGATTTCTAATATTTTAAGACGAGCCAAAAATTCATCGATTATACATTTTAATAGTACATTGATTACAGAATCTTTTGATACCATGCAGACACCAGCGTACAAATTTTTTAACTTGATATACATAAAATAAGGTTGCGTCGCATAGGGTCAGCGGTAAAAAAGTATGGATTTCTAATATTTTAAGACGAGCCAAAAATTCATCGATTATACATTTTAATAGTACATTGATTACAGAACCATTTGGTACCAAACAGACACCAGCGTACAAATTTTTTAACTTGATATACATAAAATAAGGTTGCGTCGCATGGGGTAAAAAAGTATCGATTTCTAATATTTTAAGACGAGCCAAAAATTCATCGATTATACATTTTAATAGTACATTGATTACAGAACCATTTGGTACCAAACAGACACCTGCGTACAAATTTTTTAACTTGATATACATAAAATAAGGTTGCGTCGCATGAGGTCAGCGGTAAAAAAGTATCGATTTCTAATATTTAAAGACGAGCCAAAAATTCATCCATTATACATTTTAATAGTACATTGATTACAGAATCTTTTGGTACCAAGCAGACAACAGCATACAAACTTTTTCATTTGCTATACATAAATTAAGGATGCGTCGCATAGGGTCAGCGGTAAAAAAGTATCGATTTCTAATATTTTAAGACGAGCCAAAAATTCATCCATTATACATTTTAATAATACATTGATTACAGAATCTTTTGATACCATGCAGACACCAGCGTACAAATTTTTTAACTTGATATACATAAAATAAAGTTGCGTCGAATGTGGTCAGCGGTAAAAAAGTATCGATTTCAAATATTTAAAGACGAGCCAAAAATTCATCGATTATACATTTTAATAGTACATTGATTACACAATCATTTGGTACCATGCAGACACCAGCGTACAAATTTTTTAACTTGATATACATAAAATAAAGTTGCGTCGAATGGGGTCAGCGGTAAAAAAGTATCGATTTCAAATATTTAAAGACGAGCCAAAAATTCATCGATTATACATTTTAATAGTACATTGGTTACAGAATCATTTGGTACCAAACAGACACCAGCGTACAAATTTTTTAACTTGATATACATAAAATAAGGTTGCGTCGCATGGGTTCAGCGGTAAAAAAGTATCGATTTCTAATATTTTAAGACGAGCCAAAAATTCATCGATTATACATTTTAATAGTACATTGATTACAGAATCTTTTGATACCATGCAGACATCAGCGTACAAATTTTTTAACTTGATATACAAAAAATAAAGTTGCGTCGAGTAGGGTCAGCGGTAAAAAAGTATCGATTTCTAATATTTTAAGACGAGCCAAAAATTCATCGATTATACATTTTAATAGTACATTGATTACAGAACCATTTGGTACCATGCAGACACCAGCGTACAAATTTTTTAACTTGATATACATAAATTAAGGATGCGTCGCATAGGGTCAGCGGTAAAAAAGTATCGATTTCTAATATTTTAAGACGAGCCAAAAATTCATCGATTATACATTTTAATAGTACATTGATTACACAATCATTTGGTACCAAACAGACACCAGCGTACAAATTATTTAACTTGATATACATAAAATAAAGTTGCGTCGAATGGGGTCAGCGGTAATCGATTTCTAATATTTTAAGACGAGCCAAAAATTCATCGATTATACATTTTAATAGTACATTGATTACAGAATCTTTTGATACCATGCAGACACCAGCGTACAAATTTTTTAACTTGATATACATAAAATAAGGTTGCGTCGCATAGGGTCAGCGGTAAAAAAGTATGGATTTCTAATATTTTAAGACGAGCCAAAAATTCATCGATTATACATTTTAATAGTACATTGATTACAGAACCATTTGGTACCAAACAGACACCAGCGTACAAATTTTTTAACTTGATATACATAAAATAAGGTTGCGTCGCATGGGGTCAGCGGTAAAAAAGTATCGATTTCTAATATTTAAAGACGAGCCAAAAATTCATCCATTATACATTTTAATAGTACATTGATTACAGAATCTTTTGGTACCAAGCAGACAACAGCGTACAAACTTTTTCATTTGATATACATAAAATAAAGTTGCGTCGAATGGGGTCAGCGGTAAAAAAGTATGGAATTCTAATATTTTAAGACGAGCCAAAAATTCATCGATTATATATTTTAATAGTACATTGATTACAGAACCATTTGGTACCAAACAGACACCAGCGTACAAATTTTTTAACTTGATATACATAAAATAAGGTTGCGTCGCATGGGGTCAGCGGTAAAAAAGTATCGATTTCTAATATTTAAAGACGAGCCAAAAATTCATCCATTATACATTTTAATAGTACATTGATTACAGAATCTTTTGGTACCAAGCAGACAACAGCGTACAAACTTTTTCATTTGCTATACATAAATTAAGGATGCGTCGAATGGGGTTAGCGGTAAAAAAGTATCGATTTCAAATATTTAAAGACGAGCCAAAAATTCATCGATTATACATTTTAATAGTACATTGATTACAGAATCATTTGGTACCAAACAGACACCAGCGTACAAATTTTTTAACTTGATATACATAAAATAAGGTTGCGTCGCAAAGGATCAGCGGTAAAAAGTATCGATTTCCAATATTTTAAGACGAGCCAAAAATTCATCGATTATACATTTTAATAGTACATTGATTACAGAATCTTTTGATAGCATGCAGACATCAGCGTACAAATTTTTTAACTTGATATACATAAAATAAAGTTGCGTCGAATGGAGTCAGCGGTAAAAAAGTATCGATTTCTAATATTTTAAGACGAGCCAAAAATTCATCGATTATACATTTTAATAGTACATTGATTACAGAATTATTTGGTACCAAACAGACACCAGCGTACAAATTTTTTAACTTGATATACATAAAATAAGGTTGCGTCGCATAGGGTCAGCGGTAAAAAAGTATCGATTTCTAATATTTTAAGACGAGCCAAAAATTCATCGATTATACATTTTAATAGTACATTGATTACAGAACCATTTGGTACCAAACAGACACCAGCGTACAAATTTTTTAACTTGATATACATAAAATAAAGTTGCGTCGAATGGGGTCAGCGGTAAAAAAGTATAGATTTCTAATATTTTAAGACGAGCCAAAAATTCGATTATACATATTTTAAGACGAGCCAAAAAATCGATTATACATTTTAATAGTACATTGATTATAGAATCATTTGGTACCAAACAGACACCAGCGTACAAATTTTTTAACTTGATATACATAAAATAAGGTTGCGTCGCAAAGGATCAGCGGTAAAAAGTATCGATTTCCAATATTTTAAGACGAGCCAAAAATTCATCGATTATACATTTTAATAGTACATTGATTACAGAATCTTTTGATAGCATGCAGACACCAGCGTACAAATTTTTTAACTTGATATACATAAAATAAAGTTGCGTCGAATGGAGTCAGCGGTAAAAAAGTATCGATTTCTAATATTTTAAGACGAGCCAAAAATTCATCGATTATACATTTTAATAGTACATTGATTACAGAACCATTTGGTACCAAACAGACACCTGCGTACAAATTTTTTAACTTGATATACATAAAATAAGGTTGCGTCGCATGAGGTCAGCGGTAAAAAAGTATCGATTTCTAATATTTAAAGACGAGCCAAAAATTCATCCATTATACATTTTAATAGTACATTGATTACAGAATCTTTTGGTACCAAGCAGACAACAGCATACAAACTTTTTCATTTGCTATACATAAATTAAGGATGCGTCGCATAGGGTCAGCGGTAAAAAAGTATCGATTTCTAATATTTTAAGACGAGCCAAAAATTCATCGATTATACATTTTAATAGTACATTGATTACAGAACCATTTGGTACCAAACAGACACCAGCGTACAAATTTTTTAACTTGATATACATAAAATAAAGTTGCGTCGAATGGGGTCAGCGGTAAAAAAGTATCGATTTCTAATATTTTAAGACGAGCCAAAAATTCATCGATTATACATTTTAATAGTACATTGATTACAGAACCATTTGGTACCAAACAGATACCAGCGTACAAATTTTTTAACTTGATATATATAATATGGGGTTGCGTCGCATGGGGTCAGCGGTAAAAAAGTATCGATTTCTAATATTTAAAGACGAGCCAAAAATTCATCCATTATACATTTTAATAATACATTGATTACAGAATCCTTTGGTACCAAGCAGACAACAGCGTACAAACTTTTTCATTTGCTATACATAAATTATGGATGCGTCGCATAGGGTCAGCGGTAAAAAAGTATCGATTTCTAATATTTTAAGACGAGCCAAAAATTCATCGATTATACATTTTAATAGTACATTGATTACAGAATCTTTTGATACCATGCAGACACCAGCGTACAAATTTTTTAACTTGATATACATAAAATAAGGTTGCGTCGCATAGGGTCAGCGGTAAAAAAATATCGATTTCTAATATTTTAAGACGAGCCAAAAATTCATCGATTATACATTTTAATAGTACATTGATTACAGAACCATTTGGTACCAAACAGACACCTGCGTACAAATTTTTTAACTTGATATACATAAAATAAGGTTGCGTCGCATGAGGTCAGCGGTAAAAAAGTATCGATTTCTAATATTTAAAGACGAGCCAAAAATTCATCCATTATACATTTTAATAGTACATTGATTACAGAATCTTTTGGTACCAAGCAGACAACAGCATACAAACTTTTTCATTTGCTATACATAAATTAAGGATGCGTCGCATAGGGTCAGCGGTAAAAAAGTATCGATTTCTAATATTTTAAGACGAGCCAAAAATTCATCCATTATACATTTTAATAATACATTGATTACAGAATCTTTTGATACCATGCAGACACCAGCGTACAAATTTTTTAACTTGATATACATAAAATAAAGTTGCGTCGAATGTGGTCAGCGGTAAAAAAGTATCGATTTCAAATATTTAAAGACGAGCCAAAAATTCATCGATTATACATTTTAATAGTACATTGATTACACAATCATTTGGTACCATGCAGACACCAGCGTACAAATTTTTTAACTTGATATACATAAAATAAAGTTGCGTCGAATGGGGTCAGCGGTAAAAAAGTATCGATTTCAAATATTTAAAGACGAGCCAAAAATTCATCGATTATACATTTTAATAGTACATTGGTTACAGAATCATTTGGTACCAAACAGACACCAGCGTACAAATTTTTTAACTTGATATACATAAAATAAGGTTGCGTCGCATGGGTTCAGCGGTAAAAAAGTATCGATTTCTAATATTTTAAGACGAGCCAAAAATTCATCGATTATACATTTTAATAGTACATTGATTACAGAATCTTTTGATACCATGCAGACATCAGCGTACAAATTTTTTAACTTGATATACAAAAAATAAAGTTGCGTCGAGTAGGGTCAGCGGTAAAAAAGTATCGATTTCTAATATTTTAAGACGAGCCAAAAATTCATCGATTATACATTTTAATAGTACATTGATTACAGAACCATTTGGTACCATGCAGACACCAGCGTACAAATTTTTTAACTTGATATACATAAATTAAGGATGCGTCGCATAGGGTCAGCGGTAAAAAAGTATCGATTTCTAATATTTTAAGACGAGCCAAAAATTCATCGATTATACATTTTAATAGTACATTGATTACACAATCATTTGGTACCAAACAGACACCAGCGTACAAATTATTTAACTTGATATACATAAAATAAAGTTGCGTCGAATGGGGTCAGCGGTAATCGATTTCTAATATTTTAAGACGAGCCAAAAATTCATCGATTATACATTTTAATAGTACATTGATTACAGAATCTTTTGATACCATGCAGACACCAGCGTACAAATTTTTTAACTTGATATACATAAAATAAGGTTGCGTCGCATAGGGTCAGCGGTAAAAAAGTATGGATTTCTAATATTTTAAGACGAGCCAAAAATTCATCGATTATACATTTTAATAGTACATTGATTACAGAACCATTTGGTACCAAACAGACACCAGCGTACAAATTTTTTAACTTGATATACATAAAATAAGGTTGCGTCGCATGGGGTAAAAAAGTATCGATTTCTAATATTTTAAGACGAGCCAAAAATTCATCGATTATACATTTTAATAGTACATTGATTACAGAACCATTTGGTACCAAACAGACACCTGCGTACAAATTTTTTAACTTGATATACATAAAATAAGGTTGCGTCGCATGAGGTCAGCGGTAAAAAAGTATCGATTTCTAATATTTAAAGACGAGCCAAAAATTCATCCATTATACATTTTAATAGTACATTGATTACAGAATCTTTTGGTACCAAGCAGACAACAGCATACAAACTTTTTCATTTGCTATACATAAATTAAGGATGCGTCGCATAGGGTCAGCGGTAAAAAAGTATCGATTTCTAATATTTTAAGACGAGCCAAAAATTCATCCATTATACATTTTAATAATACATTGATTACAGAATCTTTTGATACCATGCAGACACCAGCGTACAAATTTTTTAACTTGATATACATAAAATAAAGTTGCGTCGAATGTGGTCAGCGGTAAAAAAGTATCGATTTCAAATATTTAAAGACGAGCCAAAAATTCATCGATTATACATTTTAATAGTACATTGATTACAGAATCTTTTGATACCATGCAGACATCAGCGTACAAATTTTTTAACTTGATATACAAAAAATAAAGTTGCGTCGAGTAGGGTCAGCGGTAAAAAAGTATCGATTTCTAATATTTTAAGACGAGCCAAAAATTCATCGATTATACATTTTAATAGTACATTGATTACAGAACCATTTGGTACCATGCAGACACCAGCGTACAAATTTTTTAACTTGATATACATAAATTAAGGATGCGTCGCATAGGGTCAGCGGTAAAAAAGTATCGATTTCTAATATTTTAAGACGAGCCAAAAATTCATCGATTATACATTTTAATAGTACATTGATTACACAATCATTTGGTACCAAACAGACA
Organism: Prenolepis imparis; assembly: GCF_030444845.1. NCBI lineage: Eukaryota > Metazoa > Arthropoda > Insecta > Hymenoptera > Formicidae > Prenolepis > Prenolepis imparis. Next base: position 343,507 of record NW_028141186.1, on the reverse strand, counting down.
CCAGCGTACAAATTATTTAACTTGATATACATAAAATAAAGTTGCGTCGAATGGGGTCAGCGGTAATCGATTTCTAATATTTTAAGACGAGCCAAAAATTCATCGATTATACATTTTAATAGTACATTGATTACAGAATCTTTTGATACCATGCAGACACCAGCGTACAAATTTTTTAACTTGATATACATAAAATAAGGTTGCGTCGCATAGGGTCAGCGGTAAAAAAGTATGGATTTCTAATATTTTAAGACGAGCCAAAAATTCATCGATTATACATTTTAATAGTACATTGATTACAGAACCATTTGGTACCAAACAGACACCAGCGTACAAATTTTTTAACTTGATATACATAAAATAAGGTTGCGTCGCATGGGGTCAGCGGTAAAAAAGTATCGATTTCTAATATTTAAAGACGAGCCAAAAATTCATCCATTATACATTTTAATAGTACATTGATTACAGAATCTTTTGGTACCAAGCAGACAACAGCGTACAAACTTTTTCATTTGATATACATAAAATAAAGTTGCGTCGAATGGGGTCAGCGGTAAAAAAGTATGGAATTCTAATATTTTAAGACGAGCCAAAAATTCATCGATTATATATTTTAATAGTACATTGATTACAGAACCATTTGGTACCAAACAGACACCAGCGTACAAATTTTTTAACTTGATATACATAAAATAAGGTTGCGTCGCATGGGGTCAGCGGTAAAAAAGTATCGATTTCTAATATTTAAAGACGAGCCAAAAATTCATCCATTATACATTTTAATAGTACATTGATTACAGAATCTTTTGGTACCAAGCAGACAACAGCGTACAAACTTTTTCATTTGCTATACATAAATTAAGGATGCGTCGAATGGGGTTAGCGGTAAAAAAGTATCGATTTCAAATATTTAAAGACGAGCCAAAAATTCATCGATTATACATTTTAATAGTACATTGATTACAGAATCATTTGGTACCAAACAGACACCAGCGTACAAATTTTTTAACTTGATATACATAAAATAAGGTTGCGTCGCAAAGGATCAGCGGTAAAAAGTATCGATTTCCAATATTTTAAGACGAGCCAAAAATTCATCGATTATACATTTTAATAGTACATTGATTACAGAATCTTTTGATAGCATGCAGACATCAGCGTACAAATTTTTTAACTTGATATACATAAAATAAAGTTGCGTCGAATGGAGTCAGCGGTAAAAAAGTATCGATTTCTAATATTTTAAGACGAGCCAAAAATTCATCGATTATACATTTTAATAGTACATTGATTACAGAATTATTTGGTACCAAACAGACACCAGCGTACAAATTTTTTAACTTGATATACATAAAATAAGGTTGCGTCGCATAGGGTCAGCGGTAAAAAAGTATCGATTTCTAATATTTTAAGACGAGCCAAAAATTCATCGATTATACATTTTAATAGTACATTGATTACAGAACCATTTGGTACCAAACAGACACCAGCGTACAAATTTTTTAACTTGATATACATAAAATAAAGTTGCGTCGAATGGGGTCAGCGGTAAAAAAGTATAGATTTCTAATATTTTAAGACGAGCCAAAAATTCGATTATACATATTTTAAGACGAGCCAAAAAATCGATTATACATTTTAATAGTACATTGATTATAGAATCATTTGGTACCAAACAGACACCAGCGTACAAATTTTTTAACTTGATATACATAAAATAAGGTTGCGTCGCAAAGGATCAGCGGTAAAAAGTATCGATTTCCAATATTTTAAGACGAGCCAAAAATTCATCGATTATACATTTTAATAGTACATTGATTACAGAATCTTTTGATAGCATGCAGACACCAGCGTACAAATTTTTTAACTTGATATACATAAAATAAAGTTGCGTCGAATGGAGTCAGCGGTAAAAAAGTATCGATTTCTAATATTTTAAGACGAGCCAAAAATTCATCGATTATACATTTTAATAGTACATTGATTACAGAACCATTTGGTACCAAACAGACACCTGCGTACAAATTTTTTAACTTGATATACATAAAATAAGGTTGCGTCGCATGAGGTCAGCGGTAAAAAAGTATCGATTTCTAATATTTAAAGACGAGCCAAAAATTCATCCATTATACATTTTAATAGTACATTGATTACAGAATCTTTTGGTACCAAGCAGACAACAGCATACAAACTTTTTCATTTGCTATACATAAATTAAGGATGCGTCGCATAGGGTCAGCGGTAAAAAAGTATCGATTTCTAATATTTTAAGACGAGCCAAAAATTCATCGATTATACATTTTAATAGTACATTGATTACAGAACCATTTGGTACCAAACAGACACCAGCGTACAAATTTTTTAACTTGATATACATAAAATAAAGTTGCGTCGAATGGGGTCAGCGGTAAAAAAGTATCGATTTCTAATATTTTAAGACGAGCCAAAAATTCATCGATTATACATTTTAATAGTACATTGATTACAGAACCATTTGGTACCAAACAGATACCAGCGTACAAATTTTTTAACTTGATATATATAATATGGGGTTGCGTCGCATGGGGTCAGCGGTAAAAAAGTATCGATTTCTAATATTTAAAGACGAGCCAAAAATTCATCCATTATACATTTTAATAATACATTGATTACAGAATCCTTTGGTACCAAGCAGACAACAGCGTACAAACTTTTTCATTTGCTATACATAAATTATGGATGCGTCGCATAGGGTCAGCGGTAAAAAAGTATCGATTTCTAATATTTTAAGACGAGCCAAAAATTCATCGATTATACATTTTAATAGTACATTGATTACAGAATCTTTTGATACCATGCAGACACCAGCGTACAAATTTTTTAACTTGATATACATAAAATAAGGTTGCGTCGCATAGGGTCAGCGGTAAAAAAATATCGATTTCTAATATTTTAAGACGAGCCAAAAATTCATCGATTATACATTTTAATAGTACATTGATTACAGAACCATTTGGTACCAAACAGACACCTGCGTACAAATTTTTTAACTTGATATACATAAAATAAGGTTGCGTCGCATGAGGTCAGCGGTAAAAAAGTATCGATTTCTAATATTTAAAGACGAGCCAAAAATTCATCCATTATACATTTTAATAGTACATTGATTACAGAATCTTTTGGTACCAAGCAGACAACAGCATACAAACTTTTTCATTTGCTATACATAAATTAAGGATGCGTCGCATAGGGTCAGCGGTAAAAAAGTATCGATTTCTAATATTTTAAGACGAGCCAAAAATTCATCCATTATACATTTTAATAATACATTGATTACAGAATCTTTTGATACCATGCAGACACCAGCGTACAAATTTTTTAACTTGATATACATAAAATAAAGTTGCGTCGAATGTGGTCAGCGGTAAAAAAGTATCGATTTCAAATATTTAAAGACGAGCCAAAAATTCATCGATTATACATTTTAATAGTACATTGATTACACAATCATTTGGTACCATGCAGACACCAGCGTACAAATTTTTTAACTTGATATACATAAAATAAAGTTGCGTCGAATGGGGTCAGCGGTAAAAAAGTATCGATTTCAAATATTTAAAGACGAGCCAAAAATTCATCGATTATACATTTTAATAGTACATTGGTTACAGAATCATTTGGTACCAAACAGACACCAGCGTACAAATTTTTTAACTTGATATACATAAAATAAGGTTGCGTCGCATGGGTTCAGCGGTAAAAAAGTATCGATTTCTAATATTTTAAGACGAGCCAAAAATTCATCGATTATACATTTTAATAGTACATTGATTACAGAATCTTTTGATACCATGCAGACATCAGCGTACAAATTTTTTAACTTGATATACAAAAAATAAAGTTGCGTCGAGTAGGGTCAGCGGTAAAAAAGTATCGATTTCTAATATTTTAAGACGAGCCAAAAATTCATCGATTATACATTTTAATAGTACATTGATTACAGAACCATTTGGTACCATGCAGACACCAGCGTACAAATTTTTTAACTTGATATACATAAATTAAGGATGCGTCGCATAGGGTCAGCGGTAAAAAAGTATCGATTTCTAATATTTTAAGACGAGCCAAAAATTCATCGATTATACATTTTAATAGTACATTGATTACACAATCATTTGGTACCAAACAGACACCAGCGTACAAATTATTTAACTTGATATACATAAAATAAAGTTGCGTCGAATGGGGTCAGCGGTAATCGATTTCTAATATTTTAAGACGAGCCAAAAATTCATCGATTATACATTTTAATAGTACATTGATTACAGAATCTTTTGATACCATGCAGACACCAGCGTACAAATTTTTTAACTTGATATACATAAAATAAGGTTGCGTCGCATAGGGTCAGCGGTAAAAAAGTATGGATTTCTAATATTTTAAGACGAGCCAAAAATTCATCGATTATACATTTTAATAGTACATTGATTACAGAACCATTTGGTACCAAACAGACACCAGCGTACAAATTTTTTAACTTGATATACATAAAATAAGGTTGCGTCGCATGGGGTAAAAAAGTATCGATTTCTAATATTTAAAGACGAGCCAAAAATTCATCGATTATACATTTTAATAGTACATTGATTACAGAATCTTTTGATACCATGCAGACAACAGCGTACAAATTTTTTAACTAGATATACATAAAATAAGGTTGCGTTGCATAGGGTCAGCGGTAAAAAAGTATCGATTTCTAATATTTTAAGACGAGCCAAAAATTCATCGATTATACATTTTAATAGTACATTGATTACAGAATCTTTTGATATCATGCAGACCCCAGCGTACAAATTTTTTAACTTGATATACATAAAATAAAGTTGCGTCGAATGGGGTCAGCGGTAAAAAAGTATCGATTTCAAATATTTAAAGACGAGCCAAAAATTCATCGATTATACATTTTAATAGTACATTGATTACAGAATCATTTGGTACCAAACAGACACCAGCGTACAAATTTTTTAACTTGATATACATAAAATAAGGTTGCGTCGCAAAGGATCAGCGGTAAAAAGTATCGATTTCCAATATTTTAAGACGAGCCAAAAATTCATCGATTATACATTTTAATAGTACATTGATTACAGAATCTCTTGATAGCATGCAGACACCAGCGTACAAATTTTTTAACTTGATATACATAAAATAAAGTTGCGTCGAATGGAGTCAGCGGTAAAAAAGTATCGATTTCTAATATTTTAAGACGAGCCAAAAATTCATCGATTATACATTTTAATAGTACATTGTTTACACAATCATTTGGTACCAAACAGACACCAGCGTACAAATTATTTAACTTGATATACATAAAATAAGATTGCGTCGCATAGGGTCAGCGGTAAAAAAGTATCGATTTCTAATATTTTAAGACGAGCCAAAAGTTCATCGATTATACATTTTAATAGTACATTGATTACAGAATCATTTGGTACCAAATAGACACCAGCGTACAAATTTTTTAACTTGATATACATAAAATAAGGTTGCGTCGCATAGGGTCAGCGGTAAAAAAGTATGGAATTCTAATATTTTAAGACGAGCCAAAAATTCATCGATTATACATTTTAATAGTACATTGATTACAGAACCATTTGGTACCAAACAGACACCAGCGTACAAATTTTTTAACTTGATATACATAAAATAAGGTTGCGTCGCATGGGGTCAGCGGTAAAAAAGTATCGATTTCTAATATTTAAAGACGAGCCAAAAATTCATCCATTATACATTTTAATAGTACATTGATTACAGAATCTTTTGGTACCAAGCAGACAACAGCGTACAAACTTTTTCATTTGATATACATAAAATAAAGTTGCGTCGAATGGGGTCAGCGGTAAAAAAGTATGGAATTCTAATATTTTAAGACGAGCCAAAAATTCATCGATTATATATTTTAATAGTACATTGATTACAGAACCATTTGGTACCAAACAGACACCAGCGTACAAATTTTTTAACTTGATATACATAAAATAAGGTTGCGTCGCATGGGGTCAGCGGTAAAAAAGTATCGATTTCTAATATTTAAAGACGAGCCAAAAATTCATCCATTATACATTTTAATAGTACATTGATTACAGAATCTTTTGGTACCAAGCAGACAACAGCGTACAAACTTTTTCATTTGCTATACATAAATTAAGGATGCGTCGAATGGGGTTAGCGGTAAAAAAGTATCGATTTCAAATATTTAAAGACGAGCCAAAAATTCATCGATTATACATTTTAATAGTACATTGATTACAGAATCATTTGGTACCAAACAGACACCAGCGTACAAATTTTTTAACTTGATATACATAAAATAAGGTTGCGTCGCAAAGGATCAGCGGTAAAAAGTATCGATTTCCAATATTTTAAGACGAGCCAAAAATTCATCGATTATACATTTTAATAGTACATTGATTACAGAACCATTTGGTACCAAACAGACACCAGCGTACAAATTTTTTAACTTGATATACATAAAATAAAGTTGCGTCGAATGGGGTCAGCGGTAAAAAAGTATAGATTTCTAATATTTTAAGACGAGCCAAAAATTCGATTATACATATTTTAAGACGAGCCAAAAAATCGATTATACATTTTAATAGTACATTGATTATAGAATCATTTGGTACCAAACAGACACCAGCGTACAAATTTTTTAACTTGATATACATAAAATAAGGTTGCGTCGCAAAGGATCAGCGGTAAAAAGTATCGATTTCCAATATTTTAAGACGAGCCAAAAATTCATCGATTATACATTTTAATAGTACATTGATTACAGAATCTTTTGATAGCATGCAGACACCAGCGTACAAATTTTTTAACTTGATATACATAAAATAAAGTTGCGTCGAATGGAGTCAGCGGTAAAAAAGTATCGATTTCTAATATTTTAAGACGAGCCAAAAATTCATCGATTATACATTTTAATAGTACATTGATTACAGAACCATTTGGTACCAAACAGACACCTGCGTACAAATTTTTTAACTTGATATACATAAAATAAGGTTGCGTCGCATGAGGTCAGCGGTAAAAAAGTATCGATTTCTAATATTTAAAGACGAGCCAAAAATTCATCCATTATACATTTTAATAGTACATTGATTACAGAATCTTTTGGTACCAAGCAGACAACAGCATACAAACTTTTTCATTTGCTATACATAAATTAAGGATGCGTCGCATAGGGTCAGCGGTAAAAAAGTATCGATTTCTAATATTTTAAGACGAGCCAAAAATTCATCGATTATACATTTTAATAGTACATTGATTACAGAACCATTTGGTACCAAACAGACACCAGCGTACAAATTTTTTAACTTGATATACATAAAATAAAGTTGCGTCGAATGGGGTCAGCGGTAAAAAAGTATCGATTTCTAATATTTTAAGACGAGCCAAAAATTCATCGATTATACATTTTAATAGTACATTGATTACAGAACCATTTGGTACCAAACAGACACCTGCGTACAAATTTTTTAACTTGATATACATAAAATAAGATTGCGTCGAATGGGGTCAGCGGTAAAAAAGTATCGATTTCAAATATTTAAAGACGAGCCAAAAATTCATCGATTATACATTTTAATAGTACATTGGTTACAGAATCATTTGGTACCAAACAGACACCAGCGTACAAATTTTTTAACTTGATATACATAAAATAAGGTTGCGTCGCATAGGGTCAGCGGTAAAAAAGTATGGATTTCTAATATTTTAAGACGAGCCAAAAATTCATCGATTATACATTTTAATAGTACATTGATTACAGAACCATTTGGTACCAAACAGACACCAGCGTACAAATTTTTTAACTTGATATACATAAAATAAGGTTGCGTCGCATGGGGTCAGCGGTAAAAAAGTATCGATTTCTAATATTTAAAGACGAGCCAAAAATTCATCCATTATACATTTTAATAGTACATTGATTACAGAATCTTTTGGTACCAAGCAGACAACAGCGTACAAACTTTTTCATTTGCTATACATAAATTAAGGATGCGTCGAATGGGGTCAGCGGTAAAAAAGTATCGATTTCAAATATTTAAAGACGAGCCAAAAATTCATCGATTATACATTTTAATAGTACATTGATTACAGAATCTTTTGATAGCATGCAGACATCAGCGTACAAATTTTTTAACTTGATATACATAAAATAAAGTTGCGTCGAATGGAGTCAGCGGTAAAAAAGTATCGATTTCTAATATTTTAAGACGAGCCAAAAATTCATCGATTATACATTTTAATAGTACATTGATTACAGAATCTTTTGATACCATGCAGACACCAGCGTACAAATTTTTTAACTTGATATACATAAAATAAAGTTGCGTCGAATGGGGTCAGCGGTAAAAAAGTATCGATTACAAATATTTAAAGACGAGCCAAAAATTCATCGATTATACATTTTAATAGTACATTGGTTACAGAATCATTTGGTACCAAACAGACACCAGCGTACAAATTTTTTAACTTGATATACATAAAATAAAGTTGCGTCGCATAGGGTCAGCGGTAAAAAAGTATGGATTTCTAATATTTTAAGACGAGCCAAAAATTCATCGATTATACATTTTAATAGTACATTGATTACAGAATCTTTTGGTACCAAGCAGACAACAGCGTACAAACTTTTTCATTTGCTATACATAAATTAAGGATGCGTCGCATAGGGTCAGCGGTAAAAAAAGTATCGATTTCTAATATTTTAAGACGAGCCAAAAATTCATCGATTATACATTTTAATAGTACATTGATTACAGAATCTTTTGATACCATGCAGACACCAGCGTACAAATTTTTTAACTTGATATACATAAAATAAGGTTGCGTCGCATAGGGTCAGCGGTAAAAAAGTATCGATTTCTAATATTTTAAGACGAGCCAAAAATTCATCGATTATACATTTTAATAGTACATTGATTACAGAATCTTTTGATACCATGCAGACCCCAGCGTACAAATTTTTTAACTTGATATACATAAAATAAAGTTGCGTCGAATGGGGTCAGCGGTAAAAAAGTATCGATTTCAAATATTTAAAGACGAGCCAAAAATTCATCGATTATACATTTTAATAGTACATTGATTACAGAATCATTTGGTACCAAACAGACACCAGCGTACAAATTTTTTAACTTGATATACATAAAATAAGGTTGCGTCGCAAAGGATCAGCGGTAAAAAGTATCGATTTCCAATATTTTAAGACGAGCCAAAAATTCATCGATTATACATTTTAATAGTACATTGATTACAGAATCATTTGGTACCAAATAGACACCAGCGTACAAATTTTTTAACTTGATATACATAAAATAAGGTTGCGTCGCATAGGGTCAGCGGTAAAAAAGTATGGAATTCTAATATTTTAAGACGAGCCAAAAATTAATCGATTATACATTTTAATAGTACATTGATTACAGAACCATTTGGTACCAAACAGACACCAGCGTACAAATTTTTTAACTTGATATACATAAAATAAGGTTGCGTCGCATGGGGTCAGCGGTAAAAAAGTATCGATTTCTAATATTTAAAGACGAGCCAAAAATTCATCCATTATACATTTTAATAGTACATTGATTACAGAATCTTTTGGTACCAAGCAGACAACAGCGTACAAACTTTTTCATTTGATATACATAAAATAAAGTTGCGTCGAATGGGGTCAGCGGTAAAAAAGTATGGAATTCTAATATTTTAAGACGAGCCAAAAATTCATCGATTATATATTTTAATAGTACATTGATTACAGAACCATTTGGTACCAAACAGACACCAGCGTACAAATTTTTTAACTTGATATACATAAAATAAGGTTGCGTCGCATAGGGTCAGCGGTAAAAAAGTATCGATTTCTAATATTTTAAGACGAGCCAAAAATTCATCGATTATACATTTTAATAGTACATTGATTACAGAATCTTTTGATACCATGCAGACACCAGCGTACAAATTTTTTAACTTGATATACATAAAATAAAGTTGCGTCGAATGGGGTCAGCGGTAAAAAAGTATCGATTACAAATATTTAAAGACGAGCCAAAAATTCATCCATTATACATTTTAATAGTACATTGATTACAGAATCTTTTGGTACCAAGCAGACAACAGCGTACAAACTTTTTCATTTGCTATACATAAATTAAGGATGCGTCGAATGGGGTCAGCGGTAAAAAAGTATCGATTTCAAATATTTAAAGACGAGCCAAAAATTCATCGATTATACATTTTAATAGTACATTGATTACAGAATCTTTTGATAGCATGCAGACATCAGCGTACAAATTTTTTAACTTGATATACATAAAATAAAGTTGCGTCGAATGGAGTCAGCGGTAAAAAAGTATCGATTTCTAATATTTTAAGACGAGCCAAAAATTCATCGATTATACATTTTAATAGTACATTGATTACAGAATCATTTGGTACCAAACAGACACCAGCGTACAAATTTTTTAACTTGCTATACATAAAATAAGGTTGCGTCGCATAGGGTCAGCGGTAAAAAAGTATCGATTTCTAATATTTTAAGACGAGCCAAAAATTCATCGATTATACATTTTAATAGTACATTGATTACAGAATCTTTTGATACCATGCAGACACCAGCGTACAAATTTTTTAACTTGATATACATAAAATAAAGTTGCGTCGAATGGGGTCAGCGGTAAAAAAGTATCGATTACAAATATTTAAAGACGAGCCAAAAATTCATCGATTATACATTTTAATAGTACATTGGTTACAGAATCATTTGGTACCAAACAGACACCAGCGTACAAATTTTTTAACTTGATATACATAAAATAAAGTTGCGTTGCATAGGGTCAGCGGTAAAAAAGTATGGATTTCTAATATTTTAAGACGAGCCAAAAATTCATCGATTATACATTTTAATAGTACATTGATTACAGAATCTTTTGGTACCAAGCAGACAACAGCGTACAAACTTTTTCATTTGCTATACATAAATTAAGGATGCGTCGCATAGGGTCAGCGGTAAAAAAAGTATCGATTTCTAATATTTTAAGACGAGCCAAAAATTCATCGATTATACATTTTAATAGTACATTGATTACAGAATCTTTTGATACCATGCAGACACCAGCGTACAAATTTTTTAACTTGATATACATAAAATAAGGTTGCGTCGCATAGGGTCAGCGGTAAAAAAGTATCGATTTCTAATATTTTAAGACGAGCCAAAAATTCATCGATTATACATTTTAATAGTACATTGATTACACAATCATTTGGTACCAAACAGACACCAGCGTACAAATTTTTTAACTTGATATACATAAAATAAGGTTGCGTCGCATGGGGTCAGCGGTAAAAAAGTATCGATTTCTAATATTTAAAGACGAGCCAAAAATTCATCCATTATACATTTTAATAGTACATTGATTACAGAATCTTTTGGTACCAAGCAGACAACAGCGTACAAACTTTTTCATTTGATATACATAAAATAAAGTTGCGTCGAATGGGGTCAGCGGTAAAAAAGTATGGAATTCTAATATTTTAAGACGAGCCAAAAATTCATCGATTATATATTTTAATAGTACATTGATTACAGAACCATTTGGTACCAAACAGACACCAGCGTACAAATTTTTTAACTTGATATACATAAAATAAGGTTGCGTCGCATGGGGTCAGCGGTAAAAAAGTATCGATTTCTAATATTTAAAGACGAGCCAAAAATTCATCCATTATACATTTTAATAGTACATTGATTACAGAATCTTTTGGTACCAAGCAGACAACAGCGTAAAAACTTTTTCATTTGCTATACATAAATTAAGGTTGCGTCGCATAGGGTCAGCGGTAAAAAAGTATCGATTTCTAATATTTTAAGACGAGCCAAAAATTCATCGATTATACATTTTAATAGTACATTGATTACAGAACCATTTGGTACCAAACAGATACCAGCGTACAAATTTTTTAACTTGATATATATAATATGGGGTTGCGTCGCATGGGGTCAGCGGTAAAAAAGTATCGATTTCTAATATTTAAAGACGAGCCAAAAATTCATCGATTATACATTTTAATAGTACATTGGTTACAGAATCATTTGGTACCAAACAGACACCAGCGTACAAATTTTTTAACTTGATATACATAAAATAAGGTTGCGTCGCATGGGGTCAGCGGTAAAAAAGTATCGATTTCTAATATTTAAAGACGAGCCAAAAATTCATCCATTATACATTTTAATAGTACATTGATTACAGAATCTTTTGGTACCAAGCAGACACCAGCGTACAAATTTTTTAACTTGATATACATAAAATAAGGTTGCGTCGCATAGGGTCAGCGGTAAAAAAGTATCGATTTCTAATATTTTAAGACGAGCCAAAAATTCATCGATTATACATTTTAATAGTACATTGATTACAGAATCTTTTGATACCATGCAGACATCAGCGTACAAATTTTTTAACTTGATATACAAAAAATAAAGTTGCGTCGAGTAGGGTCAGCGGTAAAAAAGTATCGATTTCTAATATTTTAAGACGAGCCAAAAATTCATCGATTATACATTTTAATAGTACATTGATTACAGAACCATTTGGTACCATGCAGACACCAGCGTACAAATTTTTTAACTTGATATACATAAATTAAGGATGCGTCGCATAGGGTCAGCGGTAAAAAAGTATCGATTTCTAATATTTTAAGACGAGCCAAAAATTCATCGATTATACATTTTAATAGTACATTGATTACACAATCATTTGGTACCAAACAGACACCAGCGTACAAATTATTTAACTTGATATACATAAAATAAAGTTGCGTCGAATGGGGTCAGCGGTAATCGATTTCTAATATTTTAAGACGAGCCAAAAATTCATCGATTATACATTTTAATAGTACATTGATTACAGAATCTTTTGGTACCAAGCAGACACCAGCGTACAAATTTTTTAACTTGATATACATAAAATAAGGTTGCGTCGCATAGGGTCAGCGGTAAAAAAGTATCGATTTCTAATATTTTAAGACGAGCCAAAAATTCATCGATTATACATTTTAATAGTACATTGATTACAGAACCATTTGGTACCATGCAGACACCAGCGTACAAATTTTTTAACTTGATATACATAAATTAAGGATGCGTCGCATAGGGTCAGCGGTAAAAAAGTATCGATTTCTAATATTTTAAGACGAGCCAAAAATTCATCGATTATACATTTTAATAGTACATTGATTACACAATCATTTGGTACCAAACAGACACCAGCGTACAAATTATTTAACTTGATATACATAAAATAAAGTTGCGTCGAATGGGGTCAGCGGTAATCGATTTCTAATATTTTAAGACGAGCCAAAAATTCATCGATTATACATTTTAATAGTACATTGATTACAGAATCTTTTGATACCATGCAGACACCAGCGTACAAATTTTTTAACTTGATATACATAAAATAAGGTTGCGTCGCATAGGGTCAGCGGTAAAAAAGTATCGATTTCTAATATTTTAAGACGAGCCAAAAATTCATCGATTATACATTTTAATAGTACATTGATTACAGAATCTTTTGGTACCAAGCAGACAACAGCGTACAAACTTTTTCATTTGCTATACATAAATTAAGGATGCGTCGCATAGGGTCAGCGGTAAAAAAAGTATCGATTTCAAATATTTAAAGACGAGCCAAAAATTCATCGATTATACATTTTAATAGTACATTGGTTACAGAATCATTTGGTACCAAACAGACACCAGCGTACAAATTTTTTAACTTGATATACATAAAATAAGGTTGCGTCGCATAGGGTCAGCGGTAAAAAAGTATGGATTTCTAATATTTTAAGACGAGCCAAAAATTCATCGATTATACATTTTAATAGTACATTGATTACAGAACCATTTGGTACCAAACAGACACCAGCGTACAAATTTTTTAACTTGATATACATAAAATAAGGTTGCGTCGCATGGGGTCAGCGGTAAAAAAGTATCGATTTCTAATATTTAAAGACGAGCCAAAAATTCATCCATTATACATTTTAATAGTACATTGATTACAGAATCTTTTGGTACCAAGCAGACAACAGCGTACAAACTTTTTCATTTGCTATACATAAATTAAGGATGCGTCGAATGGGGTCAGCGGTAAAAAAGTATCGATTTCAAATATTTAAAGACGAGCCAAAAATTCATCGATTATACATTTTAATAGTACATTGATTACAGAATCTTTTGATAGCATGCAGACATCAGCGTACAAATTTTTTAACTTGATATACATAAAATAAAGTTGCGTCGAATGGAGTCAGCGGTAAAAAAGTATCGATTTCTAATATTTTAAGACGAGCCAAAAATTCATCGATTATACATTTTAATAGTACATTGATTACAGAATCATTTGGTACCAAACAGACACCAGCGTACAAATTTTTTAACTTGCTATACATAAAATAAGGTTGCGTCGCATAGGGTCAGCGGTAAAAAAGTATCGATTTCTAATATTTTAAGACGAGCCAAAAATTCATCGATTATACATTTTAATAGTACATTGATTACAGAATCTTTTGATACCATGCAGACACCAGCGTACAAATTTTTTAACTTGATATACATAAAATAAAGTTGCGTCGAATGGGGTCAGCGGTAAAAAAGTATCGATTACAAATATTTAAAGACGAGCCAAAAATTCATCGATTATACATTTTAATAGTACATTGGTTACAGAATCATTTGGTACCAAACAGACACCAGCGTACAAATTTTTTAACTTGATATACATAAAATAAAGTTGCGTCGCATAGGGTCAGCGGTAAAAAAGTATGGATTTCTAATATTTTAAGACGAGCCAAAAATTCATCGATTATACATTTTAATAGTACATTGATTACAGAATCTTTTGGTACCAAGCAGACAACAGCGTACAAACTTTTTCATTTGCTATACATAAATTAAGGATGCGTCGCATAGGGTCAGCGGTAAAAAAAGTATCGATTTCTAATATTTTAAGACGAGCCAAAAATTCATCGATTATACATTTTAATAGTACATTGATTACAGAATCTTTTGATACCATGCAGACACCAGCGTACAAATTTTTTAACTTGATATACATAAAATAAGGTTGCGTCGCATAGGGTCAGCGGTAAAAAAGTATCGATTTCTAATATTTTAAGACGAGCCAAAAATTCATCGATTATACATTTTAATAGTACATTGATTACAGAATCTTTTGATACCATGCAGACCCCAGCGTACAAATTTTTTAACTTGATATACATAAAATAAAGTTGCGTCGAATGGGGTCAGCGGTAAAAAAGTATCGATTTCAAATATTTAAAGACGAGCCAAAAATTCATCGATTATACATTTTAATAGTACATTGATTACAGAATCATTTGGTACCAAACAGACACCAGCGTACAAATTTTTTAACTTGATATACATAAAATAAGGTTGCGTCGCAAAGGATCAGCGGTAAAAAGTATCGATTTCCAATATTTTAAGACGAGCCAAAAATTCATCGATTATACATTTTAATAGTACATTGATTACAGAATCTTTTGATAGCATGCAGACACCAGCGTACAAATTTTTTAACTTGATATACATAAAATAAAGTTGCGTCGAATGGAGTCAGCGGTAAAAAAGTATCGATTTCTAATATTTTAAGACGAGCCAAAAATTCATCGATTATACATTTTAATAGTACATTGTTTACACAATCATTTGGTACCAAACAGACACCAGCGTACAAATTATTTAACTTGATATACATAAAATAAGATTGCGTCGCATAGGGTCAGCGGTAAAAAAGTATGGAATTCTAATATTTTAAGACGAGCCAAAAATTCATCGATTATACATTTTAATAGTACATTGATTACAGAACCATTTGGTACCAAACAGACACCAGCGTACAAATTTTTTAACTTGATATACATAAAATAAGGTTGCGTCGCATGGGGTCAGCGGTAAAAAAGTATCGATTTCTAATATTTAAAGACGAGCCAAAAATTCATCCATTATACATTTTAATAGTACATTGATTACAGAATCTTTTGGTACCAAGCAGACAACAGCGTACAAACTTTTTCATTTGATATACATAAAATAAAGTTGCGTCGAATGGGGTCAGCGGTAAAAAAGTATGGAATTCTAATATTTTAAGACGAGCCAAAAATTCATCGATTATATATTTTAATAGTACATTGATTACAGAACCATTTGGTACCAAACAGACACCAGCGTACAAATTTTTTAACTTGATATACATAAAATAAGGTTGCGTCGCATGGGGTCAGCGGTAAAAAAGTATCGATTTCTAATATTTAAAGACGAGCCAAAAATTCATCCATTATACATTTTAATAGTACATTGATTACAGAATCTTTTGGTACCAAGCAGACAACAGCGTAAAAACTTTTTCATTTGCTATACATAAATTAAGGTTGCGTCGCATAGGGTCAGCGGTAAAAAAGTATCGATTTCTAATATTTTAAGACGAGCCAAAAATTCATCGATTATACATTTTAATAGTACATTGATTACAGAACCATTTGGTACCAAACAGATACCAGCGTACAAATTTTTTAACTTGATATATATAATATGGGGTTGCGTCGCATGGGGTCAGCGGTAAAAAAGTATCGATTTCTAATATTTAAAGACGAGCCAAAAATTCATCCATTATACATTTTAATAATACATTGATTACAGAATCCTTTGGTACCAAGCAGACAACAGCGTACAAACTTTTTCATTTGCTATACATAAATTATGGATGCGTCGCATAGGGTCAGCGGTAAAAAAGTATCGATTTCTAATATTTTAAGACGAGCCAAAAATTCATCGATTATACATTTTAATAGTACATTGATTACAGAATCTTTTGATACCATGCAGACACCAGCGTACAAATTTTTTAACTTGATATACATAAAATAAGGTTGCGTCGCATAGGGTCAGCGGTAAAAAAATATCGATTTCTAATATTTGAAGACGAGCCAAAAATTCATCGATTATACATTTTAATAGTACATTGATTACAGAACCATTTGGTACCAAACAGACACCTGCGTACAAATTTTTTAACTTGATATACATAAAATAAGGTTGCGTCGCATGAGGTCAGCGGTAAAAAAGTATCGATTTCTAATATTTAAAGACGAGCCAAAAATTCATCCATTATACATTTTAATAGTACATTGATTACAGAATCTTTTGGTACCAAGCAGACAACAGCATACAAACTTTTTCATTTGCTATACATAAATTAAGGATGCGTCGCATAGGGTCAGCGGTAAAAAAGTATCGATTTCTAATATTTTAAGACGAGCCAAAAATTCATCCATTATACATTTTAATAATACATTGATTACAGAATCTTTTGATACCATGCAGACACCAGCGTACAAATTTTTTAACTTGATATACATAAAATAAAGTTGCGTCGAATGTGGTCAGCGGTAAAAAAGTATCGATTTCAAATATTTAAAGACGAGCCAAAAATTCATCGATTATACATTTTAATAGTACATTGATTACACAATCATTTGGTACCATGCAGACACCAGCGTACAAATTTTTTAACTTGATATACATAAAATAAAGTTGCGTCGAATGGGGTCAGCGGTAAAAAAGTATCGATTTCAAATATTTAAAGACGAGCCAAAAATTCATCGATTATACATTTTAATAGTACATTGGTTACAGAATCATTTGGTACCAAACAGACACCAGCGTACAAATTTTTTAACTTGATATACATAAAATAAGGTTGCGTCGCATGGGGTCAGCGGTAAAAAAGTATCGATTTCTAATATTTTAAGACGAGCCAAAAATTCATCGATTATACATTTTAATAGTACATTGATTACAGAATCTTTTGATACCATGCAGACATCAGCGTACAAATTTTTTAACTTGATATACAAAAAATAAAGTTGCGTCGAGTAGGGTCAGCGGTAAAAAAGTATCGATTTCTAATATTTTAAGACGAGCCAAAAATTCATCGATTATACATTTTAATAGTACATTGATTACAGAACCATTTGGTACCATGCAGACACCAGCGTACAAATTTTTTAACTTGATATACATAAATTAAGGATGCGTCGCATAGGGTCAGCGGTAAAAAAGTATCGATTTCTAATATTTTAAGACGAGCCAAAAATTCATCGATTATACATTTTAATAGTACATGATTACACAATCATTTGGTACCAAACAGACACCAGCGTACAAATTATTTAACTTGATATACATAAAATAAAGTTGCGTCGAATGGGGTCAGCGGTAATCGATTTCTAATATTTTAAGACGAGCCAAAAATTCATCGATTATACATTTTAATAGTACATTGATTACAGAATCTTTTGATACCATGCAGACACCAGCGTACAAATTTTTTAACTTGATATACATAAAATAAGGTTGCGTCGCATAGGGTCAGCGGTAAAAAAGTATGGATTTCTAATATTTTAAGACGAGCCAAAAATTCATCGATTATACATTTTAATAGTACATTGATTACAGAACCATTTGGTACCAAACAGACACCAGCGTACAAATTTTTTAACTTGATATACATAAAATAAGGTTGCGTCGCATGGGGTAAAAAAGTATCGATTTCTAATATTTAAAGACGAGCCAAAAATTCATCGATTATACATTTTAATAGTACATTGATTACAGAATCTTTTGGTACCAAGCAGACAACAGCGTACAAACTTTTTCATTTGCTATACATAAATTAAGGATGCGTCGCATAGGGTCAGCGGTAAAAAAAGTATCGATTTCTAATATTTTAAGACGAGCCAAAAATTCATCGATTATACATTTTAATAGTACATTGATTACAGAATCTTTTGATACCATGCAGACACCAGCGTACAAATTTTTTAACTAGATATACATAAAATAAGGTTGCGTTGCATAGGGTCAGCGGTAAAAAAGTATCGATTTCTAATATTTTAAGACGAGCCAAAAATTCATCGATTATACATTTTAATAGTACATTGATTACAGAATCTTTTGATACCATGCAGACCCCAGCGTACAAATTTTTTAACTTGATATACATAAAATAAAGTTGCGTCGAATGGGGTCAGCGGTAAAAAAGTATCGATTTCAAATATTTAAAGACGAGCCAAAAATTCATCGATTATACATTTTAATAGTACATTGATTACAGAATCATTTGGTACCAAACAGACACCAGCGTACAAATTTTTTAACTTGATATACATAAAATAAGGTTGCGTCGCAAAGGATCAGCGGTAAAAAGTATCGATTTCCAATATTTTAAGACGAGCCAAAAATTCATCGATTATACATTTTAATAGTACATTGATTACAGAATCTCTTGATAGCATGCAGACACCAGCGTACAAATTTTTTAACTTGATATACATAAAATAAAGTTGCGTCGAATGGAGTCAGCGGTAAAAAAGTATCGATTTCTAATATTTTAAGACGAGCCAAAAATTCATCGATTATACATTTTAATAGTACATTGTTTACACAATCATTTGGTACCAAACAGACACCAGCGTACAAATTATTTAACTTGATATACATAAAATAAGATTGCGTCGCATAGGGTCAGCGGTAAAAAAGTATCGATTTCTAATATTTTAAGACGAGCCAAAAGTTCATCGATTATACATTTTAATAGTACATTGATTACAGAATCATTTGGTACCAAATAGACACCAGCGTACAAATTTTTTAACTTGATATACATAAAATAAGGTTGCGTCGCATAGGGTCAGCGGTAAAAAAGTATGGAATTCTAATATTTTAAGACGAGCCAAAAATTCATCGATTATACATTTTAATAGTACATTGATTACAGAACCATTTGGTACCAAACAGACACCAGCGTACAAATTTTTTAACTTGATATACATAAAATAAGGTTGCGTCGCATGGGGTCAGCGGTAAAAAAGTATCGATTTCTAATATTTAAAGACGAGCCAAAAATTCATCCATTATACATTTTAATAGTACATTGATTACAGAATCTTTTGGTACCAAGCAGACAACAGCGTATAAACTTTTTCATTTGATATACATAAAATAAAGTTGCGTCGAATGGGGTCAGCGGTAAAAAAGTATGGAATTCTAATATTTTAAGACGAGCCAAAAATTCATCGATTATATATTTTAATAGTACATTGATTACAGAACCATTTGGTACCAAACAGACACCAGCGTACAAATTTTTTAACTTGATATACATAAAATAAGGTTGCGTCGCATGGGGTCAGCGGTAAAAAAGTATCGATTTCTAATATTTAAAGACGAGCCAAAAATTCATCCATTATACATTTTAATAGTACATTGATTACAGAATCTTTTGGTACCAAGCAGACAACAGCGTACAAACTTTTTCATTTGCTATACATAAATTAAGGATGCGTCGAATGGGGTTAGCGGTAAAAAAGTATCGATTTCAAATATTTAAAGACGAGCCAAAAATTCATCGATTATACATTTTAATAGTACATTGATTACAGAATCATTTGGTACCAAACAGACACCAGCGTACAAATTTTTTAACTTGATATACATAAAATAAGGTTGCGTCGCAAAGGATCAGCGGTAAAAAGTATCGATTTCCAATATTTTAAGACGAGCCAAAAATTCATCGATTATACATTTTAATAGTACATTGATTACAGAATCTTTTGATAGCATGCAGACATCAGCGTACAAATTTTTTAACTTGATATACATAAAATAAAGTTGCGTCGAATGGAGTCAGCGGTAAAAAAGTATCGATTTCTAATATTTTAAGACGAGCCAAAAATTCATCGATTATACATTTTAATAGTACATTGATTACAGAATTATTTGGTACCAAACAGACACCAGCGTACAAATTTTTTAACTTGATATACATAAAATAAGGTTGCGTCGCATAGGGTCAGCGGTAAAAAAGTATCGATTTCTAATATTTTAAGACGAGCCAAAAATTCATCGATTATACATTTTAATAGTACATTGATTACAGAACCATTTGGTACCAAACAGACACCAGCGTACAAATTTTTTAACTTGATATACATAAAATAAATGCGTCGAATGGGGTCAGCGGTAAAAAAGTATAGATTTCTAATATTTTAAGACGAGCCAAAAATTCGATTATACATATTTTAAGACGAGCCAAAAAATCGATTATACATTTTAATAGTACATTGATTATAGAATCATTTGGTACCAAACAGACACCAGCGTACAAATTTTTTAACTTGATATACATAAAATATGGTTGCGTCGCAAAGGATCAGCGGTAAAAAGTATCGATTTCCAATATTTTAAGACGAGCCAAAAATTCATCGATTATACATTTTAATAGTACATTGATTACAGAATCTTTTGATAGCATGCAGACACCAGCGTACAAATTTTTTAACTTGATATACATAAAATAAAGTTGCGTCGAATGGAGTCAGCGGTAAAAAAGTATCGATTTCTAATATTTTAAGACGAGCCAAAAATTCATCGATTATACATTTTAATAGTACATTGATTACAGAACCATTTGGTACCAAACAGACACCTGCGTACAAATTTTTTAACTTGATATACATAAAATAAGGTTGCGTCGCATGAGGTCAGCGGTAAAAAAGTATCGATTTCTAATATTTAAAGACGAGCCAAAAATTCATCCATTATACATTTTAATAGTACATTGATTACAGAATCTTTTGGTACCAAGCAGACAACAGCATACAAACTTTTTCATTTGCTATACATAAATTAAGGATGCGTCGCATAGGGTCAGCGGTAAAAAAGTATCGATTTCTAATATTTTAAGACGAGCCAAAAATTCATCGATTATACATTTTAATAGTACATTGATTACAGAACCATTTGGTACCAAACAGACACCAGCGTACAAATTTTTTAACTTGATATACATAAAATAAAGTTGCGTCGAATGGGGTCAGCGGTAAAAAAGTATAGATTTCTAATATTTTAAGACGAGCCAAAAATTCGATTATACATATTTTAAGACGAGCCAAAAAATCGATTATACATTTTAATAGTACATTGATTATAGAATCATTTGGTACCAAACAGACACCAGCGTACAAATTTTTTAACTTGATATACATAAAATAAGGTTGCGTCGCAAAGGATCAGCGGTAAAAAGTATCGATTTCCAATATTTTAAGACGAGCCAAAAATTCATCGATTATACATTTTAATAGTACATTGATTACAGAATCTTTTGATAGCATGCAGACACCAGCGTACAAATTTTTTAACTTGATATACATAAAATAAAGTTGCGTCGAATGGAGTCAGCGGTAAAAAAGTATCGATTTCTAATATTTTAAGACGAGCCAAAAATTCATCGATTATACATTTTAATAGTACATTGTTTACACAATCATTTGATACCATGCAGACACCAGCGTACAAATTTTTTAACTTGATATACATAAAATAAAGTTGCGTCGAATGGGGTCAGCGGTAAAAAAGTATCGATTACAAATATTTAAAGACGAGCCAAAAATTCATCGATTATACATTTTAATAGTACATTGATTACAGAATCATTTGGTACCAAACAGACACCAGCGTACAAATTTTTTAACTTGCTATACATAAAATAAGGTTGCGTCGCATAGGGTCAGCGGTAAAAAAGTATGGATTTCTAATATTTTAAGACGAGCCAAAAATTTATCGATTATACATTTTAATAGTACATTGATTACAGAACCATTTGGTACCAAACAGACACCAGCGTACAAATTTTTTAACTTGATATACATAAAATAAAGTTGCGTCGAATGGGGTCAGCGGTAAAAAAATATGGAATTCTAATATTTTAAGACGAGCCAAAAATTCATCGATTATACATTTTAATAGTACATTGATTACAGAATCTTTTGATACCATGCAGACACCAGCGTACAAATTTTTTAACTTGATATACATAAAATAAGGTTGCGTCGCATAGGGTCAGCGGTAAAAAAGTATCGATTTCTAATATTTTAAGACGAGCCAAAAATTCATCGATTATACATTTTAATAGTACATTGATTACAGAATCTTTTGATACCATGCAGACACCAGCGTACAAATTTTTTAACTTGATATACATAAAATAAAGTTGCGTCGAATGGGGTCAGCGGTAAAAAAGTATCGATTTCTAATATTTTAAGACGAGCCAAAAATTCATCGATTATACATTTTAATAGTACATTGATTACAGAACCATTTGGTACCAAACAGACACCTGCGTACAAATTTTTTAACTTGATATACATAAAATAAGGTTGCGTCGCATGAGGTCAGCGGTAAAAAAGTATCGATTTCTAATATTTAAAGACGAGCCAAAAATGCATCCATTATACATTTTAATAGTACATTGATTACAGAATCTTTTGGTACCAAGCAGACAACAGCATACAAACTTTTTCATTTGCTATACATAAATTAAGGATGCGTCGCATAGGGTCAGCGGTAAAAAAGTATCGATTTCTAATATTTTAAGACGAGCCAAAAATTCATCGATTATACATTTTAATAGTACATTGATTACAGAACCATTTGGTACCAAACAGACACCAGCGTACAAATTTTTTAACTTGATATATATAAAATAAAGTTGCGTCGAATGGGGTCAGCGGTAAAAAAGTATAGATTTCTAATATTTTAAGACGAGCCAAAAATTCATCGATTATACATTTTAATAGTACATTGATTACAGAATCATTTGGTACCAAACAGACACCAGCGTACAAATTTTTTAACTTGATATACATAAAATAAGGTTGCGTCGCAAAGGATCAGCGGTAAAAAGTATCGAATTCCAATATTTTAAGACGATCCAAAAATTCATCGATTATACATTTTAATAGTACATTGATTACAGAATCTTTTGATAGCATGCAGACACCAGCGTACAAATTTTTTAACTTGATATACATAAAATAAAGTTGCGTCGAATGGAGTCAGCGGTAAAAAAGTATCGATTTCTAATATTTTAAGACGAGCCAAAAATTCATCGATTATACATTTTAATAGTACATTGTTTACACAATCATTTGGTACCAAACAGACACCAGCGTACAAATTATTTAACTTGATATACATAAAATAAGGTTGCATCGCATAGGGTCAGCGGTAAAAAAGTATCGATTTCTAATATTTTAAGACGAGCCAAAAATTCATCGATTATACATTTTAATAGTACATTGATTACAGAATCTTTTGATACCATGCAGACACCAGCGTACAAATTTTTTAACTTGATATACATAAAATAAAGTTGCGTCGAATGGGGTCAGCGGTAAAAAAGTATCGATTACAAATATTTAAAGACGAGCCAAAAATTCATCGATTATACATTTTAATAGTACATTGATTACCGAATCATTTGGTACCAAACAGACACCAGCGTACAAATTTTTTAACTTGCTATACATAAAATAAGGTTGCGTCGCATAGGGTCAGCGGTAAAAAAGTATGGATTTCTAATATTTTAAGACGAGCCAAAAATTTATCGATTATACATTTTAATAGTACATTGATTACAGAACCATTTGGTACCAAACAGACACCAGCGTACAAATTTTTTAACTTGATATACATAAAATAAAGTTGCGTCGAATGGGGTCAGCGGTAAAAAAGTATGGAATTCTAATATTTTAAGACGAGCCAAAAATTCATCGATTATACATTTTAATAGTACATTGATTACAGAATCTTTTGATACCATGCAGACACCAGCGTACAAATTTTTTAACTTGATATACATAAAATAAGGTTGCGTCGCATAGGGTCAGCGGTAAAAAAGTATCGATTTCTAATATTTTAAGACGAGCCAAAAATTCATCGATTATACATTTTAATAGTACATTGATTACAGAATCTTTTGATACCATGCAGACACCAGCGTACAAATTTTTTAACTTGATATACATAAAATAAAGTTGCGTCGAATGGGGTCAGCGGTAAAAAAGTATCGATTTCTAATATTTTAAGACGAGCCAAAAATTCATCGATTATACATTTTAATAGTACATTGATTACAGAACCATTTGGTACCAAACAGACACCTGCGTACAAATTTTTTAACTTGATATACATAAAATAAGGTTGCGTCGCATGAGGTCAGCGGTAAAAAAGTATCGATTTCTAATATTTAAAGACGAGCCAAAAATTCATCCATTATACATTTTAATAGTACATTGATTACAGAATCTTTTGGTACCAAGCAGACACCAGCGTACAAATTTTTTAACTTGATATACATAAAATAAAGTTGCGTCGAATGGAGTCAGCGGTAAAAAAGTATCGATTTCTAATATTTTAAGACGAGCCAAAAATTCATCGATTATACATTTTAATAGTACATTGTTTACACAATCATTTGGTACCAAACAGACACCAGCGTACAAATTATTTAACTTGATATACATAAAATAAGGTTGCGTCACATAGGGTCAGCGGTAAAAAAGTATCGATTTCTAATATTTTAAGACGAGCCAAAAATTCATCGATTATACATTTTAATAGTACATTGATTACAGAATCTTTTGATACCATGCAGACACCAGCGTACAAATTTTTTAACTTGATATACATAAAATAAAGTTGCGTCGAATGGGGTCAGCGGTAAAAAAGTATCGATTACAAATATTTAAAGACGAGCCAAAAATTCATCGATTATACATTTTAATAGTACATTGATTACAGAATCATTTGGTACCAAACAGACACCAGCGTACAAATTTTTTAACTTGCTATACATAAAATAAGGTTGCGTCGCATAGGGTCAGCGGTAAAAAAGTATGGATTTCTAATATTTTAAGACGAGCCAAAAATTTATCGATTATACATTTTAATAGTACATTGATTACAGAACCATTTGGTACCAAACAGACACCAGCGTACAAATTTTTTAACTTGATATACATAAAATAAAGTTGCGTCGAATAGGGTCAGCGGTAAAAAAGTATGGAATTCTAATATTTTAAGACGAGCCAAAAATTCATCGATTATACATTTTAATAGTACATTGATTACAGAACCATTTGGTACCAAACAGACACCTGCGTACAAATTTTTTAACTTGATATACATAAAATAAGGTTGCGTCGCATAGGGTCAGCGGTAAAAAAGTATCGATTTCTAATATTTTAAGACGAGCCAAAAATTCATCGATTATACATTTTAATAGTACATTGATTACAGAATCTTTTGATACCATGCAGACACCAGCGTACAAATTTTTTAACTTGATATACATAAAATAAAGTTGCGTCGAATGGGGTCAGCGGTAAAAAAGTATCGATTTCTAATATTTTAAGACGAGCCAAAAATTCATCGATTATACATTTTAATAGTACATTGATTACAGAACCATTTGGTACCAAACAGACACCTGCGTACAAATTTTTTAACTTGATATACATAAAATAAAGTTGCGTCGAATGGGGTCAGCGGTAAAAAAGTATCGATTTCTAATATTTTAAGACGAGCCAAAAATTCATCGATTATACATTTTAATAGTACATTGATTACAGAACCATTTGGTACCAAACAGACACCTGCGTACAAATTTTTTAACTTGATATACATAAAATAAGGTTGCGTCGCATGAGGTCAGCGGTAAAAAAGTATCGATTTCTAATATTTAAAGACGAGCCAAAAATTCATCGATTATACATTTTAATAGTACATTGATTACAGAACCATTTGGTACCAAACAGACACCAGCGTACAAATTTTTTAACTTGATATACATAAAATAAAGTTGCGTCGAATGGGGTCAGCGGTAAAAAAGTATAGATTTCTAATATTTTAAGACGAGCCAAAAATTCATCGATTATACATTTTAATAGTACATTGATTACAGAACCATTTGGTACCATGCAGACACCAGCGTACAAATTTTTTAACTTGATATACATAAAATAAGGTTGCGTCGCATGGGGTTAGCGGTAAAAAAGTATCGATTTCTAATATTTAAAGACGAGCAAAAAATTCATCCATTATACATTTTAATAATACATTGATTACAGAATCTTTTGATACCATGCAGACACCAGCGTACAAATTTTTTAACTTGATATACATAAAATAAAGTTGCGTCGAATGGGGTCAGCGGTAAAAAAGTATCGATTTCAAATATTTAAAGACGAGCCAAAAATTCATCGATTATACATTTTAATAGTACATTGATTACACAATCATTTGGTACCATGCAGACACCAGCGTACAAATTTTTTAACTTGATATACATATAATAAAGTTGCGTCGAATGGGATCAGCGGTAAAAAAGTATCGATTTCAAATATTTAAAGACGAGCCAAAAATTCATCGATTATACATTTTAATAGTACATTGGTTACAGAATCATTTGGTACCAAACAGACACCAGCGTACAAATTTTTTAACTTGATGTACATAAAATAAGGTTGCGTCGCATAGGGTCAGCGGTAAAAAAGTATCGATTTCTAATATTTTAAGACGAGCCAAAAATTCATCGATTATACATTTTAATAGTACATTGATTACAGAACCATTTGGTACCAAACAGACACCTGCGTACAAATTTTTTAACTTGATATACATAAAATAAGGTTGCGTCGCATGAGGTCAGCGGTAAAAAAGTATCGATTTCAAATATTTAAAATAAGGTTGCGTCGCATAGGGTCAGCGGTAAAAAAGTATCGATTTCTAATATTTTAGGACGAGCCAAAAATTCATCGATTATACATTTTAATCGTACATTGGTTACAGAATCATTTGGTACCAAACAGACACCAGCGTACAAATTTTTTAACTTGATGTACATAAAATAAGGTTGCGTCGCATAGGGTCAGCGGTAAAAAAGTATCGATTTCTAATATTTTAAGACGAGCCAAAAATTCATCGATTATACATTTTAATAGTACATTGATTACAGAACCATTTGGTACCAAACAGACACCTGCGTACATATTTTTTAACTTGATATACATAAATTAAGGATGCGTCGCATAGGGTCAGCGGTAAAAAAGTATCGATTACTAATATTTTAAGACGAGCCAAAAATTCATCGATTATACATTTTAATAGTACATTGATTACAGAACCATTTGGTACCAAACAGACACCAGCGTACAAATTTTTTAACTTGATATACATAAAATAAAGTTGCGTCGAATGGGGTCAGCGGTAAGAAAGTATAGATTTCTAATATTTTAAGACGAGCCAAAAATTCATCGATTATACATTTTAATAGTACATTGATTACAGAACCATTTGGTACCATGCAGACACCAGCGTACAAATTTTTTAACTTGATATACATAAAATAAAGTTGTGTCGAATGGGGTCAGCGGTAAAAAAGTATGGATTTCTAATATTTTAAGACGAGCCAAAAATTCATCGATTATACATTTTAATAGTACATTGGTTACAGAATCATTTGGTACCAAACAGACACCAGCGTACAAATTTTTTAACTTGATATACATAAAATAAGGTTGCGTCGCATAGGGTCAGCGGTAAAAAAGTATGGATTTCTAATATTTTAAGACGAGCCAAAAATTCATCGATTATACATTTTAATAGTACATTGATTACAGAATCTTTTGATACCATGCAGACACCAGCGTACAAATTTTTTAACTTGATATACATAAAATAAAGTTGCGTCGCATAGGGTCAGCGGTAAAATAGTATCGATTTCTAATATTTTAAGACGAGCCAAAAATTAATCGATTATACATTTTAATAGTATATTGATTACAGAACCATTTGGTACCAAACAGACACCTGCGTACAAATTTTTTAACTTGATATACATAAAATAAGGTTGCGTCGCATGAGGTCAGCGGTAAAAAAGTATCGATTTCTAATATTTAAAGACGAGCCAAAAATTCATCCATTATACATTTTAATAGTACATTGATTACAGAATCTTTTGGTACCAAGCAGACAACAGCATACAAACTTTTTCATTTGCTATACATAAATTAAGGATGCGTCGCATAGGGTCAGCGGTAAAAAAGTATCGATTTCTAATATTTAAAGACGAGCCAAAAATTCATCGATTATACATTTTAATAGTACATTGATTACAGAACCATTTGGTACCATGCAGACACCAGCGTACAAATTTTTTAACTTGATATACATAAAATAAGGTTGCGTCGCATAGGGTCAGCGGTAAAAAAGTATCGATTTCTAATATTTTAAGACGAGCCAAAAATTCATCGATTATACATTTTAATAGTACATTGATTACAGAATCTTTTGATACCATGCAGACACCAGCGTACAAATTTTTTAACTTGATATACATAAAATAAAGTTGCGTCGAATGGGGTCAGCGGTAAAAAAGTATCGATTTCTAATATTTTAAGACGAGCCAAAAATTCATCGATTATACATTTTAATAGTACATTGATTACAGAACCATTTGGTACCAAACAGACACCTGCGTACAAATTTTTTAACTTGATATACATAAAATAAGGTTGCGTCGCATGAGGTCAGCGGTAAAAAAGTATCGATTTCTAATATTTAAAGACGAGCCAAAAATTCATCCATTATACATTTTAATAGTACATTGATTACAGAATCTTTTGGTACCAAGCAGACAACAGCATACAAACTTTTTCATTTGCTATACATAAATTAAGGATGCGTCGCATAGGGTCAGCGGTAAAAAAGTATCGATTTCTAATATTTTAAGACGAGCCAAAAATTCATCGATTATACATTTTAATAGTACATTGATTACAGAACCATTTGGTACCAAACAGACACCAGCGTACAAATTTTTTAACTTGATATACATAAAATAAAGTTGCGTCGAATAGGGTCAGCGGTAAAAAAGTATCGATTTCTAATATTTTAAGACGAGCCAAAAATTCATCGATTATACATTTTAATAGTACATTGATTACAGAACCATTTGGTACCAAACAGACACCTGCGTACAAATTTTTTAACTTGATATACATAAAATAAGGTTGCGTCGCATAGGGTCAGCGGTAAAAAAGTATCGATTTCTAATATTTTAAGACGAGCCAAAAATTCATCGATTATACATTTTAATAGTACATTGATTACAGAACCATTTGGTACCAAACAGACACCAGCGTACAAATTTTTTAACTTGATATACATAAAATAAGGTTGCGTCGCATAGGGTCAAAGGTAAAAAAGTATGGATTTCTAATATTTTAAGACGAGCCAAAATTTCATCGATTATACATTTTAATAGTACATTGATTACAGAACCATTTGGTACCAAACAGACACCAGCGTACAAATTTTTTAACTTGATATACATAAAATAAAGTTGCGTCGAATGGGGTCAGCGGTAAAAAAGTATGGATTTCTAATATTTTAAGACGAGCCAAAATTTCATCGATTATACATTTTAATAGTACATTGATTACAGAACCATTTGGTACCAAACAGACACCAGCGTACAAATTTTTTAACTTGATATACATAAAATAAGGTTGCGTCGCATAGGGTCAGCGGTAAAAAAGTATGGATTTCTAATATTTTAAGACGAGCCAAAATTTCATCGATTATACATTTTAATAGTACATTGATTACAGAACCATTTGGTACCAAACAGACACCAGCGTACAAATTTTTTAACTTGATATACATAAAATAAAGTTGCGTCGAATGGGGTCAGCGGTAAAAAAGTATCGATTTCTAATATTTTAAGACGAGCCAAAAATTCATCGATTATACATTTTAATAGTACATTGATTACAGAATCATTTGGTACCAAACAGACACCAGCGTACAAATTTTTTAACTTGATATACATAAAATAAGGTTGCGTCGCATAGGGTCAGCGGTAAAAAAGTATCGATTTCTAATATTTTAAGACGAGCCAAAAATTCATCGATTATACATTTTAATAGTACATTGATTACAGAATCTTTTGATACCATGCAGACACCAGCGTACAAATTTTTTAACTTGATATACATAAAATAAAGTTGCGTCGAATGGGGTCAGCGGTAAAAAAGTATCGATTACAAATATTTAGAGACGAGCCAAAAATTCATCGATTATACATTTTAATAGTACATTGATTACAGAATCATTTGGTACCAAACAGACACCAGCGTACAAATTTTTTAACTTGATATACATAAAATAAGGTTGCGTCGCATAGGGTCAGCGGTAAAAAAGTATCGATTTCTAATATTTTAAGACGAGCCAAAAATTCATCGATTATACATTTTAATAGTACATTGATTACAGAACCATTTGGTACCAAACAGACACCAGCGTACAAATTTTTTAACTTGCTATACATAAAATAAAGTTGCGTCAAATGGGGTCAGCGGTAAAAAAGTATCGCTTTCTAATATTTTAAGACGAGCCAAAAATTCATCGATTATACATTTTAATAGTACATTGATTACAGAATCATTTGGTACCAAACAGACACCAGCGTACAAATTTTTTAACTTGATATACATAAAATAAAGTTGCGTCGCATAGGGTCAGCGGTAAAAAAGTATGGATTTCTAATATTTTAAGACGAGCCAAAATTTCATCGATTATACATTTTAATAGTACATTGATTACAGAATCTTTTGATACCATGCAGACACCAGCGTACAAATTTTTCAACTTGATATACATAAAATAAAGTTGCGTCGAATGGGGTCAGCGGTAAAAAAGTATCGATTACAAATATTTAAAGACGAGCCAAAAATTCATCGATTATACATTTTAATAGTACATTGATTACAGAATCATTTGATACCAAACAGACACCAGCGTACAAATTTTTTAACTTGATATACATAAAATAAGGTTGCGTCGCATAGGGTCAGCGGTAAAAAAGTATGGATTTCCAATATTTTAAGACGAGCCAAAATTTCATCGACTATACATTTTAATAGTACATTGATTACAGAACCATTTGGTACCAAACAGATACCAGCGTACAAATTTTTTAACTTGCTATACATAAAATAAAGTTGCGTCGAATGGAGTCAGCGGTAAAAAAGTATCGATTTCTAATATTTTAAGACTAGCCAAAAATTCATCGATTATACATTTTAATAGTACATTGATTACAGAATCATTTGGTACCAAACAGACACCAGCGTACAAATTTTTTAACTTGATATACATAAAATAAGGTTGCGTCGCATAGGGTCAGCGGTAAAAAAGTATGGATTTCTAATATTTTAAGACGAGCCAAAATTTCATCGATTATACATTTTAATAGTACATTGATTACAGAACCATTTGGTACCAAACAGACACCAGCGTACAAATTTTTTAACTTGATATACATAAAATAAAGTTGCGTCGAATGGGGTCAGCGGTAAAAAAGTATCGATTTCTAATATTTTAAGACGAGCCAAAAATTCATCGATTATACATTTTAATAGTACATTGATTACAGAATCATTTGATACCAAACAGACACCAGCGTACAAATTTTTTAACTTGATATACATAACATAAGGTTGCGTCGCATAGGGTCAGCGGTAAAAAAGTATGGATTTCTAATATTTTAAGACGAGCCAAAATTTCATCGATTATACATTTTAATAGTACATTGATTACAGAACCATTTGGTACCAAACAGACACCAGCGTACAAATTTTTTAACTTGATATACATAAAATAAAGTTGCGTCGAATGGGGTCAGCGGTAAAAAAGTATGGATTTCTAATATTTTAAGACGAGCCAAAATTTCATCGGTTATACATTTTAATACATTGATTACAGAACCATTTGGTACCAAACAGACACCAGCGTACAAATTTTTTAACTTGATATACATAAAATAAGGTTGCGTCGCATAGGATCAGCGGTAAAAAAGTATCGATTTCTAATATTTTAAGACGAGCCAAAAATTCATCGATTATACATTTTAATAGTACATTGATTACAGAATCTTTTGATACCATGCAGACACCAGCATACAAATTTTTTAACTTGATATACATAAAATAAGGTTGCGTCGCATAGGGTCAGCGATAAAAAAGTATCGATTTCTAATATTTTAAGACGAGCCAAAATTTCATCGATTATACATTTTAATAGTACATTGATTACAGAACCATTTGGTACCAAACAGACACCAGCGTACAAATTTTTTAACTTGATATACATAAAATAAAGTTGCGTCGCATAGGGTCAGCGGTAAAAAAGTATGGATTTCCAATATTTTAAGACGAGCCAAAATTTCATCGATTATACATTTTAATAGTACATTGATTACAGAACCATTTGGTACCAAACAGACACCAGCGTACAAATTTTTTAACTTGCTATACATAAAATAAAGTTGCGTCGAATGGGGTCAGCGGTAAAAAAGTATCGATTTCTAATATTTTAAGACGAGCCAAAAATTCATCGATTATACATTTTAATAGTACATTGATTACAGAATCATTTGGTACCAAACAGACACCAGCGTACAAATTTTTTAACTTGATATACATAAAATAAGGTTGCGTCGCATAGGGTCAGCGGTAAAAAAGTATGGATTTCTAATATTTTAAGACGAGCCAAAATTTCATCGATTATACATTTTAATAGTACATTGATTACAGAACCATTTGGTACCAAACAGACACCAGCGTACAAATTTTTTAACTTGATATACATAAAATAAAGTTGCGTCGAATGGGGTCAGCGGTAAAAAAGTATCGATTTCTAATATTTTAAGACGAGCCAAAAATTCATCGATTATACATTTTAATAGTACATTGATTACAGAACCATTTGGTACCAAACAGACACCAGCGTACAAATTTTTTAACTTGATATACATAAAATAAGGTTGCGTCGCATAGGGTCAAAGGTAAAAAAGTATGGATTTCTAATATTTTAAGACGAGCCAAAATTTCATCGATTATACATTTTAATAGTACATTGATTACAGAACCATTTGGTACCAAACAGACACCAGCGTACAAATTTTTTAACTTGATATACATAAAATAAAGTTGCGTCGAATGGGGTCAGCGGTAAAAAAGTATGGATTTCTAATATTTTAAGACGAGCCAAAATTTCATCGATTATACATTTTAATAGTACATTGATTACAGAACCATTTGGTACCAAACAGACACCAGCGTACAAATTTTTTAACTTGATATACATAAAATAAGGTTGCGTCGCATAGGGTCAGCGGTAAAAAAGTATGGATTTCTAATATTTTAAGACGAGCCAAAATTTCATCGATTATACATTTTAATAGTACATTGATTACAGAACCATTTGGTACCAAACAGACACCAGCGTACAAATTTTTTAACTTGATATACATAAAATAAAGTTGCGTCGAATGGGGTCAGCGGTAAAAAAGTATCGATTTCTAATATTTTAAGACGAGCCAAAAATTCATCGATTATACATTTTAATAGTACATTGATTACAGAATCATTTGGTACCAAACAGACACCAGCGTACAAATTTTTTAACTTGATATACATAAAATAAGGTTGCGTCGCATAGGGTCAGCGGTAAAAAAGTATCGATTTCTAATATTTTAAGACGAGCCAAAAATTCATCGATTATACATTTTAATAGTACATTGATTACAGAATCTTTTGATACCATGCAGACACCAGCGTACAAATTTTTTAACTTGATATACATAAAATAAAGTTGCGTCGAATGGGGTCAGCGGTAAAAAAGTATCGATTACAAATATTTAGAGACGAGCCAAAAATTCATCGATTATACATTTTAATAGTACATTGATTACAGAATCATTTGGTACCAAACAGACACCAGCGTACAAATTTTTTAACTTGATATACATAAAATAAGGTTGCGTCGCATAGGGTCAGCGGTAAAAAAGTATCGATTTCTAATATTTTAAGACGAGCCAAAAATTCATCGATTATACATTTTAATAGTACATTGATTACAGAATCATTTGGTACCAAACAAACACCAGCGTACAAATTTTTTAACTTGATATACATAAAATAAGGTTGCGTCGCATAGGGTCAGCGGTAAAAAAGTATGGATTTCTAATATTTTAAGACGAGCCAAAATTTCATCGATTATACATTTTAATAGTACATTGATTACAGAACCATTTGGTACCAAACAGACACCAGCGTACAAATTTTTTAACTTGCTATACATAAAATAAAGTTGCGTCAAATGGGGTCAGCGGTAAAAAAGTATCGCTTTCTAATATTTTAAGACGAGCCAAAAATTCATCGATTATACATTTTAATAGTACATTGATTACAGAACCATTTGGTACCAAACAGACACCAGCGCACAAATTTTTTAACTTGATATACATAAAATAAAGTTGCGTCGCATAGGGTCAGCGGTAAAAAAGTATCGATTTCTAATATTTTAAGACGAGCCAAAAATTCATCGATTATACATTTTAATAGTACATTGATTACAGAATCATTTGGTACCAAACAGACACCAGCGTACAAATTTTTTAACTTGATATACATAAAATAAGGTTGCGTCGCATAGGGTCAGCGGTAAAAAAGTATCGATTTCTAATATTTTAAGACGAGCCAAAAATTCATCGATTATACATTTTAATAGTACATTGATTACAGAATCTTTTGATACCATGCAGACACCAGCGTACAAATTTTTTAACTTGATATACATAAAATAAAGTTGCGTCGAATGGGGTCAGCGGTAAAAAAATATTGATTACAAATATTTAAAGACGAGCCAAAAATTCATCGATTATACATTTTAATAGTACATTGATTACAGAATCATTTGGTACCAAACAGACACCAGCGTACAAATTTTTTAACTTGATATACATAAAATAAGGTTGCGTCGCATAGGGTCAGCGGTAAAAAAGTATGGATTTCTAATATTTTAAGACGAGCCAAAATTTCATCGATTATACATTTTAATAGTACATTGATTACAGAACCATTTGGTACCAAACAGACACCAGCGTACAAATTTTTTAACTTGATATACATAAAATAAAGTTGCGTCGAATGGGGTCAGCGGTAAAAAAGTATCGATTTCTAATATTTTAAGACGAGCCAAAAATTCATCGATTATACATTTTAATAGTACATTGATTACAGAATCATTTGGTACCAAACAGACACCAGCGTACAAATTTTTTAACTTGATATACATAAAATAAGGTTGCGTCGCATAGGGTCAGCGGTAAAAAAGTATCGATTTCTAATATTTTAAGACGAGCCAAAAATTCATCGATTATACATTTTAATAGTACATTGATTACAGAATCTTTTGGTACCAAGCAGACAACAGCATACAAACTTTTTCATTTGCTATACATAAATTAAGGATGCGTCGCATAGGGTCAGCGGTAAAAAAGTATCGATTTCTAATATTTTAAGACGAGCCAAAAATTCATCGATTATACATTTTAATAGTACATTGATTACAGAACCATTTGGTACCAAACAGACATCAGCGTACAAATTTTTTAACTTGATATACATAAAATAAAGTTGCGTCGAATGGGGTCAGCGGTAAAAAAGTATCGATTTCTAATATTTTAAGACGAGCCAAAAATTCATCGATTATACATTTTAATAGTACATTGATTACAGAATCATTTGGTACCAAACAGACACCAGCGTACAAATTATTTAACTTGATATACATAAAATAAGGTTGCGTCGCATAGGGTCAGCGGTAAAAAAGTATCGATTTCTAATATTTTAAGACGAGCCAAAAATTCATCGATTATACATTTTAATAGTACATTGATTACAGAATCTTTTGATACCATGCAGACACCAGCGTACAAATTTTTTAACTTGATATACATAAAATAAAGTTGCGTCGAATGGGGTCAGCGGTAAAAAAGTATCGCTTTCTAATATTTTAAGACGAGCCAAAAATTCATCGATTATACATTTTAATAGTACATTGATTACAGAATCATTTGGTACCAAACAGACACCAGCGTACAAATTTTTTAACTTGATATACATAAAATAAAGTTGCGTCGCATAGGGTCAGCGGTAAAAAAGTATCGATTTCAAATATTTAAAGACGAGCCAAAAATTCATCGATTATACATTTTAATAGTACATTGATTACAGAATCATTTGGTACCAAACAGACACCAGCGTACAAATTTTTTAACTTGATATACATAAAATAAGGTTGCGTCGCATAGGGTCAGCGGTAAAAAAGTATCGATTTCTAATATTTTAAGACGAGCCAAAAATTCATCGATTATACATTTTAATAGTACATTGATTACAGAATCATTTGGTACCAAACAAACACCAGCGTACAAATTTTTTAACTTGATATACATAAAATAAGGTTGCGTCGCATAGGGTCAGCGGTAAAAAAGTATGGATTTCTAATATTTTAAGACGAGCCAAAATTTCATCGATTATACATTTTAATAGTACATTGATTACAGAACCATTTGGTACCAAACAGACACCAGCGTACAAATTTTTTAACTTGCTATACATAAAATAAAGTTGCGTCAAATGGGGTCAGCGGTAAAAAAGTATCGCTTTCTAATATTTTAAGACGAGCCAAAAATTCATCGATTATACATTTTAATAGTACATTGATTACAGAATCATTTGGTACCAAACAGACACCAGCGTACAAATTTTTTAACTTGATATACATAAAATAAAGTTGCGTCGCATAGGGTCAGCGGTAAAAAAGTATGGATTTCTAATATTTTAAGACGAGCCAAAATTTCATCGATTATACATTTTAATAGTACATTGATTACAGAACCATTTGGTACCAAACAGACACCAGCGCACAAATTTTTTAACTTGATATACATAAAATAAAGTTGCGTCGAATGGGGTCAGCGGTAAAAAAGTATCGATTTCTAATATTTTAAGACGAGCCAAAAATTCATCGATTATACATTTTAATAGTACATTGATTACAGAATCATTTGGTACCAAACAGACACCAGCGTACAAATTTTTTAACTTGATATACATAAAATAAGGTTGCGTCGCATAGGGTCAGCGGTAAAAAAGTATCGATTTCTAATATTTTAAGACGAGCCAAAAATTCATCGATTATACATTTTAATAGTACATTGATTACAGAATCTTTTGATACCATGCAGACACCAGCGTACAAATTTTTTAACTTGATATACATAAAATAAAGTTGCGTCGAATGGGGTCAGCGGTAAAAAAGTATTGATTACAAATATTTAAAGACGAGCCAAAAATTCATCGATTATACATTTTAATAGTACATTGATTACAGAATCATTTGGTACCAAACAGACACCAGCGTACAAATTTTTTAACTTGATATACATAAAATAAGGTTGCGTCGCATAGGGTCAGCGGTAAAAAAGTATGGATTTCTAATATTTTAAGACGCGCCAAAATTTCATCGATTATACATTTTAATAGTACATTGATTACAGAACCATTTGGTACCAAACAGACACCAGCGTACAAATTTTTTAACTTGATATACATAAAATAAAGTTGCGTCGAATGGGGTCAGCGGTAAAAAAGTATCGATTTCTAATATTTTAAGACGAGCCAAAAATTCATCGATTATACATTTTAATAGTACATTGATTACAGAATCATTTGGTACCAAACAGACACCAGCGTACAAATTTTTTAACTTGATATACATAAAATAAGGTTGCGTCGCATAGGGTCAGCGGTAAAAAAGTATCGATTTCTAATATTTTAAGACGAGCCAAAAATTCATCGATTATACATTTTAATAGTACATTGATTACAGAATCTTTTGGTACCAAGCAGACAACAGCATACAAACTTTTTCATTTGCTATACATAAATTAAGGATGCGTCGCATAGGGTCAGCGGTAAAAAAGTATCGATTTCTAATATTTTAAGACGAGCCAAAAATTCATCGATTATACATTTTAATAGTACATTGATTACAGAATCATTTGGTACCAAACAGACACCAGCGTACAAATTATTTAACTTGATATACATAAAATAAGGTTGCGTCGCATAGGGTCAGCGGTAAAAAAGTATCGATTTCTAATATTTTAAGACGAGCCAAAAATTCATCGATTATACATTTTAATAGTACATTGATTACAGAATCTTTTGATACCATGCAGACACCAGCGTACAAATTTTTTAACTTGATATACATAAAATAAAGTTGCGTCGAATGGGGTCAGCGGTAAAAAAGTATCGATTTCAAATATTTAAAGACGAGCCAAAAATTCATCGATTATACATTTTAATAGTACATTGATTACAGAATCTTTTGATAGCATGCAGACACCAGCGTACAAATTTTTTAACTTGATATACATAAAATAAGGTTGCGTCGCATAGAGTCAGCGGTAAAAAAGTATCGATTTCTAATATTTTAAGACGAGCCAAAATTTCATCGATTATACATTTTAATAGTACATTGATTACAGTACCATTTGGTACCAAACAGACACCAGCGTACAAATTTTTTAACTTGATACATAAAATAAAGTTGCGTCGAATGGGATCAGCGGTAAAAAAGTATCGATTTCTAATATTTTAAGACGAGCCAAAAATTCATCGATTATACATTTTAATAGTACATTGATTACAGAATCATTTGGTACCAAACAGACACCAGCGTACAAATTTTTTAACTTGATATACATAAAATAAGGTTGCGTCGCATAGGGTCAGCGGTAAAAAAGTATGGATTTCTAATATTTTAAGACGAGCCAAAAATTCATCGATTATACATTTTAATAGTACATTGATTACAGAACCATTTGGTACCAAACAGACACCAGCGTACAAATTTTTTAACTTGATATACATAAAA
Organism: Prenolepis imparis; assembly: GCF_030444845.1. Lineage (NCBI taxonomy): Eukaryota > Metazoa > Arthropoda > Insecta > Hymenoptera > Formicidae > Prenolepis > Prenolepis imparis. Next base: position 303,684 of record NW_028141186.1, on the reverse strand, counting down.
TAAGGTTGCGTCGCATAGGGTCAGCGGTAAAAAAGTATGGATTTCTAATATTTTAAGACGAGCCAAAAATTCATCGATTATACATTTTAATAGTACATTGATTACAGAACCATTTGGTACCAAACAGACACCAGCGTACAAATTTTTTAACTTGATATACATAAAATAAGGTTGCGTCGCATGGGGTCAGCGGTAAAAAAGTATCGATTTCTAATATTTAAAGACGAGCCAAAAATTCATCCATTATACATTTTAATAGTACATTGATTACAGAATCTTTTGGTACCAAGCAGACAACAGCGTACAAACTTTTTCATTTGCTATACATAAATTAAGGATGCGTCGCATAGGGTCAGCGGTAAAAAAGTATCGATTTCTAATATTTTAAGACGAGCCAAAAATTCATCGATTATACATTTTAATAGTACATTTTAATAATGAATCATAAATAAATATATTTTTTGTATCGTAATAACTACACACCCAATGTCCATCTGATGGACCTGATGAACTATGTAATATTTGTATATGCTTTTTATCAATTGGCATAGGCTGAATAGTATCAGGAAGTTGTAATCGTCATGTTTCGACACGTCTATAATCTGAACAATTTTGCAATAAATTGTCAAAATATTCCATATGTATATCGGTTAACCATTCACCTCGAATGATTATATCTTTATCCTTAGGTGATAGAATTCTATGCTTTTTTGTCTTTACAGACATTATTTATATATATTCGATAAAAATATAATAATTACAAAGATACCATTTTTTTGTAAATATGTAATAATTTATCGGCGCACAGCAGCCACTTTTTGTAGGCGCACAGCAGCCTTGTATGGGCGCACAGAAGAAATGAAGGGGGAACCTCTTCAAGGAAGTAGCGGCAGTCAAGAGCCGCAGGCCCTCAGAGGCCCAAAAGAAGGAGATCCGAACGACGAGACTCGGACCATATACACCGAGTTGATCACCAGCGGGGAGGAGAATGACGTCGAGGTCCCCGAGATCCCTGAAAAGAGGGATCGTGGAAGACCGGAAACACTTCTTCCGGAGGACTCCGGAAAAAGAAGGAAAAGGAGAAGAAGATGCAGGCAGAGGCGGTAGCGAGAAAGGAGAGAGACATACTCGAATCTTTAGAGAAACCGGACACGACTAAGTCGTATAAAGAGTTCCTCGAAGAAATTCGAGACAAGGAGGCAGAATATAGGCATAGGCCTACATCAGACCTGGAAGCGTTAGCGGCCGAACAGGCCACAACGCTATACAAGATAGCCGTGAAGAGTGGCCAAATAAAGGGCACTCTAACAAAAGGGACGAAAGACGCAGCCACGAGTATATGCGCGGCAGCAACCGCTCTGGCCATCAGGGCCCAAAACCCGATAGATACACCAATCGACCAGCAATTGGACGAGGGCCCAGATGGACAAAATAAGGCACGAGAACAGGAACTTCTTCTAAACAAGATTCTTCTAAACAAGTTCAAGAACACAGAGAAGAAGAAGAAGGTTCCTGCAACGGGAGATGGAGAGGACTTCTGGGATAGAAATTCCGGGACTTCGCAACCATCCCTAGACGAAGAAATCCTGGAACAAACACAGGAAATACCTCTATCGCAGAGGCCGAGGAGGGAGATAAGAAGGACGAGGAGAGAACAGGAGGGATGCGAGGAAGCCCCACTTCCCCGTCGGAAGACGGCGGGCCTCCAGGCATCGGTAGGAACCCGGAATCTCACTTCCACAATTAAGTGGGGAGACCTCGAGCCCCTCAAGGAGGGAGGAAGAAGAAGAGGATGTAATGATGGAGGAGGACAGCGAACCCATGGCCACGTGGAACCCCTCACCGATGAATCTTGTCGCAAACAGCCGACAAGTCAATGGGCGGGGAAATGGAGCATCAGGAGCGCTTCATGGCCATGCTGGAAGATGTGATGGAACGCCTACTCGACAAGAGACTAGGCGTCCCAACTAACAACCATGACGCATGGAAGAAGGACAAACTGAGAGGCATTGACACCTCTCAGATAATTAGACCGGCCCCCCTGACGAAGACCAGGGGAGGGGACAAAGGAAAGGATAAGGAGGAAAAGAAGGGGAAACCAACGACTGCGACCACGCTCAATCCCCCTGCCAATCCGGGGAAGAGCAGGGTCGCAAAACCCCCCAACGAGGAAGAACGAGAAGGAAACTGCAGCAAGGCAACAACCAAAGGCCATGAAGGAAGGACAGAAACCGCAAAACGCCAGGCTGCAACAACAACAGCAGCAACAACAACAACAGCAGCAACAACAACAAACGGCAAAAGCGGCACAACAGAAAGGAAAGGAAGACAAAAATACATGGGCTACAGTAGTTAGTCGCAAAACAGCCCAAAAGGCAAAAAAAGCGACACAAACTACTGCCCAAGGACAGACAACGATGGAGGAGAAGAGGAAGGGACAACCGACCAAACCCAAAATCGAGACAAAGGCCAGGAGGGAACCAAAAACGGCGGCAGTAACCGTTACGTGCCCTCCTGGCAAGTATGAGGAGACTATGCGAGAGGCAAGAACAAGAATAAGCCTTGGTTCCCTCGGCATCACAGAGGGAGTCAAAATAAGGAGAGCAATAACCGGGGCCCTCATAATTGAGGTCCCCGGCAAGAATGGTAATGCGCTGGCTGATAAGCTGGCACTAAACCTTAGAAAGGTGTTCGCGGGAAAGGACAGCGTCAGGGTGGATAGACCCACCAAAATGGCGGAGATCCGGCTAAGAGGACTCGAGGAATCGATCACTCCTCCGGAAATAGCCACATCGATATCACTAGCCGGGGGATGTGAAAAGGAAGAGGTCAAGGTTGGGGACATACGAATGTCCCCAAATGGCATGGGAACGGCATGAGCCAGATGCCTCCTAACCGCGGCGAACAAAATTGCGACTGCGGAAAGAATAAGGATAGGGTGGGCGATAGTTGGGGTACAGCTGCTTGAAAACAGGCCCCTCCAGTGCTATAAATGCCTGGAGGGAGGCCACGTCAGGCAGCGGTGCCCCAACAAAGAAGACCGCAGCGGGCAGTGCTTTAGGTGCGGCAAGGGACATGAAGCGAGGTCCTGTCGGGAGAAAGAAGAATATCCAATATGTAAGGACAAAAATCTCCCAGCAGGACACCGCTCTGGAGGAAAATCATGCCCGTCAGTGAGAAAGGGCACAAGAGGGCTGGCTCTTACTACATTAAGTAGAAGCCAGCCCATTACACAAGAAGGGCGAGAGGAGGAGAGGAGACCCACAACTTCTTCTTCTTCCACTAGGGCTTCGACGCCCCTCCCGAACGCCGAAAGGAGGAAAGCGAAGGAGGAGGAAAACATCCCTCAAGCAATGAGAGGCGGAAAGAGGAAGAGGCTAAGAGAAAATTTGGAGGAAAAGGACTCCGCTTCTGAAATGGAAGCGCAGGGCGGACAGGACACCGGCTCCGAGGAAGATGACCTGTAGAGTAATACACCTATGTGAACTTGGCACCCGACTTTAAGAAAATGGATTTTTTTAAAAAGCATTCGATTACGCTTCGTTTGTACCGTCTTTGATTTCGTTTGTATCCCAAAGGGATGCAAGTTATTAAGGGTTGAAAAATCGCCAGCATCCCACTTTAAGATAACGTAATTTTTTGATGCAGTTCGATTCAGCATCGTTTGTACCCGTTTGTACCGCCTCTCGTTTCGTTTGTACCCTCACGGGGGTGGAAATACCAAATTTTTTAAATAGGTATAAGAGCTAACTTTTTTATTTTGAGAGATATTTTAATTCTGTAAACGGGTGCTGTTTCGTAATCGTTTCTACCCATTTGTACCGCTTTTCGTTTCGTTTGTACCCCTACGGGGGTGAAAGTACCGCATTTTTAAAATAGGGGTAAGAGCTAACTTTGTTATTTTCAAAGATATTCGAAATCTGAAAGCGCGTGCTGTAATCGTTTGTACCCGTTTGTACCGCTTTTCGTTTCGTTTGTACCCCTAGTACTGGGGTGAAAGTACCGGATTCTAAATGTAGGGGTAAGAGATAACTTTTTTATTTTTAAAGATATTTGAATTGTGAAGCGGATGTTGCATTCTAATCGTTTGTATATTTAATTGCGGAATCTTTTATATAAAATCTACGGTATAGATGTAAAAAAAATAAGTTGCAGGTTTGATATAAAATTAAATTAAAATTAAACTGAAATAAAATTCTCAATCTGAACTCAAACTAAAATTGAACTAAAAAATTAAACTGAAATAAAATTCTCAAACTAAAATTAAACTAAATTTAAACTTAAATTAAAATTCTCAAACTAAACTCAAACTAAAATTAAACTTTAATTAAACTCAAAATAAAATTGAACATAAAATGAATATTCTTTGATTGAAAATTTATGTCTCATTGATTAATCATTTTTTATTTCAGCGTAACTAAATAACAAAAACTAAAATGTAAATGCTTTGGTATAGTAAAATAAAAACGTGTGTGTGTGTGTGTGTGTGTGTGTGTGTGTGTGTGTGTGTGTGTGTGTGTAAATTGTGAAGTATAAATATATATAAATATATTAAAATGTAAATAATATGTTAAAACTTTACATATATTTTTTATTTTTTTTACCTTTTTTTATTTTTTTGAGGTTTTTTAATTTTTTTACTTTTAAACTTTAAAATTATTTTTGTTTTATAGACATTAAACGAACTTAAAATGAATAATTAAGATGTGGCACATATGTATAATAATAGTGTGTTTTATATTTTAATATATATTAATAAAGATAATTTCTTTTTTGTAACATCATTCTTTGTGATGCCAGTAGCGGCATTTTATCTCTACAGAGATCATTATGAACTTCCCATTTTCCTGTCAGCCTGCGTATGTTTGCAATATAATGCCCTACACTTTCTGCATCTGATGTACCTTGATACTCTATAACGGAAAGCAATTTATACATGCAATCATGAAATAGGAGATCTACGGGTACGTGACTCAATGTGAATGTTCCTTCCCAATCTGATATATTTAAATTTCTTGCTAGATGTGTCGATTGTAAACACTCTATATTAATAAAAAGCAGTTGATCACAAATAACTGAACATTCTACGTTTTCTCCGTCACAACGAATACATCTTTTGTTCTCGTAAATATATTTTTCATTTATCGAATGTTGTAAGGCGCGCATATTTTCTTTATAAAACGGCTTGACATTAATATCTATAATATTAAAGTTGTTATTTTGTGCGTGTTGGCAATTCTGACAAGTTACATTTATGCTTAAGGAGAATTCGTCCTTTAATAAAGTTTTGCAACTAAATTACAGATATTATAGCAGCAATTCATAGTTCCATGTACGAGTACAGGAGTGATAAACTTATTTAATATTAGTGCTCCTTCTTTATATATTTTTATGGAAGATCCATATGTCGATAATTTTTTAATAAACTGGAACATGTCACTTTGAGCTTCTTCTACATAACAATGGAAGTTTGTCCAATCATAATAACCGACTAGTAACGTCTGAGCAATTGCATCAAAAGGGCATGTATTAATAAGCATAGTAGAATATTTTCCAAGAACTACCGGTGCTAAAGTGTTACCATTTTTTAATAAGGGTACTGAGGTTGTGAATTTTGGTTTTAGATGAATATTTTCAACGTCCGGGCACACAGTTAAATATTTTCCACGCTTCTTTGGACTATTATTTTTACCTCTCCAATTTTCCATTTTATTAAGATAGGTAAAACTTAAGTTAGCGCTAGTATCTTCTATATTACTGTCTGAGTCAATAGGATTAATATCAATTTCGTCAGATTTGTCGTGACATTTTAATTGTATGCGCATCAGATACTGAAGAGGAAATTACCGACGAACAAATTAGATGCCTTACTGCACAACGAAGATTAATCCAATTAATAAAAAACGATAAAATGTATGATACTAATTATGATACTAATTATGATACTAATTATGATACAGACTTTACAAATGAAGATTTGATAGATGATTTAGATGATAAATGCGGTATGAAAATAACAAGTTTTTTGCAATCTATACAAATTGAAAGTAAACCAAGTGATACTGGCGAAAAACCGAATCCATACTGGTGTCCTCAAGTTGGCAGCAATTTATTAAAAATTGTTAGACACTTTCCTTTATGGACAGCAATAATGTCGGCCAGCATAGCATCTTCCGCTTGCAGCGAAGAATATTTTAGGGAATTAAAACAACTTGTTTTTAAAGATGCTAAGTGTACGCGTATCGACAAATTTCTTGTTACACACATTAAATCGCTTGCAGGCGCGGTAAAAATTTTACAAGCTAGTAAGTACTAATTTGCATGCCGCACAAAATAACTCGGATAATTCCGATGATAATATTAATCTAAATAAATCTAATGTTCAATCTTTCTGTATTACTAACAATACTACTATTGAGATAAAAGTCCGGTGAGAATTCTGGTTGGTTGGAGTGAGGCGGAAATATGGGCAGAAACCACAAAATCAAAACGGGCGATGTTTCACACAACAATATAATTCTAATTTATTATAATAATGTACGGCGGCACTGAATACCAGCCTTCTGCCAATCAAGAAACGTTAGAATATACAAAATGGAAAATAAAATGTCTTTGGTCTTTATGACGAGAAAAATGTATGGAGAAGTCCGAAGGATATCGCGACACGTGGCCGCCCGAGGAGAGCGGTAATGGCCGCACTGATTGTTATGTCGCACTTGATCTGTTCGTTGAGATTCACTTGTCGTAGTCCGTTGTCATTATGAGAGATCCTATAATCGTTCCTTGGAGATAGAGAGTCCGAGAGATAGCACTGATCCGTTGTAGAGTTCCTGATATTCACCTTTTGATCCGTTTCACTTTCTTGTTCACACGTGTGTAGCTGCGAGAGAACCGCTCGTTGTTGCCAGAAAACGAAGTACAGAAACGATGATAGCGAGATCCTTTGAGAGCCGACATGTGCGCACGATGATTGATGTGTTGCTACTTGATTGGCCTAGTTACCTCAGGGAGATAGCCCGTGATTTGTGGGCCGTGGGAAAGGGGGAGCGAGAATGCGATGTGTGAAGTCAGAAAGAGAGAAAATGAGAGAGCGAGTGATAGCGGGTGAGTGGGAGTGAGAACGAACAAGGAAGAGGTCGTTTAGGAGTTTAGACATTTTCCAAACAACTATAAATAATAATGACATTTCCGATGACATAAATGATCCTCCAAATAGCTCGAAAGATTTTAAAATTACCACTGAGAACGATATTAGCGTGTCTGATAATTCTATCGCGCCTATTGATATTAAGCCTATTGACTCAGACAGTAATATAGAAGATACTAGCGCTAACTTAAGTTTTACCTATCTTAATAAAATGGAAAATTGGAGAGGTAAAAATAATAGTCCAAAGAAGCGTGGAAAATATTTAACTGTGTGCCCGGACATTGAAAATATTCATCTAAAACCAAAATTCACAACCTCAGTACCCTTATTAAAAAATGGTAACACTTTAGCACCGGTAGTTCTTGGAAAAAATTCTACTATGCTTATTAATACATGCCCTTTTGATGCAATTGCTCAGACGTTACTAGTCGGTTATTATGATTGGACAAACTTCCATTGTTATGTAGAAGAAGCTCAAAGTGACATGTTCCAGTTTATTAAAAAATTATCGACATGTGGACCTTCCACAAAAATATATAAAGAAAGAGCACTAATATTAAATAAGTTTATCACTCCTGTACATGGAACTATGAATTGCTGCTATAATATCTGTAATTTAGTTGCAAAACATTTATTAAAGGACGAATTCTCCTTAAGCATAAATGTAACTTGTCAGAATTGCCAACACGCACAAAATAACAACTTTAATATTATAGATATTAATGTCAAGCCCTTTTATAAAGAAAATATGCGCGCTTTACAACATTCGATAAATGAAAAATATATTTACAAGAACAAAAGATGTATTCGTTGTGACGGAGAAAACATAGAATGTTCAGTTATTTGTGGTCAACTGCTTTTTATTGATATAGAGTGTTTACAATCGACACATCTAGCAAGAAACTTAAATATATCAGATTGGGAAGGAACATTCACATTGAGCCACGTACCCGTAGATCTCCTATTTCATGATTGCATGTATAAATTGCTTTCCGTTATAGAGTATCAAGGCACATCAGATGCAGAAAGTGTAGGGCATTATATTGCAAACATACGCAGGCTGACAGAAAAATGGGAAGTTCATAATGATCTCTGTAGAGATAAAAAGCCGCTACTGGCATCACAAAGAATGATGTTACAAAAAAAGAAATTATCTTTATTAATATATATTAAAATATAAAACACACTATTATTATACATATGTGCCACATCTTAATTATTCATTTTAAGTTTGTTTAATGTCTATGAAACAAAAATAGTTTTAAAGTTTAAAAGGAAAAAAATTAAAAAACCTAAAAAAAAATAAAAAAAATAAAAAAATATATGTAAAGTTTTAACATATTATTTACATTTTAATATATTTATATATATTTACACTTCACAATTTACACACACACACACACACACACACACGTTTTTATTTTACTATGTCAAAGCATTTACATTTAAGTTTTTGTTATTTAGTTCCGCAGAAGTAAAAAATGATTAACTAATAAGACATAAATTTTTAATCAAAGAATATTCATTTTTCAATTTTATTTTGAGTTTAATTAAAGTTTAATTTTAGTTTGAGTTCAGTTTGAGAATTTTAATTTAAGTTTAAATTTAATTTAATTTTAGTTTGAGTTCAGTTTGAGAATTTTAATTTGAGTTTAATTTTAATTTGAGGTCAGATTGAGAATTTTATTTCAATTTAATATTTTAGTTCAATTTTAGTTTGAGTTCAGATTGAGAATTTTATTTCAGTTTAATTTTTTAGTTCAATTTTAGTTTGAGTTCAGATTGAGAATTTTATTTCAGTTTAATTTTAGTTTAATTTTATATCAAACCTGCAACTTATTTTTTTTACATCTATACCGTAGATTTGATATAAAAGATTCCGCAATTAAATATACAAACGATTAGAAGGCAACATCCGCTTCACAATTCAAATATCTTTAAAAATAAAAAAGTTAGCTCTTACCCCTACATTTAGAATCCGGTACTTCCACCCCCGTAGGGATACAAACGAAACGAAAAGCGGTACAAACGGGTACAAACGATTACGAAACAGCACCCGTTTACAGAATTAAAATATCTCTCAAAATAACAGTTGGCTCTTACCCCTATTTTAAAAATTTGGTATTTCCATCCCCGTGAGGGTACAAACGAAACGAGAGGCGGTACAAACGGGTACAAATGATGCTGAATCGAACTGCATCAAAAAAATTACGTTATCTTAAAGTGGGGTGCTGGCGATTTTTCAACCCTTAATAACTTTGGGGTACAAACGAAATCAAAGACGGTACAAACGGGTGCAAACGAAGCGTAATCGAATGCTTTTTAAAAAAATCCATTTTCTTAAAGTCAGATGCCAAGTTCACATAGGTGAGTAATACAGGCCAATCTTAACCACTCGGGGCCGGCGCAAGACCTCCTGCTACAATACATGGCGCAGGAGAACTGTGGCCTAGGGATCCTCTCGGAGCCGTACAATGCCCGAGAGGGTCCCAGGTGGGCCGTTAGTTTGGATGGCACGGCGGCCATCACGTGGAGAGGAGCCACAAACTCTTCCCCAATGGCGACGCATACCAGGGGGAAAGGATTCGTGGCAGTGACCTGGGGGCTCATCGCAGTCATATCTGTCTACCTTTCACCGAGTCTGTCGCACGAGGAATACGCGCGCAGATTGTGAAGGGTGGGCAGATTGACCAGAAGACTCTCTCCAATCATCGTTGCGGGAGACTTCAACGCTAAATCAGGCGTCTGGGGGTCCCCGCGGCAGGACAGGAGAGGGGGCATGGTGTTGGACTGGGCGGCGGACTTCGGTCTCAATGTGATAAATTCTGGCGCACATAATACGTGCATCAGAATGCGAGAGGGTTCAATAGTCGATTTGACTTGGGCGAACCCCCTCGCAGCCAGAATCATAAGGGAATGGAGGGTAGCGGCGGAGAGGGAGACACTCTCCGATCATGAGCATATAACCTTCTCCGTTGCTGCCATCCCCCGAGAGACCGTGGCCCGCCGCCGGGACAAGGAGTCCCGTGCCAAGCGATAGGCCCTCAGGAAACTAGACGGAGATGCCTTCATGGCATCCATTCAGTGCGCCCTCATGACTAACAAGGGGAGGCTACGACGTGATACCAATCGATTTGAACGAAACTCGTTGTAGCGATAGGTATTGATGTCGAGTAATATTGGGTAAAAGGATAAGATGCAATACTCAAGCGTTTACGAGAAAACCTAAAATGAAAATTTTGAGCGCGTTATAAGCAAATGGAATAGAACGTTTTTTCGAAGAGCGCGTGGTCCAGCGGCTAAGTACCAGACACGTAACGTCAACGTTGCGGGTTCAAATCTTTTTAACTTTTTTTTTTTAATAATAAAATGCTATTATGACACACAATAAATACGATTAATGGATTAATACGTCTATTTTATTTTATTTTACAAAAATGAATCTTTTTATTTACGTTCTTTCTCTCTAGACACTCTACTTGTGGATTTGAACCCGCAATGTTGACGTTACGTGTCTGGTACTTAGCCGCTGGACCACGCGCTCTTCGAAAAAACGTTCTATTCCATTTGCTTATAACGCGCTCAAAATTTTCATTTTAGGTTTTCTCGTAAACGCTTGAGTATTGCAACTTATCCTTTTACCCAATATTACTCGACATCAATATCTATCGCTACAACGAGTTTCGTTCAAATCGATTGGTATCACGTCGTAGCCTCCCCTTGTAAGAAGGGCGTACTGGAAGAATTGGACGACACAAGCTCCGCTGGGTCATGGGCACCCTGGAGGCTGCGTGCGAAGCCTCCATGCCCAGGACCAAGTTCCGGCCACCAAAGAAAGCCTACTGGTGGTCGGAACAGATAGCGGAGCTACGACAAAGATTGGTCCGAGCCAAAAGACGGGCCAACCGATGCCGCAACCAGGAAGGACACGAAGAGGCATGGGAAGATTATAGGTCCCTCAGGGACGAACTCAGACTGGAGATCAGGGCAGCGAAAACGAAGTCATGGGGAGAACTGCTCTCCTCTCTAGACAGAGATCTCTAGACAGAGATCCATGGGGGCGCCCCTATAAGCTAGTGCTTGGCAAGCTTAAACAGGTGGCGTCCCCGGTCACAGAGACCATGGATCCGCTCTTCGTCCGACGGGTCATTGATACCCTGTTTCCAATAATGGAGGATGGTTACAATGACCCAATCCCCGAGAGGAATATAGAATGGGACGAGGAGCTGATGCACGTCTCTAGAGGAGAGCTGCGGGATGTCGTCAGGAAAATCAAGAGCGCCAAGGCGCCCGGACCTGACGGCATCCCAGGAAGGACATGGCGCCTTGCTCACAAGGATCTCCAGGATGATATGAGGAACCTTTATACCTCATGTCTCAGGGAAGGCAAATTCCCCCCAGTATGGAAGGAGGCAAACATAGTCCTCCTTCCGAAAGAGGGCAAGCCGCGGGACCAGCCCTCCGCATACCGGCCGATATGCCTTTTAGACGAGGCGGGCAAAGTCCTTGAAAGGATTGTTTGCGACCGCCTCGTCTGGCACTTGACTCGGGAGGGCCCGAACCTCAATAATGATCAGTACGGATTCCGGGTTGGGCGCTCGACAATTGACGCAGTCAAGAGAGTGCGCTCAATCGCGGGATCCGTCATGGAGGAGGGCGGGGTGTTGGTGGCGGTGTCATTGGATATCTCCAATGCCTTTAACACCCTGCCCTGGCGTCGGGTAGGGGTAGCGCTGGAACATCACCGAGTGCTCCCCTACCTGATAGCCATGGTTCGGGATTATTTCCGGGGTAGGAAAGTCTCCTGCTACGACCGGGATGCGGAGAGGACGGAACGAAGTATGTCGTGTGTGTTCCACAGGGATCCGTGTTGGGTCCGCTCCTGTGGAACATCACATACGACGGGGTTCTGCGAACTGCCCTCCCCTCCGGCTGTCATGTCGTCTGCTATGCAGACAACACTGTTGACTCCTAGCCGGAGGGAGAAACTGGGGGGAAGCAATAGTAAGGGCCAACTGGGCCACGGGAAGGGTGATAAACACCATAAGGACGGTAGGGCTCATGGTGGCGCCCCCTAAAACAGAGGCAGCCTTTTTCCACAACGGAAAACATGGGGCGCCACCAAGAGCCCGAATAAGGGTAATGGACACCCCGATCGAGGTGGGGGCCCACATTAAATACTTGGGCCTCCACCTGGACAGTCGGTGGACGTTCGGCGAGCATTTCAGACGAATCTCCCCCAAAGTAGAAAGGGCGGCCATGGCCTTGGGCCGCCTACTACCAAACCTTGGGGGACCGGCAGAAAATGTTCGTCGACTGTACGCTGGTACCGTGCACGCCATGCTCATGTACGGTGCCCCCGTTTGGGCAGAAAAGGTGGGGGCCACTCGACGCCTGCGTGACGCCTTAAGGCAATTGCAGCGCCGGGCGGCCAACCGCATATGCCGGGGGTACCGGACAGTGAGCTGGACGGCAGTGGGGGTGCTCTCCGGAGTGCCCCCTGCGGAGCTCCTGGCCCGCATGTACTCAGAGGTATACTCCAGGATAAAGGAGCTACAGCGGGCAGGAGTTCTCATCACCGACGGTATCAGACGTACAGTGAGGGGACAAGCCAGACGAGTCCTCATAGACAGATGGCGGGGCATGCTGGAGGATTCCACCCCAGCTTGCCCGGCCAGAGGACCGTCGAGGCTATTAGACCTCATCTCGTCCACTGGCTGGACAGATCCAGAGGAGGGGTGTCCTACAGGATGACCCAGGTATTCACCGGACATGTCATGTCGAAAAAGTCATGTCGCAGAAGGAGGAGAAGACGGAAAGGGAGAGGAAAAAGAGCGGGAGAAGGGGGAGACTTGTTCTCTTCCCTGAATCCCGGGACGACCCCTCCTGGCTGCCCAGGCGAAGAGGTCGCTGTGGTGGAGGCCGGGGGAGGGTCGGGCCCCGTCTCGCCCTAGATAGTACTGGGGTGGGATAAGGTCACCGGGGGGGAGTGCTGGACGTTTAAGTCTGGCGCTCTGCTCCCGGAGACCTCGAGGGAGGGATAAGGGCGGATTCCCACGGCGTAAGTCCTGGGGAGTCGCCCGAACCTCGAGGAGGGCCCTCCGGCTGACGGTCGGATCCGCTGCACCTTGTGGGGGACGGAGGGGGCCGCGGCCGAAGGGCGGGGGGCCGGGGCTCGAGCGGGAACACTCGAGCCCCGACCCCGCCCCCCAATACCAATGGGAGGGCGTGACGTGGAGCCGGTGTCCGCTCCGCGTCACAACCCGGTGGTATCCGCACGATGACGGACGGGGAGATGTCTTGGCCGCAAGGTTAAGGCATCTCCCTGGAGAAGGCTGGGCGGGGGGGCGTCCGGACGGCATGGGATACCAGCATCCCGGGCGCCCCCCAACCAACGCCCGAGAAGGACACCCGCTGGGGTTTTAGTGCGGTAATATTCTGTGATTTATCACGGGGAAAACTTCGGTTTTTCTTGGGATAAGCAGAATGAGTCCCACATAACCCATGTTCTCATCCCGGAGGCATGGGTACCTATAAAAGGTTTCCCCAGCGAGTAAAAAAAGGCGCGAAGCGACATCCCGGAAGTTATGCGAGAGCAGTTTCCGGGGTGTCGTCGCAAGCGCAAGGTTGCCACCGGTGGGGTTTAGTCGGTAAGAGTCCGGCACTACCCGAAGCCTCCCCCGAGGTAGAGGGTGTTCTATGCAGGATTCGAAAAAAAAACAAGATAGATAGATAGATAAATAGATAGATCCCCTCACAGGCATCTTAGACGAGTCTAAGATGTACGGGCATTAGCGCGCCCGAGATACCGGAGCTTAGATGAAGGAAAACACCGAAAAAACACCCGGAGTGGAGACTCCGTTAGTCTGGTAAGAGAATCTCCTAAGGGAAGAAAAACCCTGACAGAAAACCAATGTTTCAGAAACCATGATGGAAAAGAAACAAGAGAAGACTGCCTTAGAGTCACGGATGCTTAAGGACCGGGGGGTATTGTCCCGGCCACCTCCTCGTCGTCATCAGACGTCGAGCCATCTGGTACTTTGCCAGCGAGGGTGCCAGAGGAAGTGGCTATCGCTCAAAGCGCTGTGGAAGAGCAGCAACCCCGAAGTGCGGCACTACGGTGTTTGGCGGACAGCGGGAAGATTCCCTTTGTTGTTCTGGAAAGGCTCGCGGTTCATATGGGGAAGAAGTCGCCGCTTCCCGGACCGTCGACGGATATTTCACCATCGGTGAGCCAGGATGAGGAGGCTCCGATGGTGATTTCGTCCGACACGTTTCCGTAGCCAGTAGTGGAGAAACAAGCGGATAAGGGTGAGTACAACCTCCACTCTATTAAAAAAACGCGGTCGTTCGGCTAAGACCGGTGATTATGTTGGCATTGCCGAAGCCAAGGAGCGGCTTAACGTTGCCAAGAAAGAGGAGATCCTGCTTAAAGAGATTGAGAGGATTTTGGATCCGTCCACTGGTCCCGTCCTCTCCGCTGTGAGCCGGGGGAATATTCCATCTCGGGAGACGTTTCGCGGGGGTCTTGCGAACGTCTCCCCGCTGGATTTACGGAATCTGGCGCGGAAGTTTGTGTGCCAGATTGAAAAAGTATCTGAGGTATCCGAGGGTCTGGATAACTCCTTGGCTAGGGAGCTTTTGATCTCATCTTCCAGGCTGGATGAGATCGTGGGAGCTTTCGAAGAACGCCTATATGCTGCTGCGGATTCGCAGGTAAAGGGGTTATGGTCCGAAAATGAGGGCCTAAGGTGGCGCATATTAGGACAAGGAGGTCAACCGTGTTAACGGTGAACTAGGAGCCCTTCGGGCTAGCCTCCTTTCATTGGGGGCAAAATACGATGCTCTACTTTACAGTGGGGAGTTGCAGAGCGTGGAGCCGGCAAGGGGGAAGGAGAGCCCCCTCCATTGCTTGTGGAAGGGCCTCCTCTGACCGCTGCCATAGCGGATAGATCCCCGTTTGCGGAGGAGATCTCGTTGCTCCTGGATCGAAAACTTGTCGATCTCAGAGGCGATATTGTCTCGACGATGGCGGCCGCTTTTCGACTAGAGCCTGTCGGTGCTCAGGCTGGGGCTCCTCCTCCTGAAGGAGTTTCCAGATTTTTGGGTCCGACGGGCAGTGTTACGGGCTCTATTGCGCCCGTTGCTTCTCCCGCTCATGGGGGCTCTGTGCCCTCTGCGTTTGCGGAGGGGTCCTCGGATGCCCCTGGGATCGGGGGGAGGACTAGGAGGAGAGCCAGGAGGCTCCGTACAGGGTAGAAAAGAATGCGCGTTGGCGCTGCGGCTTCGGATGCGGGGGCTCCTCGCAAGCGAGTCCGTATTCGTCCCTTGTCCACGGCGGCGGTGGCGTTGACTGTGGTCGGGGGGGGAAGGATCGGCCCACCTATGCCTCGGTTCTGTCCGAGGCAAAGGAGTGGATCGACCTTAAGAAGATTGGCATCTCGGGGATGGGGATGTGTCGAACGGTAACCGGGGGTTCGCTAATGCAAATACCCAGTCAGGATGCGTTTGCCAAGGCGGACCAGCTTGCTGGTCGGCTGAGGCAGATCTTCGACGGGTCTCGATACGTCTGGATATCACGTCCGGTACGACTGGAGGAGGTGCGTCTAAAGGGTGTCATGGCCTTTTCTTCTCGCGAGGACATCCTGAGGGAGGCTGCTGACGTCGAGAATGCGATTTTGGGAACATCCGGGCTGGGTTAGTCCGAGGTACCCCAAAAACTGACGTCAGCACAATTTGGTTACGCTGCCCCGCTAAGGTGGCGCGCAAGTTGGTGGCGAAGGAAAGGCTTCGTGTGGTGTAGTCGGAACTGGCAGTAGTTCCGTTGGCCCGCCGCCCCATACAATGCTACCGTTGCTTAGAGTTTGGACACGCGGCCCTGAGATACAGTTTCCTCATCTGGATCGAGGGGACTGTTATCGCTGCGGCAAGGTGGGGCATAGGGCTGCCGGCTGTTCGGCGCCGCCACACTGCGTTGTCTGCGCGGGCAGGGGCAAACTTGCCAATCACAGGTTGGGCTTAGGGGTGTGTGCCAAGTTGGCCGCCCTTCCAAAAAGGCACGGTGAGGAGCGGATGGGTGCCGCTTCTCAAGATAAAAGACAGGCCTCGGGACGCCCGGATGGGGGTTCTTGCGAGGGCACATCCACCGAGGGAGAAGAGCAGGGGGATATGGAGGTGAACCCGGTGGACGTGGGTCTGCCTCCCTCTCCCATACTCGGTATGTAATGTTTCGTCTAATGTTATGGGGGCTGCGGCCTATGTTGACGGCTTCGGCCGGTCTGTATGGTCTGGTTACGCCCTTCGTTAGTTGGTCCATTTTTGTACGTGGTTATTTATTTATTTAATGTGGATAAGGACTGCGGCCTATCTGACTCGCCTCGCGGGTATGTTAGGTCCGGTTACGTCCTTTTAATGAGGTGGCGTTCGTTATCGTCGTTGTCCAGTGGTGGTCCTTGGACCATTAGTTGGATGCAGGGGTGATTGGCATAATTGCCGGTCATCCCTGCTCCCATTGTCTATGTGTAGGGAACATGGAGGATGCGGCCACTCTGGTCGGCTAAGGCCGGCATGCGTGGTTTCGGTTACACCTTGTGACGTGACGGTTTTACGCCCGTCACAGGGCCGGAACGGCCCGGCCGAGAAAGGGTCGAGAGGGAGGAAACGAATTTTGGGTCGGCGAGCGACGAACTTTTCTTCGTCGACTCGCCTTTAGTTAGTTAAGTCCCGTAGGTTTACCGAGTGGAAGTGAGTGGTCGGAGAAGGCTCTAATGTATCAAAGGGAGCAGCCATCGTGGGATGGCGGAATTTGCAGCAAGAGTGGACGACCTGGGTGGAAGCGGTGCGCTCGGGGACGCCGGATAACACGATCAAGTAAGGTATTTATTGTCAAATAAATAGAATAAATACGCAAGGACCCGTTACTGCCGGATACGTTTTACAGCCTCGGATAGCGGACGGAACTAAGCGGAGCAGCACATAAAAAGGTACCGACATCTCGAGACAGGGATGGCTACTCCAGTGGGGCCGCCGGCATCGTCCCGAAGAAAGCGGAACCGTCGGAGACTGATCACCTCTCGGCGGGTTCCCCCAGTAAGTCGACAGCCATTAAAGAAGGAGAGAAGCAGTTATTCGGAACGTGCAGCGAGCAGCTACATTATCCGCACCAACATTCCGAAAAGTACCGAGAGCAGTTCCGAAAATACCGGGGCCACGAGGCCCACAAGGATCGACTATCGTCGACAGAGGATCAAGGATCGATTATAGGCGGCGCGCGCAGCGCCACCGACGCCGGCTACCGGCGTGCCGTGAGTCGTACACTGTTCGACGAGACTGCGGCATGCGAACCACGTGAGACACTGACGGACCTCCATATATTGTAAGGCCACCACTTTCGAAATCTCGGTAAGAGCGAACTCGGCGGGGACTCGCGTCTCTAGTAACACGGCAAAAATTGTTACCTAGGTTATTGTTAATTACTTTCGTTACCGAGCACTCGGGAGTGTGCAAAACGCGAGGCCCGTACCGAGATTCGCCATTAATGTAAGAATTGCGCCGCCTCTCTCTCTCCGTGGAGAGTCGTACCGAGTCGACAGTCCAGAATTTTGTGTATAAATGTTAGTCTAATTATTTATCGAGTTTCGTCTCTCTGATTGTCTTGTATCGAGTATTTGAGTCTTGTAATTTGGGAGATGTCTTTCTCCCTCGCCTCCTCGATTGAAATATAATACGGGAAATATAATATGTTCCCCTTGGTAGCGATAAATATCAGACCACAATTGTTTTGTAATACCTCGAGTGTCGAGGATCTACCGAGTCACGAGGCCGTAAATGAATAATATGAAGCATTAATCCATTTTCTTATACGAAATATATTTTCTTAATTTTTATTGAAAGATTCCGAGTTGCTGATTTAATGACTCTCCTTCTCTCCGAAGCCCCGAGTACGATTCCCCGCATTAAGAATCCCGCCCCTTTGCCAATTAAGAATCTGAGTTACCGAGCTTAAGCCGTCACTATCGTAGAATTAATTATCGTGTTATTTTGAGTGGTGCGGCCTGACCGTACCTGGCGCCTAAGCAATCTGTCGAATTTTTGTGTATAGAGATACCGAGAAAAGTGACGAAGTTGCGCGGCACTAGGAAGAAAAGTCCGTTGCAAATTTGGCGCCCAACGTGGGGCCCAAGGGAAAATTATTTTTAACTTCGGTTAATTAAGAAATTTGAGACTTGGCTTAAGCGACGGAGATAAGGAGAGGAGTCAGGAGAGAGATAGGAGATTTCTTTGCGTTGGCTATCGCCATCACACGGCCGTTCCGTATTTCCCAAACATTTTTCGTTTGCCTTATTATTTCCTCAAGATTTTTTTCTGTTATCTATGTGTATTTCCCGCCTGTATTTATTGATATATTTTGAGCTGGGAAAAAGATTTTCCTGTGAGACGGTTCTTGCCGAGACGAGTAAACCCCGAATTTAGAGTGCCATCGCGTATACATTGTTTCTCCCTCGAGGCGGAGAACCGCTGCGCGGGCTCGAGCACGCATTCCATTGAAGCTCGCGCGCGGCACGGTAAACACCGCGTATCAGTTACATACAATAATGTTGTGTATCCTTATACGTTTCCTTTGCGACTCGGTGTGTGATATAGATTATTCGGGTAAAACCTTTGCGGTGTCGGAGATTGTATAGATGTCGCACAGTGGTGCCATATACGTGAATCACGGAAAAAAATTATATAATTTATTAACTTTTAGAGATCGGGCTTTTTTGATGATTTTAATAGTTTTCAATTGCACACATATCAATATTGTTATATGAGAAGAAATAAAACATCAATATAGATCTGATAAAAATTAGTTATATAATATATTTTTATTTAATTAGTGATGACCAATCTAAACGCGTGTTCAAAACAAAAAAAAATATATTTTATAACAAAAGAGATATTTTATAATATCTTTGAACTGAGCCTACTAGCCCCGGTCTCCTCTAGTCTTCTCGTTATGCATTTATATTCAAATAAAACAAATATAAACATTTTTCCATTTTTTATTATAAATATAAATAATCGCACTAAATCGCAATTGTAATTAATTGCATACGATAATATAGTATGATTTTAAATTTATATAAATTTCTGATTGAAGGGAAATGTAGATAAATGGTGAGATTTATTCAATGATCAAGATTAGTAAGGGGATTTACGATTTTATAATATTATTCTTTGCATAAAAAAAATCCGATTTAAAAACGAAATAAATACGCTTTTATAAAGTTATTATGTCAAATTTGTGAATTCCGTACAATAATTTTCAATATAAGATCTTCAAAAAATTGTAGGAATATATGGAATAAAAGCATAAAAATTTCATATTCGATGATACTTTAAAATTTTCTTCGGAACGACTCTAATGATGTCCACAGTTTTATAAGCGTTGGACCGCTAACAATGCGAGTTCATACGATTAACAACGCCAAACTCATAAGTCTCGAATCTTCAAATGTATGCATGATGATGATCGAATCGACGTTACACCGTATGTTCGATCTCGATCCATGCATTGATGTATCTTTTGATCGATTGGTTAAAATTACCGAGACAGTCGATGTTAAATTTACACAATTTTCAAATATCGCGTCCAATGTAACGAGAATCCTAAAGAAGTATCAAATGTAATACGCGCTAGCGACGCCTTCAATAAACATCAACTCATCGATTGTGAGCTGGCAGCTTTCATTTTTAGTCCATAATATGTAAGAAAAAATATATAAATAAAGAGTTTTTAAAGTCTAAATTATGATGTAATTTTTGCATGCATTTCCATTCTCCATCTTTCTCCCACCCGTAAGCAGCTCTCATACATAACTTGTTGCGGGGTCCTTGCGGGGTCTGACGTCATACGGGGAAGGGGAAACGCCAGGCTAGAGATTGAGAGGTAGCGTGAGAGAGAAGAAAGAGATAGCGCATGTGAAGGAGAGATATGTCGCGGCGAGGTACACGAAAGAGTGACAGATAGCGCGAGACTAGGAACCGTGAGAGAGATAGCGCGAGAGAGAAGAAAGAGATAGCGCGAGGTGCATGCAAAGGAGATTTTTTTTAAAAATATTTTTTTCCAATATTAATAATAATAATTCTTTTATAATAATATTCTTAATATAAATGGGAGGAAGGAGAGGAATTATTCTAAAGTAAAATATGTGTTTTTATGTTTAAAATAATTTTTTTTTTATTCATAAAATAGGTATGTGTAATATTTATAATTTTGTGTGTGTGTGTGTGTGTGTGTGCGTGTGTGTACGTATGAATATGTGTGTATGTGAATTTAAAATTTAAAATATAAGAATATATAAGAATATAATAATATAATATGAATATAATATAAAAATATAAAAAATATAATAATATAATATGAATATATAAGAAAAATACAAATAATAAGATAAATAGATAAACAATATAAATTTAAAATACAAAATATAAAAATTTTTAATGCGTCGGCGGCAAGCGGTTGAGCAGCGGCTGCGAGGTGGTGGGGCGATGGCAGCGAGGCGGTAGAGGACCATTATGGGACAGCAAGGGATCCCTTCTGCATAACAGAAAATTTTTTTTTATTAATTTATAAATATTTTAATTTATTTAAATAAATACTTACAAGTATTACATACTACCTCCATGACAGGTTAGGGAGAATATGGTTCCTCAATATCTCGGTCTGAAAAATTAATGGTTCCTCAATATCTTGGTCCGAAAAATCATAATCCGATGATTCGCATAATGCCGATGGTGATGGCATATCCATTCGACCAATATATGGGTCCTCAGATCCTTTAAAGTAAACCACACAGCTTTTATAGCGACGTCGAAAGCATTTGATATTGTTGTGTGCTCTGAAGCATTTAGATAAACCTCCAGTTGTTCTTAAAATATCTTCATGAATTTCTATAAAATGGGCCAAATCTTTTGTTTGGGGTTTCTGTACACCGAGTTCACGATTTCGTAGAAACTGTACCACCGAAGACACCTTCGATTTTTTCTGACTCGCCATTTTCACAACACTTGTAGAATTCTCACTTTAAGTGTCCCAGCACAATCTCCAAAAGTTTATTTTGTGCAAATAGGACACATATCACATGGAAATATCTGACACAATGATTTTCTACAATAGCAACACCATCGACAATCCACTGCATTGTGTAATTTAATCACATGCTTTCGTACAGCATACATGTGTCCGAAATCTTGAATAGAGATCATACATGAAGTACATAAAGCCAGAGCACCACCCGTAGAATAATAAAAGTATATGGCGCAAACTTTTGTACGTCCGTTTAGCGCAAGGATTTGTGAATTAGACACTACCTTGTCGTGAATATCCGTAAAGTCCTCACTGCGATCACTAATATAATTACTGTCACTCAACAACAATGATCTTCGTCAGATTCGTCTACATTGTTATCCGACAACTCGTGATCTTCATCAGATGACTCGTCTAATATTCTCTCGAAATTATTATTTTCCATTTCTTCTTAACTCACTACACTGTGCAACTGACACTTCGCACTTTCGACACTTTAACTCGTCGAATGCTAAAGACTTTTTGACGCGGAGACAGACTCTCTCCATAAGTTTCAACCCCCATCCCTCTCAAAATTATCGCAATTGTTACGTCCTGTGGACTGCACGATTCTTTTCTCCTCCCCGATTTACGCAGATTCGCGTTCCGCGAACATATTAATTATAAGACCGAAATTAGTTATAAGAATTAAACGGAGAAAGACAGTGATTGTGAAACAACTCGATCGGTGAGATTACGAAACCTACACTTTGATCAATAAGTCATAGGTAATGTTGAAATATCACGATCGACACACGCTATCAGTAGACCAAAGATCGGAATTAGGAAAGAACTCTTCATACAAGGAAGCAATACGTTGCGCAAAGGGGATTAAACACCGAACGTATGACTATGAGTCACAAGAAAAGAAGACGCCCTTTGCCCTATAGGAAGGGCAGACGAATAGTATAAAAGCAGCGAATCTTCCAAGAACGCTCTACTATTAATTCCGCCTACGTCGTGGCAGTTACACACTTCTGGATCCTCGCATTAAACATACATTGTGACCATCGAGGCTCAACAACCAGCTATCAGTCAACCTACACCTTCGCCCACACCACTCGAAGGAATCATCGATCCTGAGGATCAACCTATAGCTGCCAACCCGCTCACCAAATAATATACAGCCAACAGTGAGTACTTTCATTCTTCTACGATCACGGAAGTGAATAAATCCCCGGAATCGCGACTAAACTTAATAAGTAGTGGAAATCGCTGCCCGTCGAGCATTGAAACGCGCTCTCCGATTGAAACGGGACGATTAAAAGCCAACGCGAATTCTCAACCGCCTCATAGCACATCAACGTTACACACACACTCATATATAATTGTTTATACATGTCCACAAATTCAAATGTCTAATTCTCCGAATATTATTAAGATTTTATTTTTTTGAATAAATGATAATTATTTACATTACGCGAATTTAAAGTCTTATTTAAACCCCTGCGTTCCTTCATATATCCCCCGAGATCGCACAAGGTCCTATCCCGCGTAAAAGGGATTTAATTCCCTTACCGAAAAGGACCGACGAACGGACCCCTGAAATAAGCCAGGTAAAAGCGACTATCCAGTCGTTGACCTGCAAAAGGGCCAGACAGTCCGTTCGACCCGAAATCACTCCGATTTCGGGAAAACGCTGTTACGACCTTCGAGCGGCCTTTCCTTCGTGCAGGCCAGGACGTAACATACGTTTAATTGGGGGCTCGTCCGGGATTGAAATGTGCGATCTTTGGGAATAGGAATGAGTAAAGGGACTAGAAGCACAACGGACAAAGACGAAATAGATGAACTTTACAAGACCGCGTTAGAAACACCACACAGAACACGTGAATCTAAATCAAAATTCACAGCATCTACGCCTCGACATGTACATTTTTTAGGAGATTCTAATTTAACCGAAATAAGTGAATTACTCGACGAATCCGACCAAGTTGAATTTATTGACTCAAAAAATCAGATTCTCAAAATTAATATCGATAATTCTAACGGCGAATCCGGAGGTCCATCAATAAACATGGCTAACGCTAATCCTTTCGCCACTTTAAAATACGCGGTCGAAGCCGTTCCCTTTTTTGACGGTAGTAACACCCCACTAAATTATTTTATTGAGGGATGCGAGGAAGCAAAATCTATGCTCCCTAAAGAGGCAGAGTGTCAATTCGCTAAAATTATAAGAACGCGAATAGTGGGGGAAGCGCGTCGTACTATACAAGATCAAGATTTTAATACCGTAGCTGCATTAACAACGTATTTGAAGAAAATTTACGGTCCCTCCAAAAATGTCTATCAATTACAAGGAGAATTAGGTTGCGTTTATCAGAAAAATAATGAAGATGTCGTCACTTACGCGAATCGGGTTAAACTTCTCGGAAAACAAATACTAGAGGCATATCGAAGCTCAGGGAACGCCATGCCTGAACAGGATATAAAAGCAACTATAGAAACAGATATGTGTAAATGCTTTATTAGAGGACTAAAACCCGAAATAGAACAAAGAATAGCGCGAGACTTAAACGTACAGGAAACCGTGGCCGACGCGTTAAAAATAGAAAGAGAGCTTCAACAAATGACAGATTTACGACAAGGC
Organism: Prenolepis imparis; assembly: GCF_030444845.1. Taxonomy (NCBI): domain Eukaryota; kingdom Metazoa; phylum Arthropoda; class Insecta; order Hymenoptera; family Formicidae; genus Prenolepis; species Prenolepis imparis. The sequence goes on along the minus strand of NW_028141186.1, from coordinate 279,837 downwards.
GCTAAATCAAGTCAAAATTCACCGCTACCTGTTAATCTATCTCGAGAAGTCTGCCAAATCTGTTATAAAGAAGGGCATGCAGCAAGTAGTTGTCGAAAGCTCACTCAACTTTCACCACAAAATCAAAATCCTTTCGGAAACACCGGAACGGATATTTTAATCTGTCAAATTTGTAAAAAACGCGGGCATAGCGCAGATAAATGTCGGTTACGCGACCCACGATCTCGACAATCAATTAACGTAATTCAGGAAAAGGTCATTACTTGTCAATTATGCTCTAAGATTGGTCATAATGCAAAATCATGTCGACAGAATAACTTTAATCAACAAACAAATAAATCTTTAGTAATTTGCCAATGGTGCGATAAATCCGGTCACTCGGCTAATAATTGTTGGAAGAAACAAAATGAACGCAATACTAATATCGTGTGTCAAACTTGTAACAATTATGGCCATATCTCTAGAAATTGCCGCTCTAAAATCAATCCAATACCAACACATAAAGACAATTTATTCTGCCGATATTGCAAAGAACAGGGCCATCTTCTCGATACATGTCAATTACGAATTACGAGTAACAATCGCCGCAAAGAAAAAGAGCAGGGAAACTACAACGGACCCTCGACATCGGGTGTAAAATCGGGGGCCGAGCGAACATCACACCCATCCGTGCAGCGGCAAGCCAAGTAAATAACTACGAACCCGAAATCAGGCCTGTAACTGTAAGCCTCGACAAACATAGTCGCGTGCCTACGGTACAGGTTGAAATCGATAAAATTACCACTCAAATAACCTTTATGTTAGACACGGGATCCGGACCGAATATAATTAAAGAAAATTTTGTGCCCAAAAATACAAGTATTAATTATTCGAATATTTTAAAATTAAATGGCATAAACAATTATCCTGTCTATACCCTAGGAGAAATTACACTAACACTTTTTGAATTACCGGTATTATTTCATATCGTTGCCAACGATTTTCCGATTCCACAATCCGGAATATTAGGAAATGATTTCTTCAAACAAACTTTTTCAAAAATAGATTACGCTCAAGGACATTTAGATATTTCCGGAATTAATGTGCCCTTTTTCTCCCCGGAAACCATAATAGTATCTCCAAGATCAGAATCGCTATTTTTTGTGAGGATAGAGAACCCTGAGATTAAAATAGGATATATACCGAAATTAAAAATAGAACATGGAATTTTCCTAGGAGATACTATCGTAGAAACTATTTCTGGAAAAGCATATCTAAATGTCATAAGCACTCTAGATGAAGAAATAGAAGTTCGCGTACCGACACTCCGTTTAAAACCACTGAACGAACTATTTAACGACGATATCGAAATTATTGATAACAAGAAAGAGGGGTCAGATAACGACCAGACTAACGTTAACACAGACCATGAAGATAAAGATACGATGATATTTAGAGACAATGAGGATGAATTTTCAATAATGATTCAAGGAAAGAATAAAATTAAAAGTAAGAGAGGGAATAAAAATTATTTAAACGAAAATTATAATAATCCAAAAATCCTTGGAGAGGGAAGTTACCAAACCTCTCCTGAAAATTATAATAATCCAGAAATCCTTGGAGAGGGAAGTTACCAAACCTCTCCTGAAAATCATGATAAATCAAAAATCCTTGGAGAGGGAAGTTACCAAACCTCTCCTGAAAATTATAATGATCCAGAAATCCTTGAAGAGGGAAGTTACCAAACCTCTTCTCAAAATTTTGATAATCCAAAAATTATTGGAGAAGAAAGTTATAAAAATCTCCCAAAAGAAAAAATTCCTAGAATTTCGAAGGAAAAATGTCAAACCTTGTCAGAAAATTCTAGCTCCGTCGATTCCGAAGAGGGAAGTTACCAAACCTCATTTCATAATTCGACACAACCTTTTTCCAAAAATTCAAAGGATCGTTTATCCCTTCCAAAACTTACATTTCCAAAAACTGGATTATCTGTTAGAAATAATGAAAATGAATTAGAAACCTCTCAAGTTACAATGGAAAATCTTCTAAAAGAAGCTCAAGAATATAATAAAGATATTGAAAAAATAAATAATAAAACAGTCAAGAATAAAAAAGGACCGTCTCCAAAAATCTCAGCATCCTTATTTGACAAATCTCAAGAAATTATAAAAAATTTCCCACGAAAACGAAAATTAAATCATAAAGAAAAACACCAAATTAATGTAGAAAATATCGATCTACATAACTGCCTAGTAGTTTCCGAACAACCAAAGGAAACTCGATTTACTCAAATTATGGAATTACTGCGGTTAGAACATCTAAATAAAGAAGAACAAGAGAACGTATTAAAATTAATAACAAACAGTCAAGATCGATTTCATGTTCCTGGAGAAAAACTGACCGCTACTCATGTTTTACAACATCAAATAACCACTATAGACGATCGACCGATTAACACTCGTCAGTATAGATTCCCGCAATTACACAAAGAAGAAATAAACAAGCAGGTAGAAGAACTGTTAGAAGGAAGCATCGTAAAACCGTCTCAATCACCTTATAATACGCCCATATGGATCGTGCCAAAGAAAGAAGACTCGAAGGGAAACAAACGCTGGAGAATGGTTCTCGATTTTCGAGCGTTAAACGACAAAACTATCGGTGACGCTTATCCATTACCCAACATCGTAGATATATTGGATCAATTAGGAGGAGCACAGTACTTCTCAGTATGCGATCTAGCTTCCGGATTCCATCAAATAAAAATGGATCCTGCCGACAGTCATAAAACAGCATTTACCACTCCTTTCGGTCATTATGAATTCGACCGAATGCCTTTCGGATTAAAAAATGCACCTGCTACCTTTCAACGATTAATGGACCTAGTATTGACTGGATTACAAGGCGAGGAATTATTTGTCTATATGGACGACATTGTTATTTATGCTACCTCTCTAGAAGAACATGAACGAAAATATAACGCATTAATAGAGCGACTTCGTAAAGCCAACTTAAAATTACAACCAGACAAATGTGAATTTCTAAAAAATGAAGTAACATATTTAGGACACGTAATTAGCAAAGATGGAGTAAAACCCGATCAAAAAAAATTAGAAGCAGTACAACAATTTCCGAGACCCAAAACACTGAAGAATATTAAACAATTTTTGGGACTTGCAGGTTATTATAGACGATTCATACCGAACTTTTCTAAATTTGCAAAACCACTTACTTCTTTACTGAAAAACGACACCCGCTTTGAATGGACAGCCGTACAAGAAGAATCATTCGAAATTTTAAAACAAAAATTATGTGAAGAACCTGTATTGCAATATCCTAACTTTTCGAAACCATTTATCTTAACCACAGACGCATCAGGAATAGCAGTAGGAGGAATATTATCACAGGGAGAAATAAATAAAGACCGACCGATCGCGTACGCTTCTAGAACCCTCACCGATAACGAAATAAAATATGACACATACGAAAAGGAAGCTTTAGCTATAGTATATTGCGTCAAACATTTTCGACCGTATTTATATGGGAGAAAATTTACATTAGTCACCGATCATAAACCATTATTATGGTTTAAAAATGCTCAAGACGCAAACATGCGAATATTACGCTGGAGACTAAAATTAGCCGAATACGATTACGATGTCGTATATAAGGCAGGAATAACTAACGTAAATGCAGACGCATTATCAAGAAATCCAATAAATCTAGAAGAAATCGATTGTAAACTAATAAAAGAAAGAAAAACCTTAAATCCAAACAACCCCGCAGATGCAGAAATAATTTCAAAAATGTTAGAAGAATCAGATAGCGAAGAAGAAGAAGAGGAAGACGATTTTCATTTATATCTCTCAGATAACGAAGAACCCATACCTGAAGCTAATTTTGTCAAAAACAATAACGATTCTATACCTTTTACACTCGAAGAAATAAATGAACCGACCGTAATACAAACTACAGAAAAAGTATTAATACACGATCCACCTAAACAAGACAGAATACAGACAAGAAGCCAAACTGCAGGACAAGGTAATAAACAAAAAACCACTAAGGAAGAAGATAATATTGAACAAAACAAAGAAAAAAACGACACATCAGACAAGGACCTCGACGCCGAAGAGGAAGAAGAAGACGAAGAAGACATTATAAATCAAAATCTAAAGGCAAGGAAAGCGAAACCCAGAATTATCGAAAATAAAATAATTAAAAGCAACATCATAGATTCTCGCGAATTATTATTCCTACGAAAAGATAACGTAGCATATTTTGTCGACACCCAAGGAAATCCTTTAGACTCAGGATCTCAGAAACTTTCCGAGCGAAACGAACTACCAAATTTAGGATCTCTTACCTTGGGCGAAGCCAAGGCCATAAAATACAAACACTACTATCATATCGCGCTACCTGTTAACGATGAACAACGAGTAGGCCCTACGGCAACTCTAGATCACATCTTAAAAACCTTGAAAGATTTAAATAACGTTATCAAAAATTTAAAATTAGAAACAATTAGCATTGCAAAAACCGATTTCATTAATAACGTTCCCTGGAACAATATCAAGGTACAACTACAATTGATATTTATTAACTCAACTACGAAAATAATTATTTGCAATGGACAAATTAAATATCCACCGAAGGATTTGCGTTCTGTCATACTCGACGAAATGCATTGCTCACCAACAGGAGGACACCGCGGAGTAACCAAAACATATAATAGAATTAAACACAATTATTATTGGGAAAATTTGAAATCGGACGTTCAAAAACACATACAACAATGTTTACAATGTCAACTGAAAAAACTCGTTCGAGTTAAAACAAAACAACCAATGATAATCACAGACACGCCTGGCACTTCGCTTGATAAAGTAGCTATGGATATCGTAGGCCCACTACCTAAGACCGAAAGAGGCAACGAATATATCTTAACACTACAAGATCAGCTAACAAAATATTGTATGGGGATACCGCTACCTGACCAAACCTCAGAAACCATTGCGGAAGCCTTTGTAGACCGTTTTATTTGCGTGCTCGGAGCGCCGAAAGCTATACTTACAGATCAAGGAAGAAATTTTATTAGCGATTTAATGAAGAAAATTGCCAAATTATTCAAAATACGAAAATTTCGCACAACAGCTTTTCATCCTCAATCAAACGGATCATTGGAGAGATCACATCACGCACTCAGCGAATACTTAAAACAATACGCAAACGAGCAAAAACAATGGGACAGATGGATCGGATTAGCTATGTTCAATTATAATACTAGCGTACACGAAGCCACAAAACACACTCCGTACGAACTAGTTTTCGGTAAAATAGCACGAGTTCCGTCAAATGAACTTCTTCCACCTGAAGATAAATTAGCAAATTATGAAGACTATTTAATAAATCTTGTCACACAACTTCACACGATTCAACGTAATGCTCGCGAAAACGTAGTAACAGCAAAAGTCAAATCAAAAAAATATTACGACAAAAAATTAAACCCTCAGACCTTTAAACCCGGAGATCAGGTATTCTTGTTAAAAGGACCGAAACCAGGTAAATTCGGAGACCAGTATACCGGACCTCATGAAATTTTAGAGATATTAAATAAAAATAATGTAAAGATCAAAATAAAGAAAAACAGTCGCATAGTACATCCTAACCGTTTACGAATATCGCACATCAAACCAATATCTAATAATAAACGTGGAAACGCGGCTTCATCAGAAGCATCGACAAGCCTGGATGGTCCAAGTAGTACTAGGCGACTGGGGCAGGACAACCTGGTACCACGCGAACGATGTCTACATCCTAGAAGATAGATTCAAAGAATTGCCATGGCAGGTCATTATCTGCGGGTTAGCCTATACCAAGGCCCCCACCAACAAAACCACTTGGCCCAGGAGGACACGCCACTTATGTCAACTCCTTCTAGAAAAACAACAAGGATGGATTAACATCATACATCCCTTGAGACAAGGAGCGGCACTCGTAAAACTACATATGAAAATCGACAGCGAATTCAACAGAGCATACAACGTTAGAGACGTGCTTGTCAAACTAGGACATGCAGAGCTGCACACAAAAATCACAGCCGACGTCGAACCTGCCGTATAAATAAAAACATATATATATACGCATATATATACGCAAATATATTCATCCGTAATCTTAAGTTAAACTATTGTATTTTCTTTATAACCTCGTATACTCTATATTACTATTCATATATTATATTTCGTTAAATACCTTTTCTTTATACATATATGTATATATATAAAAAATTTTTTTATATAGTCTCAAATACATAAAATATTGTCTTTTTATCTCTAGATTAAAATAAGTTATATTTTGTTAAAAACAATATCATGTAACTTCAGTAGTAAAAAGAGAGAAGGAATTTACCTATATACATATATATATCTATAACCAACACGTATATTTTAGTTTAATATTCTTCGTAATGAACGTGGAATCATTTTCCATTCTATAGAAAAACTACCTGATCGTCAGTTCCAGTATAACAATGCCAATATATCATCAACTCCAATGGACTCCTGAAATAACAGAAGAAATACGGCAAGGACCCATCGACGGCGTGAGACCACAAGATCACCCTGAAACTTATTTAAAATTGATGGAAATCCGATGTGTCATACAAGCACGGGGGAACATCTATCAAAATACTGAAGACCACTCTAAAATCTGCCAAGAATGTTATAATAAAATACCAACCAAGGAGGAGTATATGACACTACCACCCCACAATCTAGTCCATAAGGACTCAGCAGACAACCAATCAAACTGCACTAAGTGCGAAATAATAATCGTACTAATAAAACCTGCAGAAGAATGTATCGAATGTATAGAAGAATTTCTATACGTCAACTACGAACACCTGGTAGACGGATGGGGCTAAGCTGTGTTTCCCAGAGGGAGAGAAGAACAATAAAAGGAAAAAGATTCCACGCGCACCTTACCAGTAATAAAATAAAATAAAAAAAAAAAATATAATAAAAAAAAAATGTAAGAAAAGAACGAAAGAATAAGGAAGGGGTTTTGGTGGTCGCCTTTTTCTTTCCTCCTTTTCAAAAAAAGGAGATACATGGTAACTAAAGGAAGCACAATTAACCAACAGGTTAAATGTGGTTCTTTCTACCGATATTCGTAAATCGCGGCAAGAAAAGAATCGAAAATTTTTTATTTCTTTTTTGCAAATGTTGTGTTACACCCCCAACATTTGTCTAAGACGGGGGGTGTTACGTCCTGTGGACTGCACGATTCTTTTCTCCTCCCCGATTTACGCAGATTCGCGTTCCGCGAACATATTAATTATAAGACCGAAATTAGTTATAAGAATTAAACGGAGAAAGACAGTGATTGTGAAACAACTCGATCGGTGAGATTACGAAACCTACACTTTGATCAATAAGTCATAGGTAATGTTGAAATATCACGATCGACACACGCTATCAGTAGACCAAAGATCGGAATTAGGAAAGAACTCTTCATACAAGGAAGCAATACGTTGCGCAAAGGGGATTAAACACCGAACGTATGACTATGAGTCACAAGAAAAGAAGACGCCCTTTGCCCTATAGGAAGGGCAGACGAATAGTATAAAAGCAGCGAATCTTCCAAGAACGCTCTACTATTAATTCCGCCTACGTCGTGGCAGTTACACACTTCTGGATCCTCGCATTAAACATACATTGTGACCATCGAGGCTCAACAACCAGCTATCAGTCAACCTACACCTTCGCCCACACCACTCGAAGGAATCATCGATCCTGAGGATCAACCTATAGCTGCCAACCCGCTCACCAAATAATATACAGCCAACAGTGAGTACTTTCATTCTTCTACGATCACGGAAGTGAATAAATCCCCGGAATCGCGACTAAACTTAATAAGTAGTGGAAATCGCTGCCCGTCGAGCATTGAAACGCGCTCTCCGATTGAAACGGGACGATTAAAAGCCAACGCGAATTCTCAACCGCCTCATAGCACATCAACGTTACACACACACTCATATATAATTGTTTATACATGTCCACAAATTCAAATGTCTAATTCTCCGAATATTATTAAGATTTTATTTTTTTGAATAAATGATAATTATTTACATTACGCGAATTTAAAGTCTTATTTAAACCCCTGCGTTCCTTCATATATCCCCCGAGATCGCACAAGGTCCTATCCCGCGTAAAAGGGATTTAATTCCCTTACCGAAAAGGACCGACGAACGGACCCCTGAAATAAGCCAGGTAAAAGCGACTATCCAGTCGTTGACCTGCAAAAGGGCCAGACAGTCCGTTCGACCCGAAATCACTCCGATTTCGGGAAAACGCTGTTACGACCTTCGAGCGGCCTTTCCTTCGTGCAGGCCAGGACGTAACATACGTTTAATTGGGGGCTCGTCCGGGATTGAAATGTGCGATCTTTGGGAATAGGAATGAGTAAAGGGACTAGAAGCACAACGGACAAAGACGAAATAGATGAACTTTACAAGACCGCGTTAGAAACACCACACAGAACACGTGAATCTAAATCAAAATTCACAGCATCTACGCCTCGACATGTACATTTTTTAGGAGATTCTAATTTAACCGAAATAAGTGAATTACTCGACGAATCCGACCAAGTTGAATTTATTGACTCAAAAAATCAGATTCTCAAAATTAATATCGATAATTCTAACGGCGAATCCGGAGGTCCATCAATAAACATGGCTAACGCTAATCCTTTCGCCACTTTAAAATACGCGGTCGAAGCCGTTCCCTTTTTTGACGGTAGTAACACCCCACTAAATTATTTTATTGAGGGATGCGAGGAAGCAAAATCTATGCTCCCTAAAGAGGCAGAGTGTCAATTCGCTAAAATTATAAGAACGCGAATAGTGGGGGAAGCGCGTCGTACTATACAAGATCAAGATTTTAATACCGTAGCTGCATTAACAACGTATTTGAAGAAAATTTACGGTCCCTCCAAAAATGTCTATCAATTACAAGGAGAATTAGGTTGCGTTTATCAGAAAAATAATGAAGATGTCGTCACTTACGCGAATCGGGTTAAACTTCTCGGAAAACAAATACTAGAGGCATATCGAAGCTCAGGGAACGCCATGCCTGAACAGGATATAAAAGCAACTATAGAAACAGATATGTGTAAATGCTTTATTAGAGGACTAAAACCCGAAATAGAACAAAGAATAGCGCGAGACTTAAACGTACAGGAAACCGTGGCCGACGCGTTAAAAATAGAAAGAGAGCTTCAACAAATGACAGATTTACGACAAGGCGCTAAATCAAGTCAAAATTCACCGCTACCTGTTAATCTATCTCGAGAAGTCTGCCAAATCTGTTATAAAGAAGGGCATGCAGCAAGTAGTTGTCGAAAGCTCACTCAACTTTCACCACAAAATCAAAATCCTTTCGGAAACACCGGAACGGATATTTTAATCTGTCAAATTTGTAAAAAACGCGGGCATAGCGCAGATAAATGTCGGTTACGCGACCCACGATCTCGACAATCAATTAACGTAATTCAGGAAAAGGTCATTACTTGTCAATTATGCTCTAAGATTGGTCATAATGCAAAATCATGTCGACAGAATAACTTTAATCAACAAACAAATAAATCTTTAGTAATTTGCCAATGGTGCGATAAATCCGGTCACTCGGCTAATAATTGTTGGAAGAAACAAAATGAACGCAATACTAATATCGTGTGTCAAACTTGTAACAATTATGGCCATATCTCTAGAAATTGCCGCTCTAAAATCAATCCAATACCAACACATAAAGACAATTTATTCTGCCGATATTGCAAAGAACAGGGCCATCTTCTCGATACATGTCAATTACGAATTACGAGTAACAATCGCCGCAAAGAAAAAGAGCAGGGAAACTACAACGGACCCTCGACATCGGGTGTAAAATCGGGGGCCGAGCGAACATCACACCCATCCGTGCAGCGGCAAGCCAAGTAAATAACTACGAACCCGAAATCAGGCCTGTAACTGTAAGCCTCGACAAACATAGTCGCGTGCCTACGGTACAGGTTGAAATCGATAAAATTACCACTCAAATAACCTTTATGTTAGACACGGGATCCGGACCGAATATAATTAAAGAAAATTTTGTGCCCAAAAATACAAGTATTAATTATTCGAATATTTTAAAATTAAATGGCATAAACAATTATCCTGTCTATACCCTAGGAGAAATTACACTAACACTTTTTGAATTACCGGTATTATTTCATATCGTTGCCAACGATTTTCCGATTCCACAATCCGGAATATTAGGAAATGATTTCTTCAAACAAACTTTTTCAAAAATAGATTACGCTCAAGGACATTTAGATATTTCCGGAATTAATGTGCCCTTTTTCTCCCCGGAAACCATAATAGTATCTCCAAGATCAGAATCGCTATTTTTTGTGAGGATAGAGAACCCTGAGATTAAAATAGGATATATACCGAAATTAAAAATAGAACATGGAATTTTCCTAGGAGATACTATCGTAGAAACTATTTCTGGAAAAGCATATCTAAATGTCATAAGCACTCTAGATGAAGAAATAGAAGTTCGCGTACCGACACTCCGTTTAAAACCACTGAACGAACTATTTAACGACGATATCGAAATTATTGATAACAAGAAAGAGGGGTCAGATAACGACCAGACTAACGTTAACACAGACCATGAAGATAAAGATACGATGATATTTAGAGACAATGAGGATGAATTTTCAATAATGATTCAAGGAAAGAATAAAATTAAAAGTAAGAGAGGGAATAAAAATTATTTAAACGAAAATTATAATAATCCAAAAATCCTTGGAGAGGGAAGTTACCAAACCTCTCCTGAAAATTATAATAATCCAGAAATCCTTGGAGAGGGAAGTTACCAAACCTCTCCTGAAAATCATGATAAATCAAAAATCCTTGGAGAGGGAAGTTACCAAACCTCTCCTGAAAATTATAATGATCCAGAAATCCTTGAAGAGGGAAGTTACCAAACCTCTTCTCAAAATTTTGATAATCCAAAAATTATTGGAGAAGAAAGTTATAAAAATCTCCCAAAAGAAAAAATTCCTAGAATTTCGAAGGAAAAATGTCAAACCTTGTCAGAAAATTCTAGCTCCGTCGATTCCGAAGAGGGAAGTTACCAAACCTCATTTCATAATTCGACACAACCTTTTTCCAAAAATTCAAAGGATCGTTTATCCCTTCCAAAACTTACATTTCCAAAAACTGGATTATCTGTTAGAAATAATGAAAATGAATTAGAAACCTCTCAAGTTACAATGGAAAATCTTCTAAAAGAAGCTCAAGAATATAATAAAGATATTGAAAAAATAAATAATAAAACAGTCAAGAATAAAAAAGGACCGTCTCCAAAAATCTCAGCATCCTTATTTGACAAATCTCAAGAAATTATAAAAAATTTCCCACGAAAACGAAAATTAAATCATAAAGAAAAACACCAAATTAATGTAGAAAATATCGATCTACATAACTGCCTAGTAGTTTCCGAACAACCAAAGGAAACTCGATTTACTCAAATTATGGAATTACTGCGGTTAGAACATCTAAATAAAGAAGAACAAGAGAACGTATTAAAATTAATAACAAACAGTCAAGATCGATTTCATGTTCCTGGAGAAAAACTGACCGCTACTCATGTTTTACAACATCAAATAACCACTATAGACGATCGACCGATTAACACTCGTCAGTATAGATTCCCGCAATTACACAAAGAAGAAATAAACAAGCAGGTAGAAGAACTGTTAGAAGGAAGCATCGTAAAACCGTCTCAATCACCTTATAATACGCCCATATGGATCGTGCCAAAGAAAGAAGACTCGAAGGGAAACAAACGCTGGAGAATGGTTCTCGATTTTCGAGCGTTAAACGACAAAACTATCGGTGACGCTTATCCATTACCCAACATCGTAGATATATTGGATCAATTAGGAGGAGCACAGTACTTCTCAGTATGCGATCTAGCTTCCGGATTCCATCAAATAAAAATGGATCCTGCCGACAGTCATAAAACAGCATTTACCACTCCTTTCGGTCATTATGAATTCGACCGAATGCCTTTCGGATTAAAAAATGCACCTGCTACCTTTCAACGATTAATGGACCTAGTATTGACTGGATTACAAGGCGAGGAATTATTTGTCTATATGGACGACATTGTTATTTATGCTACCTCTCTAGAAGAACATGAACGAAAATATAACGCATTAATAGAGCGACTTCGTAAAGCCAACTTAAAATTACAACCAGACAAATGTGAATTTCTAAAAAATGAAGTAACATATTTAGGACACGTAATTAGCAAAGATGGAGTAAAACCCGATCAAAAAAAATTAGAAGCAGTACAACAATTTCCGAGACCCAAAACACTGAAGAATATTAAACAATTTTTGGGACTTGCAGGTTATTATAGACGATTCATACCGAACTTTTCTAAATTTGCAAAACCACTTACTTCTTTACTGAAAAACGACACCCGCTTTGAATGGACAGCCGTACAAGAAGAATCATTCGAAATTTTAAAACAAAAATTATGTGAAGAACCTGTATTGCAATATCCTAACTTTTCGAAACCATTTATCTTAACCACAGACGCATCAGGAATAGCAGTAGGAGGAATATTATCACAGGGAGAAATAAATAAAGACCGACCGATCGCGTACGCTTCTAGAACCCTCACCGATAACGAAATAAAATATGACACATACGAAAAGGAAGCTTTAGCTATAGTATATTGCGTCAAACATTTTCGACCGTATTTATATGGGAGAAAATTTACATTAGTCACCGATCATAAACCATTATTATGGTTTAAAAATGCTCAAGACGCAAACATGCGAATATTACGCTGGAGACTAAAATTAGCCGAATACGATTACGATGTCGTATATAAGGCAGGAATAACTAACGTAAATGCAGACGCATTATCAAGAAATCCAATAAATCTAGAAGAAATCGATTGTAAACTAATAAAAGAAAGAAAAACCTTAAATCCAAACAACCCCGCAGATGCAGAAATAATTTCAAAAATGTTAGAAGAATCAGATAGCGAAGAAGAAGAAGAGGAAGACGATTTTCATTTATATCTCTCAGATAACGAAGAACCCATACCTGAAGCTAATTTTGTCAAAAACAATAACGATTCTATACCTTTTACACTCGAAGAAATAAATGAACCGACCGTAATACAAACTACAGAAAAAGTATTAATACACGATCCACCTAAACAAGACAGAATACAGACAAGAAGCCAAACTGCAGGACAAGGTAATAAACAAAAAACCACTAAGGAAGAAGATAATATTGAACAAAACAAAGAAAAAAACGACACATCAGACAAGGACCTCGACGCCGAAGAGGAAGAAGAAGACGAAGAAGACATTATAAATCAAAATCTAAAGGCAAGGAAAGCGAAACCCAGAATTATCGAAAATAAAATAATTAAAAGCAACATCATAGATTCTCGCGAATTATTATTCCTACGAAAAGATAACGTAGCATATTTTGTCGACACCCAAGGAAATCCTTTAGACTCAGGATCTCAGAAACTTTCCGAGCGAAACGAACTACCAAATTTAGGATCTCTTACCTTGGGCGAAGCCAAGGCCATAAAATACAAACACTACTATCATATCGCGCTACCTGTTAACGATGAACAACGAGTAGGCCCTACGGCAACTCTAGATCACATCTTAAAAACCTTGAAAGATTTAAATAACGTTATCAAAAATTTAAAATTAGAAACAATTAGCATTGCAAAAACCGATTTCATTAATAACGTTCCCTGGAACAATATCAAGGTACAACTACAATTGATATTTATTAACTCAACTACGAAAATAATTATTTGCAATGGACAAATTAAATATCCACCGAAGGATTTGCGTTCTGTCATACTCGACGAAATGCATTGCTCACCAACAGGAGGACACCGCGGAGTAACCAAAACATATAATAGAATTAAACACAATTATTATTGGGAAAATTTGAAATCGGACGTTCAAAAACACATACAACAATGTTTACAATGTCAACTGAAAAAACTCGTTCGAGTTAAAACAAAACAACCAATGATAATCACAGACACGCCTGGCACTTCGCTTGATAAAGTAGCTATGGATATCGTAGGCCCACTACCTAAGACCGAAAGAGGCAACGAATATATCTTAACACTACAAGATCAGCTAACAAAATATTGTATGGGGATACCGCTACCTGACCAAACCTCAGAAACCATTGCGGAAGCCTTTGTAGACCGTTTTATTTGCGTGCTCGGAGCGCCGAAAGCTATACTTACAGATCAAGGAAGAAATTTTATTAGCGATTTAATGAAGAAAATTGCCAAATTATTCAAAATACGAAAATTTCGCACAACAGCTTTTCATCCTCAATCAAACGGATCATTGGAGAGATCACATCACGCACTCAGCGAATACTTAAAACAATACGCAAACGAGCAAAAACAATGGGACAGATGGATCGGATTAGCTATGTTCAATTATAATACTAGCGTACACGAAGCCACAAAACACACTCCGTACGAACTAGTTTTCGGTAAAATAGCACGAGTTCCGTCAAATGAACTTCTTCCACCTGAAGATAAATTAGCAAATTATGAAGACTATTTAATAAATCTTGTCACACAACTTCACACGATTCAACGTAATGCTCGCGAAAACGTAGTAACAGCAAAAGTCAAATCAAAAAAATATTACGACAAAAAATTAAACCCTCAGACCTTTAAACCCGGAGATCAGGTATTCTTGTTAAAAGGACCGAAACCAGGTAAATTCGGAGACCAGTATACCGGACCTCATGAAATTTTAGAGATATTAAATAAAAATAATGTAAAGATCAAAATAAAGAAAAACAGTCGCATAGTACATCCTAACCGTTTACGAATATCGCACATCAAACCAATATCTAATAATAAACGTGGAAACGCGGCTTCATCAGAAGCATCGACAAGCCTGGATGGTCCAAGTAGTACTAGGCGACTGGGGCAGGACAACCTGGTACCACGCGAACGATGTCTACATCCTAGAAGATAGATTCAAAGAATTGCCATGGCAGGTCATTATCTGCGGGTTAGCCTATACCAAGGCCCCCACCAACAAAACCACTTGGCCCAGGAGGACACGCCACTTATGTCAACTCCTTCTAGAAAAACAACAAGGATGGATTAACATCATACATCCCTTGAGACAAGGAGCGGCACTCGTAAAACTACATATGAAAATCGACAGCGAATTCAACAGAGCATACAACGTTAGAGACGTGCTTGTCAAACTAGGACATGCAGAGCTGCACACAAAAATCACAGCCGACGTCGAACCTGCCGTATAAATAAAAACATATATATATACGCATATATATACGCAAATATATTCATCCGTAATCTTAAGTTAAACTATTGTATTTTCTTTATAACCTCGTATACTCTATATTACTATTCATATATTATATTTCGTTAAATACCTTTTCTTTATACATATATGTATATATATAAAAAATTTTTTTATATAGTCTCAAATACATAAAATATTGTCTTTTTATCTCTAGATTAAAATAAGTTATATTTTGTTAAAAACAATATCATGTAACTTCAGTAGTAAAAAGAGAGAAGGAATTTACCTATATACATATATATATCTATAACCAACACGTATATTTTAGTTTAATATTCTTCGTAATGAACGTGGAATCATTTTCCATTCTATAGAAAAACTACCTGATCGTCAGTTCCAGTATAACAATGCCAATATATCATCAACTCCAATGGACTCCTGAAATAACAGAAGAAATACGGCAAGGACCCATCGACGGCGTGAGACCACAAGATCACCCTGAAACTTATTTAAAATTGATGGAAATCCGATGTGTCATACAAGCACGGGGGAACATCTATCAAAATACTGAAGACCACTCTAAAATCTGCCAAGAATGTTATAATAAAATACCAACCAAGGAGGAGTATATGACACTACCACCCCACAATCTAGTCCATAAGGACTCAGCAGACAACCAATCAAACTGCACTAAGTGCGAAATAATAATCGTACTAATAAAACCTGCAGAAGAATGTATCGAATGTATAGAAGAATTTCTATACGTCAACTACGAACACCTGGTAGACGGATGGGGCTAAGCTGTGTTTCCCAGAGGGAGAGAAGAACAATAAAAGGAAAAAGATTCCACGCGCACCTTACCAGTAATAAAATAAAATAAAAAAAAAAAATATAATAAAAAAAAAATGTAAGAAAAGAACGAAAGAATAAGGAAGGGGTTTTGGTGGTCGCCTTTTTCTTTCCTCCTTTTCAAAAAAAGGAGATACATGGTAACTAAAGGAAGCACAATTAACCAACAGGTTAAATGTGGTTCTTTCTACCGATATTCGTAAATCGCGGCAAGAAAAGAATCGAAAATTTTTTATTTCTTTTTTGCAAATGTTGTGTTACACCCCCAACATTTGTCTAAGACGGGGGGTGTTACGTCCTGTGGACTGCACGATTCTTTTCTCCTCCCCGATTTACGCAGATTCGCGTTCCGCGAACATATTAATTATAAGACCGAAATTAGTTATAAGAATTAAACGGAGAAAGACAGTGATTGTGAAACAACTCGATCGGTGAGATTACGAAACCTACACTTTGATCAATAAGTCATAGGTAATGTTGAAATATCACGATCGACACACGCTATCAGTAGACCAAAGATCGGAATTAGGAAAGAACTCTTCATACAAGGAAGCAATACGTTGCGCAAAGGGGATTAAACACCGAACGTATGACTATGAGTCACAAGAAAAGAAGACGCCCTTTGCCCTATAGGAAGGGCAGACGAATAGTATAAAAGCAGCGAATCTTCCAAGAACGCTCTACTATTAATTCCGCCTACGTCGTGGCAGTTACACACTTCTGGATCCTCGCATTAAACATACATTGTGACCATCGAGGCTCAACAACCAGCTATCAGTCAACCTACACCTTCGCCCACACCACTCGAAGGAATCATCGATCCTGAGGATCAACCTATAGCTGCCAACCCGCTCACCAAATAATATACAGCCAACAGTGAGTACTTTCATTCTTCTACGATCACGGAAGTGAATAAATCCCCGGAATCGCGACTAAACTTAATAAGTAGTGGAAATCGCTGCCCGTCGAGCATTGAAACGCGCTCTCCGATTGAAACGGGACGATTAAAAGCCAACGCGAATTCTCAACCGCCTCATAGCACATCAACGTTACACACACACTCATATATAATTGTTTATACATGTCCACAAATTCAAATGTCTAATTCTCCGAATATTATTAAGATTTTATTTTTTTGAATAAATGATAATTATTTACATTACGCGAATTTAAAGTCTTATTTAAACCCCTGCGT
Organism: Prenolepis imparis; assembly: GCF_030444845.1. NCBI lineage: Eukaryota > Metazoa > Arthropoda > Insecta > Hymenoptera > Formicidae > Prenolepis > Prenolepis imparis. Next base: position 262,409 of record NW_028141186.1, on the reverse strand, counting down.
TCCTTCATATATCCCCCGAGATCGCACAAGGTCCTATCCCGCGTAAAAGGGATTTAATTCCCTTACCGAAAAGGACCGACGAACGGACCCCTGAAATAAGCCAGGTAAAAGCGACTATCCAGTCGTTGACCTGCAAAAGGGCCAGACAGTCCGTTCGACCCGAAATCACTCCGATTTCGGGAAAACGCTGTTACGACCTTCGAGCGGCCTTTCCTTCGTGCAGGCCAGGACGTAACACAATTCTTCCTTAAAAAAATATTTAGGAAGATGTTTCGCTCTCGTTTACGACCGATTTTCTGCGAGGGTACAAAGCAGCCGAACGTTGGCGCCGATACGTTGCATTCTTCCTTAAAAAATATTAAGAAAAATGTTTCGCTCTCGTTTTTATGGGAGATTTTCCGCGAGGGTACAAAGCTGCCGAACGTCAACGCAAATAGGTAGAGGCCTATTAAATCACGTTTGACATGTTCGTCGCAGCGTCGGCTTAAAATCTTCATTCCTTTCCTAATGATAAAATGTCCATAAAATGAAAAACATAGTTTTAATGAACTCTAGAACGCTCCGTTGACAAGTTCGAGCAGCCGGACATCGGCGCTTCCGTAATAAAATTATATTAACGAGGGTACAAAATTGTTAATCATCGGCGCTTGTTCTATACCTTTTTGGGGAAAATGTCTAAGAACCCTCATAAAAAAGTCGTAAAGATACCATCTACAAATATTGCACTCAGAAAACTCCCCCTCCTTTGTCGAAACATCCCCCTCCACCCGCGTGACGTCAGCCCCCGCGCCTACGAGATACCCCCGCCCCGCGTGACGTCATACCCTCGCCACGGAGAACCCCCCGCGCCCCGCACCCCCCTCAGAGGACCTGAGTTAGAACTCTCATAGTATCCCTACTGACGGCCAAATATTTAAAGCGTACTGGTTCCGTCTCTTATCGCTCGGCGACGTCCATACTGGGTTTAATAACGAGAGATGCGCGTTGATTATCGACAATATTTCTTTCTCTCGCGATATTTCGCAACAATGACCACTAAGAAGAGCCTGGGATGGATATGCGCTCTTAAGGTGGACGAACTAAAGAAGGAACTCGCGGCTAGGGAATTGTCAGTAAAAGGGATTCTCCCCACTCTCCGGAGTAGACTGCTTAGATTCGAGGCCGCGAACTTAGCCGGGAAGGAACACGTGTCTACCCCCGAAATATCCGATAATTCCTCCGAAGACGAACCGAAAGAGGAAGAGGGGGCGATCGGGGGGGAGCCTAGGCAGATACCGAGACGACCCCTGACACGGGTGGAGGTCCCGACACCTCCAGAGCAGTGATGCAAGATTTCACGCGCGACAGCCACTTCGCGACAGCCATCTTGCAGTGGAGGGGGTAGGTCGGCAGCGCAGAGCGCACCGAAAAGATGAGAACCCTTGTCCTTCGAACATATGTAGAAGAGGACAGGTATATATCTTTTGTCCTTTATTTTCTTTTGATAGAATAGAGCTCTAACCCCCCTACAGAATTATCAAGGCGAGAAAAATATAGATCCGAAAGTCGCTGAATCGGGAATCGAACCCGAGACCTTTCGCTTGCCGGGCGACTGCTCTCACCATCTGAGCTATTCAGACCCTTCGACCCTATATTTTTCTCTGCCTTAATAAAATAACTATTTGTAAATAACGCCTTTTTCTCGCCTATAATTCTGTAGGGGGGTTAGAGGGGATCTTTGGAATTAAAAATCTCGAATTGAGATTGTTCCTTAATAAAGTCTTGGCGGTGTACCAAGCAAAATGTGTGCCCCGTGCACAATTAGTTAATTCCAACGAAAAATTAATTTTCGTTGGAATCGACGCACCGACATCCGCGTACGGCTCGAATAGCCAATCTATTCCCGATTTATACCAATAAAAAAATCGCGTAAATCAATATTTAAAAAAGAATGGTTAGATATTGAAGAATTTAAACTTTGGTTGCGTGAAGTGCCACATGACGAAAGTTTATTTTTTTGTTTGATTTGCGATAAATCTATCGCTAGTAGTTTATCGCAAATCCATCGTCATGCAGAATCCAAAACACACATAAATATATATAAAAAATATCTAGAAAAAAATCAATCAAATTTAGAAGATTTAAATATGCAAAATAAATCTCTTTTGCCATTTAATGAGCGTAAAAAATCCGCGGAAATCAGATATGCAGCATTAATTGCTGATAAAAACATTTCTCATCAAAATACAACAGAGATTCTTACATTTTTTCAACAAATAGGAGAAGATTCTGACGTATTGAAAAGCATGAGCATGAGTCGAACGAAATGTAAAGGCATTATTACAAACGTTTTGTGTCCGATTGAGACGGATCGTGTCGTCAATAAAATTCAAAATACAAAGTTTTCAGTTTTTATTGACGAAACATCAGACAATGGATGACTTTTTTTGTCCGATGCGTTGATTCGGAGACATTAGATGTTCGCTCGCAATTAGTCAAATTAATCGATATTGATGCCAAAGATCCAAGCGCAGAAAAGTTGTTTCAGGCATTTAAATGTGAAATGTGGAAACTGCAGATACCATTTCCAAATATTGTCGCCTTATCGTGCGATAACGCATCTGTGATGACAGGGAAATATTTATCGTTCAAAAAAAAGTTGGAAGAACTATGTCCACGTTTACTAACTTTAACATGCCCTTGCCACTCCGCTGCATTAGCAGCGCATAATTAATTTCAACTTTAACATGCTGTATAGCATTCACACTGCCTTATTTAACATGAAATTCGTCACAATTCGGTGTGCGCGTGAAAGAAAGAGAAAGAGAGAGAGAGAGAGAGAAAGAGCGAAAAAGAGGGAAAGAGAAGGAGATAGAAAAAGAGAGAAAGAGAGGGAGATAGAAAAAGAGTAAGATAAAGAAGCGGAGAGAGATATACGATATATGATTTAATCATGATACTTTCTCATTAACGCGTGATGCGTATGAAGTGAAAAAAATCTATTTACGATACACATTTTATACATTTTCCGTCGCTTTATAAGCCTTTCGCGTTAATCAGAAAGTATAATGGTTAAATTATATATACCTACTCGTACATCTCTCTCCGTTTCTCTATTTCGCTTTCTTTCTCTCCCCCCCTCTCTCTCTCTCTCTCTCTCTCTCTTTCCTTCTATCTCTCTCTCTCTTTCTCTCTCTATCTCTCTCTCTCTCTTTCGCGCTCACGCCGAATTGTGACGGATTTCATGTTAAAATAGACAGCATGATTGCTAAACAGCATGAATTTACATGTTACTTACCTTTCTCCGTTTATCTATTTCTCTCTCTCTCTCTCTCTCTCTCTCTCTCTCTCTCTCTCTCTTTCACACGTACACCGAATTGTGATAGATTTCATGTTAAATTAGGCAGTGTGAATGCTAAACAGCATGTTAAAGTTGAAATTAAAATGTAGGCAAGTTGCGAATGGTAAATGCTTTTCGGCGTGATATCATATGTGGCGGCACATCAAAAGCGGTTGGCCGCATGCTTTGAGTGGCGAGCGAGGAGAAATGCGACATATGATACAGCGCCGAAAAATATTTGTCTTTGCAACTTGTCCACATATTAATTTCAACTTTAACATGCTGTATAGCATTTACACTGCCTTATTTAACATGAAATTCGTCACAATTCGGTGTGCGCGTGAAAGAGAGAGAAAGAGAGAGAGAGAGAGAGAGAGAGAGAAAGAGCGAAAAAGAGGAAAAGAGGAGGAGATAGAAAAAGAGAGAAAAAGAGGGAGATAGAAAAAGAGTAAGATAAAGAAGCGGAGAGAGATATATATGATTTAATCATGATACTTTCTCATTAACACGTGATGCGTATGAAGTGAAAAAAAATCTATTTACGATACACATTTTATACATTTTCCGTCGCTTTATACGCCTTTCGCGTTAATCAGAAAGTATCATGGTTAAATTATATATACCTACATCTCTCTCCGTTTCTCTATTTCGCTTTCTTTCTCTCCCTCTCTCTCTCTCTCTCTTTCCTTCTATCTCTCTCTCTTTCTCTTTCGCGCTCACGCCGAATTGTGACGGATTTCATGTTAAAATAGACAGCATGATTGCTAAACAGCATGAATTTACATGTAGGTAAGTTACAAATGACAAGTACATTTTGGCTAGGTACCATACGATATGTCGCGGCACATCAGAAACGGTTGACCGCACGCTTCGAGCGGCGAGCGAGGAGAGACGCGACATATGATACCGCGCCGAAAAATATTTGTCACACATTTGGAACTTGTCTACATAATAATTTCAAGTTTTACGTATTTAGCATTAACACTGCGTAATTTAACATGAAGTTCGTCGGAATTCGGTGTACGCGTGAAAGAGAGAGAGAGAGAGAGAGAGAGAGAGAGAGAGAGAGAGAGAGAGAGAGAGAGAGAGAGTGGGAGAGTGGGAGAGTGAGAGAGAGAGAGGAGGAGAGAGGGAGCGAAATAGATAAACGGAGAGATATATGTATATATAATTTAATCATATGGTAATTTTTGATTCACAGATGATGCGTATAAAGCGACAGGAAATCTATAAAATGCCGGAGTTACAGATTTTCTGTCGCTTATTTATACGCATCATCCGCAAATCAAAAAGTACTATATGATTAATTTATACATACTTACCTTTCTCTGTTTATCTATTTCTTTCTCTCTTTCTCTCTCTCATTCTCTCTCTCTCTCTCTCTCTCTCTCTCTCTCTCTCTCTCTCTCTCTCTCTCTCTCTCTCTCTTTCACACGTACACCGAATTGTGATAGATTTCATGTTAAATTAGGCAATATTAATGTTAAACTACATGATCGTTGAAACAAATACGTCGACAAGTTGCAAATGATAAAGAGATCCACTTGATTATAAAACAATCTAGTATCATAAAGTCGTGCGTATATGAGCGTATTCATCGTTCTCTTTACTAAATCTAGAATGAAATCATTGTAAATATACATTGTTGTATATATATATATGCAGCGGTGTCCTACACGCGACACGCGACATCGTCATAATTCTCACATCATTTTTCTACCGCCGGAAAAACAAATTGATAATACTTTTTCGGCGTGTATTATATGTCGTGCGTCTCTAATCGCTCGCCGCTCGAAACGGTAGACCGCACGCTTTGAGCGATGAGCGACGAAAGACACGCGACGTATATGATATCGCGCCGAAAAAGTATTATTACTTTGTTTTTTCGGCGATATGAAAATGATATGAAAATGATGACAATGTCACGTGTCGTGTATAGGACATTCTGCATTTACATACAATATTATATATTTATAATAATTCCATTTATGATTTATTCGAGAGAACGACGAATACGATCATGCACGCACGATTTATGCTACTAGATTGTTTTATAAACAGCGTGGAGCCTTTATTATTTGCAATTTGCCGACGTATTTATTTGAACATTAACATGTAATTTAACATTAACGCTGCCGAATTTAACATGAAATCTATCTCAATTCGGCGTCCGCGCGAAAGAGATTATTATACTTATTTCTTAAGATGGTGCAGGGAGAGAACAAAATAATATGTATCTAACTGTAACAGATTTTTTATATGGAAATCTCATATGTATTTCATAGTAAATACATGAAGGGAAAGATAATGTATAAATATGTAAAGATGAAAATAATGAAACTGAATGTTATATATATTACTCAATATCTTTTATTAAAGAGGTTATATTCATGTAGTATTTCATAATGATATGTGATGTAAGATAATAATATACATTTTTTGTTTTCTTGAATGGTTTTTCATAGAAATTTTACATAGATATTGAATTTGTGAAAAATATGTGTAGGTGTTCACAATTCCAATTAGATTCAAAAGAAACATGTGTATTGTGTACATTAAAATGACAAAATTACGGTGCTAAAGATTAAGAAATACATAATAATCTTAATTATACGTATTAATATAGTGTAATATAAAATTTTCAATTATAATAATCTGAAAATATTATTAAGATGTGTTTGTAATACCTCTAATCATATAAAGAAACAAGTAAAAAATGTAATAAATATAGTAATACAACAGAAAATGATAATTATACAACAGAATGGTAATTAAAATCATTGCTCACAATGTATGTAGAACTTATTTTAAGTAATTACTTATTCATTTTTATGACAACACAAAATTTGATATCTTTTCTCTAGTTATAAATAAGGAAACTTAATATTCTCGATTTCAGCAAAAATAAGAGAACCTTGATACATTAATCATGTTTACTTATTTATTTTTATGACAACACAAAATTTGATATCTTTTTCTCTAGTTATAAATAAGAAAACTTAATATTCTCGATTTCAGCAAAAGTAATAGGACCTTGATACATCAATCATGTTTGATTAAATTCGCAACATCCTTAAAGTTAAACTTTAATCCTTAAAATTTAGCAATAATATAAATCATAAAGAACATGTGATAAATTAATTAATATAATATAATATACGAGATCAGATTATTATAATATATTGTACTATAGTAACTACGCCTTCACAAGGTCCTTCTAGAATGAGGTAGTTAAATTGAAACCAAAAGATAGAATAAGATTTACTTATGAACATCTATAACATTGACGAACTAACGCACACATCTATATATTAGCATATCTCAATGTACAGGTGTACAAAAACAAAAAAAAGATATTGAATCAGAGTTATACTGTGTATAGTACATATAAAATTAATTTAAAATTATATATATATATTATATAAAGTATTAAATTATATAAATTTTAATTAAAAAATTTAAAATTTAAGTGATATGAAAACGTTTTATATTGTTTTAAAAAAAATCAGAATTTCTTTACAGGCGTTAATAAAATGTTTTGTACGAAATTGCAAACTCTTCCACTATTGTTGTTTCAGGTTTTTCTGCTTATTATGCAACCACGTTTTGATTTGCGGCGATGTACGACGAGCCAGAGAAATATATTTTTTCTTTACTTCTTGAATCTCTTTTAGAGACGGCAATGTATTATTTTCCATATGTTGTGCAAACGCAGAAAGAGCTGCTTTTTTCTCAAATTCTGTCCATCGTACTCTTTTTGTTTGTCCATAAGGAGATGCTAGAGGAGCATAGAGAATATTATTGAAATAATTTAACGAAATAACTATACTATTTGTTCTCGACTTTGACATAATACGTTTAATAAAAATAATACGTTGATTGCTATGATCATTCCTATATCCCATATTCAACGATAATAAATTATTTAAATAGAAATGCTATTTTATTTTACTTATTTACTTTTAATTTTGAATCGCAATTATAAATAGTTTTAGTATAAATATTGGCAAATGTTATAGATTATGTAAACAAAACTAAGTTCTGTATTTCGGTAATAAAAAAGGAATGACAAAATATAATTACTTGCAGGCACTAATTAAATAGGTAACTTTTAAGAGTTATATTACAAATATGTAAATGAGTATCATTTTTAAGAACAAATTGACATAATAAAAGAAACTGTATATTATTGTAATTCGTACAGTTATTGATTGAAAGCAGATATGAAAAATTACTTACTACTACGTTTCCGTTTTCCACCTTGTTCATCCGTTTGCTTGTCAGAATTTTTGAAATGATTTGATGTCTCACATAATGAAATATCTATAATAAACAGCAGTTATTAAAACATTTACGAAATTACAATATAGAAATTATAATATTGTAATGCTCGTTTTATTATCATGATATCATTACGATATCAAAATAATATACAAAAAGAATACTTTAATGTAAAATAAATAAGCATCAAAACAACATAAAACTAATTAAAAATGTAAATAATGTAAATCTTAATATTATAAATTCTATGTTTTACATAATGATTTAAGCAAATAACATTACTTCTTTCATCACTATTATTGTTAACTTCAACTAAGTTATCTTCTATTTCAGAATCACTGTCCGATATCGATTTATTATTCGTATTTTGTGCATTTCCTTCTGATACTGCTTCTAAGTAGCGGGAGATTTTCAGTATATCTCTGCTTGCTATTGGTTGCCTGTAATGATCTCTGTGTATTTTATCAGCATGACCCATAAAGGTGGCAAGATCGGAAACATCAGTATCATTCAGATTAAATTGAATGCAGTGTGTTGCAATATGTTTTCTTAATGTTGTACCGCGTAAAGTAGTTGATTGACTTGCGTTACATTGTTCGGCAAATGTACGCATTAAAACACAGGCTCTCAGGTATCGGTGTCTATCTTTGTCGACAGCAGGTAGTCCAAAAATATAAGGGTTTTTCTTTGGTACATTAGCTTCTTCACGATATTTCAAGATTAAAGTGATGCAATCAAATAACTCATTTGACAATAAAACAAGCACTGTGCGTCCCAGTTTTCCTCTGATGCAAAATCGAACATATTTCTCTGCAATTTTTCTATCTTCCATCGATAATGATTTATAAATATCACTGTACATATTTTTATTTACTTTTTCATAATTTTCAAAATCTTCTATCAGTGCTCGCTCAATTTCTCCTGCTCGTCGTCTATTAAAGACATGTGTTGAAGTTAATGTTACTTCTGCTAAAGAAATCCATTTCTCATATGAAAAGGACTCTTTTAATGCTGCATATGCTTCAGTTCTCATTTTTGCCAAATGTGTGTGTAATTTTTTAATATCTTCCAATGACGGGAGATTTATTTTCTTGTGCCTTTTATGTGCGGACTGCGTTTCAATAACTGTTTTGTTGACACTCGTACCTATATCCACAACTAACAGTTTTAAAAAGTCTTTAACTAATTTTTTCTTCTCTTCATCTTGAGTCTTGATGCATTCCATAATGAGAAGATTTCCTATATGCTTAATAAGTGTTGACAAGTTAGCCGCTACTGCAGGAGTTTTATAAAGTTGTTCTTCATTGTCATATCCTGCAACTATATTAATTGCTGAAATACAGTCGTCATATATTTGTGGATGATACAGCGACTGAAAATCTTCTATATTCGTATTTATCTCTTTTAACGCTATAAGAAAACGGCCTAGTAGACGCAATCGTGCACGAATCATATCATGCTGATGTTGGGATTTATATTTAACACACAACTTATTCGCATATATAATCAATAATTTGTCATATCTCACAATACGTGTTACATCATCTTCTCGCATAACAGGAAACACTGTTTTCCTTAAACACTCACTTGCTATTGAATGTATTCTACCAGTGATTTTTCTTCCCATAATCATAATATTTTTATTTTTTCGAAAATCTTTCTTAAGACAAGCTCGAGCATGATGACGTATTGTGCTTTTTGCGAAAAATCCTTTACATTTTACGCAAACAACAAAATCTTTAGCAGTCTTATTAGATTTCTCATTTGGACGTCTGCATACAATTAATTGCCCAGTATTAAATTCTGAGTTGGTGTTAAATTTAAAATTACCCATTTTTCGAATAGTCTCTATTATTTTCTTCCTTTCTGGGTTTTTTCTAGGCAGAATGGCAAATTTTTTTACATCAGGCTCGTTAGAGTGTACTGTTTCCAAATGTCGTGCAAGCTGTGATTGCAACTTCATACAAAAAGTGCAATAATTTTGTTTTGATTTTAAATTAGACTTTTGAACATACATAGCTTCATCGTTACATGCTGATGTACCAACAACATTTGTACTTGATGTATCAAAACTGGAAGTGGATGAAATACTTCTGTTAACAATTGGCACTTGCTTTTGAGGAGATTTGCTATATAAAGAACTGTGTTCTGAAGGTATATATTCTTCATCATCACTTTCGTCCTTATCATTATCTAATATCAAAGAAAAACAAAGAAATTATATAACTATGAACAAAGGACACAACTCCCATATCATTGAAAAATTAAAGCACACAATATTTGTATGTCAATGTATATATTACCAAAAGATAAAAAATAATGTTCAAAGTAGAGGTAATAAAATTGATTTATCTTAATTTTAATGTATTTCAAATATACAGAGCACAATATTGCATGAATTACATTACTTAAATTTATAATTAGTCTTGTAAAAGTTTAAATTTATAATTAATCTTGCAAAAGTATAAATTTATAATTAGTCTTTATAATTAAAATCACTAAAAGCTTAAGATAAAATTAATGAAACAAAACTATTGCGCTTTTTGCATGAAGTTGCAATCGCAGCTTGTACGTTATATGAAAATAATAACAAGCTTGATGTAAAACAGTAGCAACGTCAATGTTATAAGAATTATGTCCATTAATATATATATCATATATTACACATATAATATTGTGAGATTTATTAATTTATAAAGAAAAAAAAAACAAAACTACATACTATAAGACACTGGCACATCAACAATTTCTGGATCAGGCATATCATCTCGGCAAGGAGATAACACACTTACACGTCCTGCATCAGTTTCTGTATGATTTATTGAAGATATAAAAATAGATTAGTAAATAATATCTAAAATAATCCGTGTTTACAAGATTATACTTTAAACAAATCTTAAAATGTCAGTTTATAAATACTTAATAAAAACTTAAATTGTATTACTGTATTATCATATTTATTTTTATTTTGTCTAAAATTTTATCATTTCTTATGTGTATTTGAAACTATAAAACCTGTTTTCTCTAAATTTATATAACTGGAGATACAATCTTTTATCTCTAAAAAATATAAATATACATAAACATTAATGTTTATATTTTAATTTAAGTGGTTTTCTATTACTTTTGTGATATGCTCAGTGTTGTGCTTAGATGATTTTAAAATTAGCTAGATAAAGATGAGATAAAAATATTTAAATTAATTTTAGATAAAATGATAATTTTGTTTTAAATATATGTATCTAAATAAAAGGTAAAATTATATGGCAATTCATCTAGATAATTTTCAAGATAATAATTTTTAAGACTGCTTATATAAACATAGTTTAAAAAAATGTAAATTATAAAAAGGATATAAAAATATATGTATTTATATTTCTACTTATAAATTTTTATGACTTATTGCTTAAGTTCTACTATTTAAGTATTTTTATGTGCTATGATTCTAAATCAAAATTATCTGAAAATTATTCAAGATAATTTAGTAAAAATAATAGTTTTTCTCATCTATGATGCAGATATACATAATACATATTTTTATTATCTATATCTATATAAAGATAAGATGACGCCAAAGTTTCATCTAGATGATCATCTATATAATTTTATTCAGATAACAGCAAACACTGGACATGCTTATATATGCATATATATATATATATTTTTTATTGCATTTATTCCTTATTTTTTTATAGTTTGTGTATATTTATATTTGTTTATGAGTTTATATTTTTATATAAAAATAATTCAATTTCTACATACCAGTCATGTTAAAACTTAATCTCCTAACACACTCCTTATTGATTATAACAGATCCATTAAGTGAATCTGCAAACAAAACATAAGATTAGACAAACGGACAAATACATTTATTCAACAATGCAATAAAACATTGCATATTATTTAAAATGTAAAAATATGAAACAATATTTAAAATTTAATTTTAACAATAATGCATACCAGATAAAGAAATATTTGCGTCTGCTGTTTCAATATTATCATTCATGAAAAAGTTATTCGGCATGACAGTTTCAATGGTCTCATTTTGATTTGTAAAGATTATTGTGCCAATATCTAAAACAATATATACATATAAGAAAAAATATTATTTCATACAGATGATAAAATAGCGCTTAGAAATATAGTTGATAACATTATCGAAACTTACCAAAATTTGCTGAGAGATCTGTACTCTCTTGATAATCACAGTTATCAATAATCACGGTAATTTCTTCTCTCGCACATTTACCAGTATTTGATGTAACATTGGTCATCTCCTCATTACAATCTCTGTTTGACACAGATTCATTATTTTTATCGCTTTCATCCATAGAAACTATTATGTGAGATTCATCAGTATTTGATGAAACATCAATCTTTTTAGCAACAGACTCCTTTTTTAGTATCACAGAATCAATGCCTTTGTTTTTATTTATAAGACTTATCGAATTAATATCTACGAGAGAAGAAATACAGATGATTATTGCATACATATGATATATAAAATAAGTATTACAAATATCATTAATATGAGCTAAACTAAATAATTGGAAATGTGCACATTTACCAGTATTTGATGCAACATCGGTCATCTCCTCATTACAATTTCTGTTTGACACAGATTCAATATTTTTATCGCTTTTATGCATAGACATTATTATGCGAGATTCACCGGTATTTAATAAAACATCATTCTTTTTAGTAATAGACTCCTTGTTTAATATCACAGACTCATTGCCTTTGTTTTTATCCATAAAACTTATCAAATTAATATCTACGAGAGAAGAAATACATAATTATCGCATACATATGATAAAATAAGTATTACAAACAACATCGATATGAGTTAAACTAAATAATTAGAAATGTGCACATTTACCAGTATTTGATGCAACATCGGTCATCTCCTCATTACAATTTCTGTTTGACACAGATTCAATATTTTTATCGCTTTTATGCATAGACATTATTATGCAAGATTCACCGGTATTTAATAAAACATCATTCTTTTTAGTAATAGACTCCTTGTTTAATATCACAGACTCATTGCCTTTGTTTTTATCCATAAAACTTATCAAATTAATATCTACGAGAGAAGAAATACATAATTATCGCATACATATGATAAAATAAGTATTACAAACAACATCGATATGAGTTAAACTAAATAATTAGAAATGTGCACATTTACCAGTATTTGATGTAACACCGGTCATCTTCTTATTATAATCTTTGTTTGGCACAGATTTATTATTTTTATCGCTTATTTCATTTATAGACATTATTATGCGAGATTCACCGATATTTAATGAATCATCAATCTTTTTAGTAGTAGACTCTTTGTTTAGTATCACAGAATCATTGCCTTTGTTTTTATCTGTAAGACTTATCGAATTAATATCTACGAGAGAAAAAATACAGATGATTATTGCATACATATGATTTATAAAATAAGTATTACAAACATCATTGATATGAGTTAAACTAAATAATTGGAAATGTGCACATTTACCAGTATTTGATGTAACATCGGTCATCTCCTCATTACAATTTCTGTTTGACACAGATTCAATATTTTTATCGCTTTTATGCATAGACATTATTATGCGAGATTCACCAGTATTTAATGAAACATCATTCTTTTTAGTAATAGACTCCTTGTTTAGTATCACAACCTCATTGCCTTTGTTTTTATCTATAAGACTTATCGAATTAATATCTACGAGAGAAAAAATACAGATGATTATTGCATACATATGATTTATAAAATAAGTATTACAAACATCATTGATATGAGTTAAACTAAATAATTGGAAATGTGCACATTTACCAGTATTTGACGTAACATCGGTCATCTCCTCATTACAATTTCTGTTTGACACAGATTCAATATTTTTATCGCTTTTATGCATAGACATTATTATGCGAGATTCACCAGTATTTAATGAAACATCATTCTTTTTAGTAATAGACTCCTTGTTTAGTATCACAGCCTCATTGCCTTTGTTTTTATCTATAAGACTTATCGAATTAATATCTATGAGAGAAGAAATACAGATGATTATTGCATACATATGATATATAAAATAAGTATTACAAACATCATTGATATGAGCTAAATTAAATAATTGGAAATGTGGACATTTACCAGTATTTGATGCAACATCGGTCATCTTCTCATTACAATTTCTGTTTGACACAGATTCATTATTTTTATCGCTTTCATCCATAGAAACTATTATGTGAGATTCACCAGTATTTGATGAAATATCAATCTTTTTAGCAACAGACTCCTTTTTTAGTATCACAGAATCAATGCCTTTGTTTTTATCTATAAGACTTATCGAATTAATATCTACGAGAAAAGAAATACATGATTATTACATACATATGATAAAATAAGTGTTACAAACATCACATTGATATGAGTTAAACTTACCACAAAATTTTAGAAAATTAGTTCTTTTGCATAATATATGTGGTTTATTTGTTATAATATTTTTTTTAATATCTTGTGTTACGTCCGGCGGACTTCACGATTCTTTTCTTTCCCACGACCAAGGCGAAGTTTGTTGTTAGGTAAATAAAAAAGGAAGAAAAAAGATAATAATAATCTAAGCGGCACGTATATAATAAAACGAAAACGTGCCCAGCGAAACGGACAGCTGCAGATATCGTGAGCGACCGATAAATATTACAAAATCGGTAAATAAAAGAGACCAGGCGGAAAGATGCCGAAAGCGGATTCTTGCCGACACCCTCGCGAATAATAAGTTAAAATCACATATCGGCAAAACATAAAGACGGCGAGAACGCGCCGAAAGCAAATCCTTCCCTAGTAAAATTAGGGGAAAACAAATAATGAAAACGAAAGTGTGCAAAATAAGATAGCACACCTGCGGGTATTCTCGCGAGAAAGCGGCGAAAAATATAAAGATTAAAAAGATGCCACACGCATCGCCTCTCAGCAAACAAGCTCTAAGCCACACGCGAGGGCAATAAAGCGAGAACCCGCCGATAAAAGCGGCACTAACAAACGACAAATATCGCGATATAGGAAAAACTAACAACAAACACCGCCGCCGATATCGAAATCTCGAGAGGATAATAAAAATATAAACCTCAACAAATTCTCCATTGGTCAAAACCTAGGGCCCTAAACAAAAGCCCTGACCAATCCCGATAAACTTTTAAAGTCAAGAGACGCCTCCGGGACTGAAAGGGCGTTATTGAAAAATTCCCTATTCGTCAGGAAATATTAACAAACTAACGGGAAGGAGGAGCAAGAAGGTATATATACCCGTGACATCTCTCAGAGAATATCAATCTTTTCTCAAACCTACGCTCGCGGATCAATCGCGAAAAGTTGTATCACCATCCTTCGAGTGAATCTCGAACTCGTGAGCATTCGCAGTGACATTTGTGAAATCATCGTGTGCCCAGTGCTCACCGAGTACGACGATTTTCGCGAGTGAACAACTGCGAGTGGAACACCATCCTCACGGAGGAGTCCGTAGCCAGATTCACAACTGGAATAATTAACACCTACCCGCGCACTCCATAAGTAGTAAGTTATCAAGCACGCTACATCTCCACCCTTACTAATAATACTTAAAATAATTCTGGGACTTCAATTAAATTATAATTGTTTTCCTTTTTAATTTATTAATTTATTATCCTTGTTAAATTCTAACTTCGAAAAACTGTCCTTTCTTCCCCCATCCTTATCTCTCTCTCTCTCTCGAAATCACTGTGGATTTCCCGCGATAGCGGAGCAATCCGTGATTTCTATCATCCCCTTACCTTTTGAAATCACTCCGGATTTCCCGCGATAGCGGAGCAATCCGTGATTTCTTCCATCTCCTCTTTCTCTCGAAATCACTCTGGATTTCCCGCAATAGCGGAGCAATCCGTGAATTCTATCATCCCTTTATCTTTTGAAATCACTCCGGATTTCCCGCGATAGCGGAGCAATCCGTGATTTACTCTCTCTCACTCTCTATTTCTCTCTCTCTCTCTCTCTCTCTCTCTCTCTCTCTCTCTTGAATGAACAAATAAGTAATACAATAACTAACTAAATTATTAAATAATTAAAATATCAAAATTATATAAAAATAAATATATATATATATATTTTTTTTTTCTCTTACAAGAACTCCCAGAGTTATTTTTCAGTAAAAACTCTTCTTGCCCGGTTACTTTATTATTCGCTCTCGTAGTGGAAAATCCAAGGAGACGACCCTCGCGAACCGCTGTTAAATTGGCGCGAAACCGGCGTAATAGGCGGTTAAAGAAAGCGTTGGCACGGAGTCTGGCTGCGGGCGAAACCTTCGGCTCCCTAGAAAAAATTAACACACCGATCCATACAGAGACAACTAATACATATCACCCTACGGTCTCTCCTATTTCCTCACCCGAACATATAGAAACCCCGCTGACGCCGTCTCCCGCTACCTCTGCTTCTGCAGAATTTTTCGATTCCCCGCGAACTCCTTCTCCTCTTTCTCCCGAACCCGCTATACCTCAGCGGGCCCCTTCCCCTCACTCCTCTGTTTCCTCTGAGGACGCCGATTCTCCGCGGAGCCCTTCTCCCTTTCTTCCCCCTGCTTCTCCCGAACGCCCTGAGCCACCTAGATCTCCGTCTCCGGCTCCCTCAACAATCACCCTTGAAGATTCTCCTCCCTCATCCCCAACGTCCTCTGTAAATAGGGAACATCCGGAAGGGTTTGAGGTAGTAGATATCAGCGACGACGATTCCGAGGAATCAGGATCGCCTGCCAAGCTCTCATACGAGCAATTCAGAGCTTGGCTGATAAACCAGCTCCCAGGGATACGAGAAGTCCCTGAGGAAGCTTTCACGATTGGTCCAGGCCCCGTAGACCACGAGGCCTTACGCGAATTTCTAGAGACCACCGATAGGAATAACATCATCCCCTGGTATGTTCCCGGGCGAAGATATCCTTTAGCCGTCCCTGCACACCTTCTCCTACGAACCTATCCCCCCTCCACCGCCATAATTACCGAACTCATATAACCTAGAAGTCTCTCTTACACGCACACACATGGACACTAATTTTATATACCTATTACCATTTAAATTATTGTAACCACCAATCGGGACCCTAAAATTTAAACAATAACTCTTACCCCTTTCTGCCCCGATTGAAGACCTCCGTACTAATGTATCACCCGCGACACATACACATACATTCACTCTTCATTAGCAACTAAGTCCGTCAATAATATTATTATGTATATAAATTCTTTCGTCTTTATATTAGGAATAAATTTATAAATTTCAAAATAAATGATTTTCATTTATTAATAACCCGTTCCCACTTATTCCCGTAAACCAGGATCGCACAAGGTCCCATCCTGCGTAAAAGAGATTAAATTCTCTTGCCAAAAAGGGACCACCGAGCGAACGGCCCTTTAAATAGAGTAAGAGCGACCCTTGCGGTCGTTGACCTATTTGGGCCCAGACGTTCGTTCGGGTCGAACAGACGGATAGTCTGCCGTCGTTCGAAAAGATAAATTTAGTTACGTCCTTCCTTTCGACTCTTCCTTCCTTGAGTCTGGACGTAACATAAATAAAAATTTGGGGGCTCGTCCGGGATAGAAATGTGCGATTCCTGGTAGCGGTAATGAGTAAAGGAACAAGAGGTCAAACTGATAAAGATCAAATAGAAGAACTATATAAAACTGCATTAACAACACCACATAGAACACGCAAATCTAAATCTAAACCATCTGATTCCGAATTAATTCACACATCCACACCTTTAGTACCTTCAACTTCGACATCTCGCCAAATAAATTTTTTGTTAAAAGATCCTTCCTCAGAATTCGATTTAACTGAAAATACTTTAGTAGCCGAATCGCCCGAGTCAGATTCCGACGATTCCGCCGATATAACTACTGAAACAATAAAAGATCAAATCGAAAAATTTGATATCGAAAGCGATCCCGAAAATTTACTTTCTTTTAACATGGCGCAACCTAACCCCTTTGCTACCTTAAAATACGCGGTAGACGCCGTCCCCTTTTTTGACGGTAGTAACATTCCGCTAAATTATTTTATCGAGGGTTGCGAGGAAGCGAAAGCTATGCTTCCTAAGGAAGCAGAGGCTCAATTTACTAAAATTATAAGAACTAGAATAGTGGGAGAAGCGCGTCGAACAATTCGGGATGAAGATTTTGATACTGTATTGCAATTAACTACTTATTTAAAGAAAATTTATGGACCCACTAAAAATGTATATCAGTTACAAGGAGAACTAGGATGTATTTATCAAAGGAATGAAGAGGATGTCGTCACTTACGCAAATAGAGTTAAATTACTTGGAAAACAAATATTGGAAGCATATCGAAGTTCCGGTCACATTTTACCCAATCAAAATATAAAAACAACGGTAGAAAAAGACATGTGTAAGTGTTTTATTAGAGGGCTAAAGCCTGAAATAGAGCAAAGAATCGCTAGAGATTTAGACGTACAAGAAACTGTAGCCGACGCCCTAAGGATAGAAAGAGAGCTTCGAGAGATGACAGGTTTGCGCCAAGGCCAAGGCGTTAAAACAGGCCAATCACCGTACACTAATCAAGTGCGGGAAATCTGTCAGATCTGTTTCAAAGAGGGACATGCCGCAAGTAGTTGTAGGAAGCTCGTTCAATTTTCCTTACAAGGGCACGATTTTCAAACGAATAACGGAACGGAGATTTTAATTTGCCAAATATGCAAAAAACGCGGCCACAGTGCGGATAAATGTCGCCAACGCGATCCTCGCGCTCGTCAGTCAGTAAACGTAATTCAAGAAAAAATTACTATATGTCAATTATGTTCAAAAACCGGCCACGACGCCAAATCATGCCGACAAACTACTTCCCAACAACAAATTAATAAATCGGTTACTTGTCAATGGTGTGAAAGGCCTGGCCATTCGGCTAGTAATTGTTGGAAAAAACAGAACGAGGAAAGAAGTTTGGAAAGTAGACCGAAAGTTTCATGCCAACTTTGCGATAAATTCGGACACTCCGCTAAGGATTGTCGTGTTAAAATAAATCAACAACTGACAACGAAGAACGATACATTCTGCAGATATTGTAAAGAACAAGGCCATCTCCTTGAAAATTGTCAGTTACGCAACGCAAGTAATAATCGTCGAAAAGAAAATAATCAGGGAAACTACACAGGTCCCTCGGGGTCGGGTGCACAACGGGGGACCGGACAGACTTCACACCCGTCGACATCTCAAGAAGTCAAGTAGGCCGTCAAACCATCGACATACGACCCGTAACAGTAAACCTCGATAAACATAGTCGCGTGCCTACTGTTCAGGTCCAAATTAACGAAATACCATCGCAAATAACCTTTCTATTAGACACGGGATCCGGACCAAATATAATCAAGGAAAATTTTATACCTAAAACTCTAAAAATTAACTATACAAATATATTAAAATTAAATGGTATAAATAATCATCCCGTATATACGCTCGGAGAAGTCGCTTTAAATCTCCTTGGAATTCCGATATCTTTCCATTTAGTATCTCGCGACTTTCCGATTCCACAATCCGGAATATTGGGAAATGATTTCTTTAAACAAACATCATCGAAAATAGATTACGCTCAAGGATATCTGACCGTATCCAAAGTTAACATACCGTTTTTCTCACCGGAATCTATAATAGTGTCTCCGAGATCCGAATCATTATTTTATGTAAGGATAGAAAACCCCGAAATAAAGATGGGATATATACCAAAATTAAAAATAGAACATGGAATTTACTTAGGAGACACTATTGTAGAGAACATCTCCGGAAAAGCATATCTCAATGTTATAAGTACTTTAGACGAAGAAGTGGAAGTCCGCGTACCCACTTTGCGTTTAAAGCCGTTGGATCAATTATTTGACGACCATAAATCCGACTGTCCGACGATCAACAATTACGATGAAGTTTCATCTATAAACGAAGAACCAATGAACACCAACGAAACTTATATTGATATCGAAGACGAAGAAGAAATTTTCGAGGATGAAGAAAAATTTACGGAAATAACTCGAAGGACAAACAAAATTAATGTTGACAAGGGGAATAAAAATTCTCCTGAAAATTTTAATAATTCAAAAATCCTTGGAGAGGGAAGTTACCAAACCTCTCCTGAAAATTTTAATAATTCGAAAATTCTTGGAGAGGGAAGTTACCAAACCTCTCCTGAAATTTCATATAATCCAACAATTAACGGAGAGGGAAGTTACCAAACCTCTCTTGAAAAATTGAATAATTCTAGTAAAGGGAAAAATTATCAAATCTCTCTCAAAAATTTAAATGATTCAAAATCCCTTGGAGAGGGAAGTTATCAAACCTCTCCTGGAGGGGATATTTCTAGAACTTCGGAGGGAAATTTCCAAACCTCGACAGAAAATTCTAGCTCCGTCAATTGCGAGGAGGGAAGTTACCAAACCTCACTACGCGATTTGACACAATCTTGTTCTAATTTAAGAGAGAAAAATTCCTTATCAATTCTAGATATCAAATTTCCGAAAGTTGGATTATTCACAGAAGACCACAATGACAAATTAAAGTCATCTCATGTCACTATAAAAGACCTTCTTGAAAAGGCACAAAAATATTTAAATATTGAAAAATTAAACATTAAAAACTCTAAACGCATGAAAAACAGAACCAAACCGTCTTCGAAAGTTTCGACGTCTTTATTAAATAAATCGCAAGAAATTATAGATAAATTTATGCGAAAACGAAAATCTAAACATAAAAGAAAACAACAACAAATTAACGATGCAAGCAACGATTTGCATAATTGCCTGGTGGTTTCCGAGAAAAAGGAGAAAGACCGCTTTATACAAATTACCGAATTATTACGATTGGAACATCTAAATGAAAAGGAACAAGAAAGTGTAAAGAAATTAATAACAAACAGTCAAAACCAATTTCATATTCCCGGAGAAAATTTAACTGCAACTCATGTACTCCAACATCAAATACCAACCACAGATGATCGACCAATTAACACTCGTCAATACAGATTCCCGCAACTACATAAGGAAGAAATAAACAAGCAGGTAGAGGAACTGTTAGAAGGAGGCATCGTAAAACCCTCACAATCGCCATACAATACGCCCATATGGATCGTGCCGAAGAAAGAGGACTCCAAAGGAAACAAGCGCTGGAGAATGGTCCTCGACTTTCGGGCTTTAAACGACAAGACCATCGGGGACGCATATCCATTACCTAACATAGATATATTAGATCAATTAGGGGGCGCGCAATATTTCTCTGTATGCGACTTAGCATCTGGGTTTCATCAGATAAAAATGGATCCTGCTGACAGTCACAAAACTGCATTCACTACTCCCTTCGGTCACTACGAATTCGATCGAATGCCTTTTGGATTAAAAAACGCTCCTGCAACATTTCAGCGCCTAATGGATTTAGTATTAACAGGATTACAGGGCGAAGAATTATTTGTTTATATGGACGACATTGTTATTTATGCTACTTCCTTAGAAGAACACGAACGAAAATATAACGCATTAATAGAACGACTTCGCGAAGCTAATTTAAAACTACAACCTAATAAATGTGAATTTTTAAAAACCGAAGTAACTTATTTGGGACACGTAATTGGCAGAGATGGAGTAAAACCAGATCCGAAAAAATTAGAGGCAGTACATAAATTTCCCCGACCGAAAACCCCAAGAAATATTAAGCAATTTTTGGGACTTGCCGGATATTACCGGCGCTTTATTCCAAATTTCTCTAAACTAGCAAAACCATTAACAAATCTATTAAAAAACGACACTCGTTTCGAATGGACATCAATTCAAGAAGAATCCTTCGAGATATTGAAACAAAAATTATGTGAAGAGCCAGTACTACAATACCCTGATTTCTCTCGACCATTTATTTTAACTACGGATGCGTCAGGTTTAGCCGTAGGAGGAATACTCTCACAAGGAGAAATAAACAAGGACAGACCTATCGCATACGCTTCCAGAACACTCACGGACGACGAAACGAAATACGACACTTACGAAAAGGAAGCACTAGCCATAATATATTGCGTTAAACACTTCAGACCATACTTATATGGAAGAAAATTCACCCTAGTTACAGATCATAAACCTTTAATGTGGTTTAAAAACGCGCAAGACGCAAATATGAGAATACTTCGCTGGAGATTAAAATTAGCGGAATACGATTACGACGTTGTTTTTAAGGCAGGAAAAACTAACGTAAATGCGGACGCATTATCAAGAAACCCAGTAGATCTTGAAGAAATTGATTGCAAAATAATAAAAGAACGAAAAACATTAAATCCAAATAATCCAGAAGATGCAGAAATAATTTCCAGAATGCTGGAAGAAACCGATGACGAAGAAGAAGAAGACGACGATTTTCAACTATATCTGTCAGATACCGAAGAAATTGAAGGACCGATACTCGAAGAAGAACCCCCTGATAATAATGCCGATCCTATACCTTTTACCCCCGAAGAACTAAACGAACCTCCAGCGTCACAAACTATCGAAAAAGCGCTAATACATGATCCTCCAAAACAAAACAGAATGCAAACAAGAAGTCAGGCGACAAAACGAAATATTAAGAAAAATAATGAAAATCATAATAACAACAAAAACAATACTGAAAAGATAGAAGAAAGAAACGATCCGCCAGACAAAGATCAGGATAACAAAGAAACAGATGGAAAAGAAAGGGAAGAAAGCGATGACGACGAAGAAGAAATTATCAATAAAAATTTAAAATCAAGAAAAACAAAAATGAAACCTACTATCATTGAGAATAAAATAATTAAAAGCAACGTTATAGATTCTCGCGAACTATTATTTCTGCGAAAAGACAATGTCGCGTATTTTGTCGACATTTACGGAAAACCTTTAGACTCAGGATCTGAAAAACTCTTCGAAAGAAACGAACTCCCGAATATAGGACCCCTGGAGTTAGGTAAAGCGAAAGCAATAAAATACAAAACCTACTACCACATAGTCTTACCCATCAGTGAGACGGAACGAGAAGGCCCCACAGCGACTCTCAACCAAATTATCGCGGTCATACACGACTTACGAAATTTGACTGAAAATTTAAATTTAGGAACACTCAGCATTGCAAAAACAGAAATTATCAACAACGTTCCATGGAATAATATCAAATCGCAACTGCAATTAAGATTCATTAATTCCACTACCAAAATAATCATTTGCAACGGACAAATTAAATATCCACCGAAAGATCTACGATCCGTTATAATTGGTGAGATGCACTGTTCGCCGACCGGAGGACATCGCGGCGTCACTAAGGCATACAATAGAATAAAACACAATTACTATTGGGAAAACTTAAAACTAGACGTTCAAGGATACATACAACAATGTTTGCAGTGCCAACTGAGAAAATTAGTACGCGTCAAAACAAAACAGCCTATGATAATCACAGACACACCAGGCTCTTCTTTCGACAAGGTAGCCATGGATATTGTCGGACCTTTACCCAAGACAGAAAGAAATAGCGAATACATTTTGACCTTACAAGATCAGCTGACCAAATACTGTATGGGTATACCATTACAAAACCAAACCTCCGAAACTATCGCAGAAGCTTTCATAGATCGTTTCATCTGCATATTCGGAGCGCCAAAGGCAATATTAACGGATCAAGGAAGAAATTTTATCAGTGATTTAATGAGGAAAATCGCAAAATTATTTAAAATTCGTAAATTTCGTACTACTGCCTTCCACCCACAATCTAACGGATCTTTGGAAAGATCGCATCACGCATTAGGAGAATATTTAAAACAATACGCAAACGAACAAAAACAGTGGGATAGATGGATAAGCCTTGCAATGTTCAATTATAATACTAATGTACACGAAGCAACCAGACATACACCGTACGAATTAGTCTTCGGAAAAATAGCCAGAATTCCTTCGAACGAGCTTTTACCTCCAAGCGACCAATTAGCGAATTACAACGATTATCTAGTAAACCTCGTTACACAACTTCATACAATTCAAGGAAATGCTCGTGAAAACGTTATCGAAGCAAAACACAGATCGAAGAAATATTACGATAGAAAGATTAACCCTCAAACCTTTAAACCAGGAGACCATGTATTTCTCTTAAAGGGGCCAAAACCCGGAAAATTCGGGGATCACTATACAGGACCTCATGAAGTACTGGAAATATTAAATAAAAATAATGTAAAAATTAGAATAAAGAAAAATAGCCGAATCGTGCATCCTAATCGATTGCGAATTTCCTACATTAAAACCACTAAATAATCAACAAAAAGGATTAATTTTCCACAAAAATAAATGTTTTTTTTTATATATATATATATATATATTAAAAATACAAAATATAATATTAATAAAAATAAAGTAGAAATACATAAAGGTTATAAGAGGAAAAAGATACACACACCTACAAAAATAATTAATATTTCAGATGGATCGCAAATTCAGACGAATAATCGCAATATTAATAATACTAGCAGTATACCTGCATCCAACACATGGGCTAATAGGATATGACTGTGGATCTTCCTCCGCAAACCTAACCACGCTATCATTGTTAAACATCGAGGAATGCGATATCCCTCGTAAAGAAATTAAACCGGATCAAGTTTACGTACAGCTGTTACAAATTAATGAATTCGAAGCAGTGCACGTAATACAGTGCAAAGTTGAAATCGACCGATTAGTCAAGAAATGCGGAATGTTTTCTCACACAATGGATGTACATAACGAAAAATATTCATATATAGAAGAAATAACTCGCGAGGCTTGCAGGCGAATGCATAGTTACGGAAGTTATCAAGTAGGACGCACTCTTATCTCAGGACTTAAATCCAATAGCACAATAACCAGACCGATTACGTTAGCTGGTCAAATAGACAACTACGGCGAATGCCACGGAGGAGCATACTCAGATCCTTACGGAACATGGTCGGACGTCATTGTAGTCGGAACTGTAAAAATCACATTACAGGATTACACTGCCGACGTACGCATCAACACTAATAAAGTACAACTCAGATCCGGCATTACTTGCCAACTCGGCTCTACACATTGCATAGACATCGAAGGAGGAGACACGTATTGGAATACCGTACCTGCAGGTCCCTGTAAATTTAATAACTATGGAATATTATTCGAGGGGTACGCCTACAAAATAATTGACGACGAGCAAGGCCAAACAGTATATTCTCTCACCACACAAGACACAATATTCGCTCTAACCAGTAAAGGCAAACAAGATGTCTGCGGATATTCGATAATACGTACCGAACATCCTAAATTAATGATTTTCGAAACTGTACGAGGAACCGTCGTTTTCAAAAAATAATCGCGCGTTTCAAATCTCGATATCTTCACGTACATGAATTCTAAGTTTGTTTACGTGGAAAAACATATTCGCACGCAAATTAATCAACTTTACCATGACATTTTATTACAACAATGTAATTTAGAGCAACGAATGCTACAAAACGCTTTGGCCATAGCCACACAATCTCCAGATATTTTTGCATATCATCTAATGAAAGGGCCCGGCTATATGGCTCTACTAGCTGGAGAGGTTATTCACATCGTAAAATGCGTACCCGTCGAAGTCAAGCTCGCTCAAACAAACCGATGCTACAACCAACTACCCGTGCTTCGGGAAAATCAAACGTATTATTTAACTCCACAAACGCACATATTATTGCAACAAGGAACGCAAACCACTTGCAACACATTAGCACCCGCCATGTATCAGCTAGGAGATTCTTGGTACAAATTTATGCCAAGACCAGTGGATACCATACCGCCGGTCACTATAAAACCATTGACTAAGCCTGTATGGAAATACATCAGCCCAGGATCGCTCGCCACCAGCGGTATATACACGGAAACAGATTTAAAGGACCTACGAGATCATATAATGTTTCCAGCCGAACGACCTGCCGTCCTCAACTCCCTAGCGAGAGGGGTGATGGGAAAAACCATATCCCTGGAAGGGGGATCAATCTCCAATTTACTTGATACAAACACCATAGAAAAAATAGCAATATCTACATGGAACAAATTCTGGAATAAATTTCTATTTTTCGGGAATCTCAGCGCTGGACTAATCGGAATATACCTGAGCATCAGAGTCATAAAACTGACGCTAGACACAATAGTACACGGCTACGCCTTACACACAGTGTACGGGTGGTCCTTGTACCTGCTAGGAGCCCTATGGGACTCCCTAACACATCTACTAATACATTTGAAAACAAGGCAATCGAAAAAATCGAAAGCCAGCGTGCCGGTTCTCTATACCCAAAATAACGAGACACCTGAAACCATCCACACAGAAAACAACACAACTCCAACAGCTACCTACCCCCTCCTCCCCCCACGGGAAGATACTACATATACCTTGGAGCTTAAAGAAGCGAAATTTTAACGAGCAAGGCATACCGCCAATTACAATAACCCCCCCCCCGGTTTTCTTCACATATCAAGCAAGGCATACCGCCAACACAATAAACCCCCTTTTTGGATCTCCCCATGCACCAAAAACAGTAAAATTTTTTTTATATACAGAAATGGAAACCTCTTACATCGACACTGAATTCTTGACTCGCGGTCGCCTGAAGGTGACCGTGGTAAGAGCGGAATCACCCTTGCTGTTTTGGGTACAACTAAAAAATAGCGCAAGGGAACTCCTGGAAATGGAAGAAGAAATCCAATTCCGGATGGATAGGAGAGCCAATTCATTGCTCGTATACCCTCACCATATGAAGGAGGACTTAGAGGTCGTGGTTAAAGACAAGAAAGGATGGAAGCGAGGGTTTATACAAAGCATAAATAAAAACACTTGGATGGTCAAAATAATGCTCGGCGACTGGGGAAGAACAGTGTGGCGCCGTATGAGCGAAGTGTATCACCTAGAAGACCGTTTTAAGGGGGTATCCTGGCAAGCCATAATATGTGGATTAGCCCACACCGCAGCCCCTAATGGTAGGCAAACGTGGCCAATAATGACACGAGACCTGTGTCGACTCCTTTTAGAGGGACAAGATGGATGGATAAATATAGTCCATCCTCTAAGAAAGGGTGCGGCCCTGGTGAAACTCCATATGGAGACCACCAAAATGTTCGATAGAGCATATAACTTTAGGGACGCGCTAATTCGGATTGGCCACGCCGAACTTTGCACAAAAATCACCGCCGACGTGGAACCCTCAGTCTAAAAAAAAAAAAAAAAAAAAAAAAAAAATATATATATATATATAACCAGAATTATGTATTAACTTAGAGTTATTGTAGCATTTAAATAATTCTATATATTCTAAATTTTTATTACTCCACTATTCATTTGAAATCTGAATTGTGTATTAATTCAGAATTACTCTAGTGTTTAACAATAAGTATTCCTATAGACCCTAAATTTTCTTTACCTTACTACTACTTCGTTTGAATTTTGAATTATGTATTAGTTAGAATTACGCAAGCGTTTAAGTACTCCCATATATCCCAAATATTAATTACTATTATCATTAGTCACTATGTCACCCTACCTTTCCTCTTTATATTATGTACTTCTTTTGCATATTATAATTATAGCGTCATTATTGATGCTACACATTATCATATCATATTATTTTTTTTTGTATTAATTACTATTAGACCATATATATATATATTGAATCGTTATTGGTAATATTTCAACATTTGCGTTCTTAGATTTCAGTTGTTTTGTATACTTATCATGAATATATGTGTTTCTTCTTTAATTACATGCGCAAATTTATACCTTATACTTAACCTCATAATAATAATACTTTGTAAACAAGTGGAACCATTTTCTATCTTAATTACATCATTATCGTCAAAACATACTGCCTGATCATCGGTTGCAGTATAACAATGCCAGTATATCACCATCTTCAATGGACACCCGAGATGCCGGAAGAAGTACGCCAAGGCCCAATCGACGGTGTTAAACCAGGAGACCACCCCGAAACATACCGAAATCTAACAGAACTCCGGTGTGTTACATTAATGGAGGGTGAAATCTATCAAGATACGACTGACTGCAGCAAAATTTGTCAAGAATGCTATGATAAAATATCAGCCGAGGAAAACCAAGAATATGCAACAATACCACCGCATAATTTGGTCCACGAAATATCAGCTGGCGACCAAACAAATTGCACTAAATGCAATAAAGTAATAGTAACAATCAAACCGGCGATAAACTGCAGGGACTGCATAGAAGAATATCTATACGTTGACCAGACATACTTGGCCGAAGGCTGGGGTCAAGCTGTGATCCCCAGAGGGGTAGAAGAGCAATAAAAGGAAGGGACCTGCTACTTGACACCAGAGAACTGACATTTACTACTGACGAAAATCAGGCAGATAAAAACGTGCCTAATTCTTTTCTTTTCTTTATATATAACATATATATATTTTATATATATATATATCCCTCTATTTTCATTAGAATTTTCATACGATAGAAAAAGGGCTCCACACCAGCGTTACATGTATTAGCGGTACTAAATTTAAATAAATAAGTACAATTAAAAATAAGCTATAAGTAAATTGTATAAAAAGCGAGGAAAGGACGAAAGAACAAAGGAAGGGGTTATGGTGGTCGCCTTTTCTTTCCTCCTTTTCTACAAAATATTTAAATAGTAATTAGGAACTCAAAGAAACACATTTAATAAAAACAGAATTAAATGTGAGTCTTTCTACCAAATCGGCAAGTCGTGGCAAGAAAAGAATCGAATTATTCCTCACAGATTCTTTTTGCAAATGTTGTGTTTTTACACTCCCAACATTTGTCTAAGGCGGGGGGTGTTACGTCCGGCGGACTTCACGATTCTTTTCTTTCCCACGACCAAGGCGAAGTTTGTTGTTAGGTAAATAAAAAAGGAAGAAAAAAGATAATAATAATCTAAGCGGCACGTATATAATAAAACGAAAACGTGCCCAGCGAAACGGACAGCTGCAGATATCGTGAGCGACCGATAAATATTACAAAATCGGTAAATAAAAGAGACCAGGCGGAAAGATGCCGAAAGCGGATTCTTGCCGACACCCTCGCGAATAATAAGTTAAAATCACATATCGGCAAAACATAAAGACGGCGAGAACGCGCCGAAAGCAAATCCTTCCCTAGTAAAATTAGGGGAAAACAAATAATGAAAACGAAAGTGTGCAAAATAAGATAGCACACCTGCGGGTATTCTCGCGAGAAAGCGGCGAAAAATATAAAGATTAAAAAGATGCCACACGCATCGCCTCTCAGCAAACAAGCTCTAAGCCACACGCGAGGGCAATAAAGCGAGAACCCGCCGATAAAAGCGGCACTAACAAACGACAAATATCGCGATATAGGAAAAACTAACAACAAACACCGCCGCCGATATCGAAATCTCGAGAGGATAATAAAAATATAAACCTCAACAAATTCTCCATTGGTCAAAACCTAGGGCCCTAAACAAAAGCCCTGACCAATCCCGATAAACTTTTAAAGTCAAGAGACGCCTCCGGGACTGAAAGGGCGTTATTGAAAAATTCCCTATTCGTCAGGAAATATTAACAAACTAACGGGAAGGAGGAGCAAGAAGGTATATATACCCGTGACATCTCTCAGAGAATATCAATCTTTTCTCAAACCTACGCTCGCGGATCAATCGCGAAAAGTTGTATCACCATCCTTCGAGTGAATCTCGAACTCGTGAGCATTCGCAGTGACATTTGTGAAATCATCGTGTGCCCAGTGCTCACCGAGTACGACGATTTTCGCGAGTGAACAACTGCGAGTGGAACACCATCCTCACGGAGGAGTCCGTAGCCAGATTCACACCTGGAATAATTAACACCTACCCGCGCACTCCATAAGTAGTAAGTTATCAAGCACGCTACATCTCCACCCTTACTAATAATACTTAAAATAATTCTGGGACTTCAATTAAATTATAATTGTTTTCCTTTTTAATTTATTAATTTATTATCCTTGTTAAATTCTAACTTCGAAAAACTGTCCTTTCTTCCCCCATCCTTATCTCTCTCTCTCTCTCGAAATCACTGTGGATTTCCCGCGATAGCGGAGCAATCCGTGATTTCTATCATCCCCTTACCTTTTGAAATCACTCCGGATTTCCCGCGATAGCGGAGCAATCCGTGATTTCTTCCATCTCCTCTTTCTCTCGAAATCACTCTGGATTTCCCGCGATAGCGGAGCAATCCGTGATTTCTATCATCCCCTTACCTTTTGAAATCACTCCGGATTTCCCGCGATAGCGGAGCAATCCGTGATTTCTTCCATCTTCTCCCTTTCTCTCGAAATCACTGTGGATTTCCCGCGATAGCGGAGCAATCCGTGATTTCTTCCATCTCCTCTTTCTCTCGAAATCACTCTGGA
Source organism: Prenolepis imparis (assembly GCF_030444845.1). Lineage (NCBI taxonomy): Eukaryota > Metazoa > Arthropoda > Insecta > Hymenoptera > Formicidae > Prenolepis > Prenolepis imparis. Next base: position 232,364 of record NW_028141186.1, on the reverse strand, counting down.
TTTCCCGCAATAGCGGAGCAATCCGTGAATTCTATCATCCCTTTATCTTTTGAAATCACTCCGGATTTCCCGCGATAGCGGAGCAATCCGTGATTTACTCTCTCTCACTCTCTATCTCTCTCTCTCTCTCTCTCTCTCTCTCTCTCTCTCTCTCTCTCTTGAATGAACAAATAAGTAATACAATAACTAACTAAATTATTAAATAATTAAAATATCAAAATTATATAAAAATAAATATATATATATATATTTTTTTTTTCTCTTACAAGAACTCCCAGAGTTATTTTTCAGTAAAAACTCTTCTTGCCCGGTTACTTTATTATTCGCTCTCGTAGTGGAAAATCCAAGGAGACGACCCTCGCGAACCGCTGTTAAATTGGCGCGAAACCGGCGTAATAGGCGGTTAAAGAAAGCGTTGGCACGGAGTCTGGCTGCGGGCGAAACCTTCGGCTCCCTAGAAAAAATTAACACACCGATCCATACAGAGACAACTAATACATATCACCCTACGGTCTCTCCTATTTCCTCACCCGAACATATAGAAACCCCGCTGACGCCGTCTCCCGCTACCTCTGCTTCTGCAGAATTTTTCGATTCCCCGCGAACTCCTTCTCCTCTTTCTCCCGAACCCGCTATACCTCAGCGGGCCCCTTCCCCTCACTCCTCTGTTTCCTCTGAGGACGCCGATTCTCCGCGGAGCCCTTCTCCCTTTCTTCCCCCTGCTTCTCCCGAACGCCCTGAGCCACCTAGATCTCCGTCTCCGGCTCCCTCAACAATCACCCTTGAAGATTCTCCTCCCTCATCCCCAACGTCCTCTGTAAATAGGGAACATCCGGAAGGGTTTGAGGTAGTAGATATCAGCGACGACGATTCCGAGGAATCAGGATCGCCTGCCAAGCTCTCATACGAGCAATTCAGAGCTTGGCTGATAAACCAGCTCCCAGGGATACGAGAAGTCCCTGAGGAAGCTTTCACGATTGGTCCAGGCCCCGTAGACCACGAGGCCTTACGCGAATTTCTAGAGACCACCGATAGGAATAACATCATCCCCTGGTATGTTCCCGGGCGAAGATATCCTTTAGCCGTCCCTGCACACCTTCTCCTACGAACCTATCCCCCCTCCACCGCCATAATTACCGAACTCATATAACCTAGAAGTCTCTCTTACACGCACACACATGGACACTAATTTTATATACCTATTACCATTTAAATTATTGTAACCACCAATCGGGACCCTAAAATTTAAACAATAACTCTTACCCCTTTCTGCCCCGATTGAAGACCTCCGTACTAATGTATCACCCGCGACACATACACATACATTCACTCTTCATTAGCAACTAAGTCCGTCAATAATATTATTATGTATATAAATTCTTTCGTCTTTATATTAGGAATAAATTTATAAATTTCAAAATAAATGATTTTCATTTATTAATAACCCGTTCCCACTTATTCCCGTAAACCAGGATCGCACAAGGTCCCATCCTGCGTAAAAGAGATTAAATTCTCTTGCCAAAAAGGGACCACCGAGCGAACGGCCCTTTAAATAGAGTAAGAGCGACCCTTGCGGTCGTTGACCTATTTGGGCCCAGACGTTCGTTCGGGTCGAACAGACGGATAGTCTGCCGTCGTTCGAAAAGATAAATTTAGTTACGTCCTTCCTTTCGACTCTTCCTTCCTTGAGTCTGGACGTAACACTTGCAATATATCTTTATTATCTGTAATGTTGAAGAAATATCTGTTAACAAAAAAAGAAATTGAGAATACATTAAAATGTATTCTCAATTTCTTATTTCATTCGTAGATATATTTCTACGTTTATATTTTATTATATCATAAACAATCGCATCGTTACTGCTTACTATTCAATCTGCGATTTATGTATATATTTGTAATGTAATATAAATGTTAATGACATGCAATAATAGTAATATAAAATATTGATATGAGACATATATTTAACTGTAGATCCTTGTCTTTCCCTGCTGCTTCCCGCTGCTGTCAGTGCCTTCTTCATATCTGCTTCACTTTCAATTGTAAATTTCTCAAATGGGCCAGGACACGACACCAGTTAGCGATTTCTATCATAAATGTTATGTTTACTTGCACATCCTGGATGATAAAACAGTTTAATACAAGACTTGCATGCAACAACCTGATTTTTTATTGCCTTCTTACATGCCGAGCATCGATACTCGTCATATTCATCGTTCATATCGATAATTACCGGCCGAAGCTGTTAATACCAGCATAGGCGGTCAATTACCTTTGTCCAAATTCACACGTCAGCGCTTTGTGTCCACCTTTAATGTCTACCTGTCGCGTGAAATCTCGATGCCTCATACACGAAATATAACTCTCACGCTCACAAATCAGCATATTCCTGTTAGATAACACTCATGTCTATTCCCGGTCTATGCAACTATTACTTCAATACTTTTTCGCCACTCTCTCTCACTATATAATCACTTAAAAGTTATCACTTTTGCAGAGCGATGTTTGACACGTCTTCTCTCAGAAAAAAGAGAGAGAGAGAGAGAGAGAGAGAGAGAAATTGATTGATTTGATATTTATTAGCTTTCTCAGCTATTTGTAAAATACAAGTCTAATTTACATTAATTACAATATACTCCTTTAACTCTCGCTTAAACGCTTCCAGTTCTTCGATTCGTCTTATTTCAGCTGGTAAGGCATTGTACATTTTCACTCCCTCATAAAACATACTCTTCTGTGCACTCGTTATCCTACGAAATTGTACCACAATGTCCCCAGCTTGCCGTGTCTGTCTTTCATTCTCTTTTCCCACTATTGTTAACTTATTTCTTAATTGATCCGATAACATATTCTTTAAAATCTTAAAGATAAATATACATACATTATAATTCAGTCTCTGTCTTATGGACATAAACTGCAGCGCTTGCAGCATACTCTCCACTTTGGTATATCTATCACATTGCAATATGACCCTCATGGCCCGGTTTTGCGCTTTTTGCAATTCATTTAGTTGTGTTTCTCCCATATCAATTAACAGCGTCGCACAATACTCAAAGTGAGGCGCTATGATTGACTTATATATAATACATCTAGTGTATGCCGATATGTAGTTACCTATTCTATTTAAAAAACTCACTTTTTTCCCTATTTTCTTTAGCATATAATCACAGTGGTCCTTAAATCTTAACCTATCGTCAATAATTAACTTAACCATTCTAAAGCTGTTCCTCTAATTCCGTATTGATATAATTTCTCTAACAGTCTTTCTCTATCTATCGTTTCAAATGCTCGCTTGAGATCCATGAAAATTACCCCCACCATTTTTGCCTCACTAACTACCAGTTTCCATTCGTCAATGACTGTTTGAATCGCTGTTTCACACGAATACTGTTTTCTAAAACCTGACTGATGTTCTGTTATGTTCGATAACAATAAAATGTAATTTTTGTACGTACCGAACGTAACTTCTTAACTCTTATTCCAAGATTAATATCAATTCTTTCTATATTCTTGCTATGTATAATCCTTCCTTGTTTTACGACGTTATTTCATATTATGTACAGGACTGAATGTAGTACAGGTTATATAGGAGTTGTCTTCATCTTAGAAACAGGAACCAGAATATTTATAGGATTCAAAACAGGAACCAGGAAATATATATATATATATATATATATATCTGTAAAGAATTCCTGCGTCTCTAAAGAAATTAGGAAATATAATTAAAATATGAATTAAATGATATCACCGTAAGGCAAGATAAAAATGATTATGGATAATATCACCGTAAGGCAAAATATGAATAAGAGTTTTATAGTTTTCAGTTATCACCTTTTAAGGCAGAGAAAATATTAATCAGCTTTGATAAGATTAGATTGATAAAAATATAAATCACCATAAGGCAAAGATAGAATTAATTTGATAAAGATATAAATCACCATAAGGCATAGATATATTAATCACCATAAGGCAAAGATAGAATTTGTTTGATAAAGATATAAATCACCATAAGGCAAAGATATATTAATCACCATAAGGCAAAGATAGAATTTGTTTGATAAAGATATAAATCACCATAAGGCAAAGATATATTAATCACCATAAGGCAAAGATAGAATTTGTTTGATAAAGATATAAATCACCATAAGGCAAAAATATATTAATCACCATAAGGCAAAGATAGAATTTGGATGATCACCTTATGGCTAGCCTCAAATAATTGGCTTGATGGAAGGTATCGACTATCATGATATGTACTTACATGATGTCCCCAATTGGACAAAGTCGACCTTCCTAACCAGATATATGTAATTAACCAAATATATTTCGATGTATCTCTGATGATCTTGATATTTCCGTACGATGCGCATCGTGTCGATTCAAACATAAAACGAAACACGATAAACAGCTGCATAGCAACCAGATCTTTTTCTTTTCTCACGGCACTCTATGAAAGATTCGAATAGACTTTCCTATACATTTTCTCCGCCCGCATTCAACAATAGATTTGTTGAATGAATTTCAGGATCAGTTGGGATAATACATAATTTTGTTATAGGTCTCTTGTAAATAGAGTTTGCAGTTTTCACTGTAACAACTCTGGTTAAACCGTCTGGTCCTGGATGTAAATGTATGACTCTTGCGAGGGGCCACTTTCCTGGCGGGTAACGCTCATCCGTAATTAATACTAAGGATCCTTCCTTTATTTCATTCGAAGGGCGATACCATTTAGAAATGGCTTGATACCTTTGTAAACACTCTATAGACCATCTTGACCAAAAATGATCTACTTTCTGTTTAAGTAATTGCCAGCGTGAAAGCAAAGATGTCTTTTCAGTTAATAGACTCGGTTCCGGTAATGTAGTTGGTGCTTCTCCAATAAGAAAATGTCCTGGAGTCAGGGGTGAATAGTCAGATGCATCATCTGATAAAGGACATAATGGCCTTGAATTTAACACTGCTTCTATTTGTACAGTTATCGTTGTCATTTCTTCATACGTTAATATAGTATCCTTTAAAATTCGTTGTAAATGAAATTTAATAGATTTTACAGCTGCTTCCCACTTTCCTCCAAAATGAGGGGTTGATGGAGGATTGAATTTCCATTCAGTGTTATCTTTAGCGAGAAGATAGGCAAGGTCACGTAATTCATTAGAAGATGACTTGAAAAAACGTCTTAAAGTTGCATCTGCTCCAACAAAGTTTGTTCCACAATCACTTTGTAGCGTAGCACATATACCTCTTCTACCAGTAAACCGTTTATAGGCAGCTATAAATGCATCAGTGGTATAATCCGTAACTACTTCTATATGTATTGCTGATGTTGTGAGACAAACAAATATAGCTAAATAGCCTTTATAAGTTTTTGCCGCTCGCCCTCTCCAAGTCTTCATTATCACGGGACCAGCATAATCTAAACCTGTGTTATAAAAAGGTCTTGCTGGAGTCACACGTGATGATGGTAATTGACCCATGAGCTGTTTCGCTCGAATTCCGCGATACCGTGCACACCTTCCACATCTTAGGATGTAAGAACGTACAGGTGCTCTTCCACCGATAATCCAATATGAACTTCGTAAAAAACCGAGAGTAACTTGAGTACCTCCATGTAGCGTCCTTTTGTGAGCATCATCAATAATCAAAGTACTTAACGAAGATCTTCTTGGTATAATAAGTGGATGTTTTGTGTCAGACTCTATCTGTGCATTATGGAGACGACCTCCAACACGAAGTAATCCTTCATGGTCTATAAAAGGTGTAAGGCGAATCAAAGGGTTGGATTTAGGCAAATGCTCTCTATTAGAAATTATACGAATCTCGTTCGAAAACCATGCTTGTTGTACAATTCGTACCCAAAAATTACGACTCTTCTCGATTTCCATGGGTGTTATGGGATGTTTAATCAGTGTTGATTGTGATTCTCTACGGAGACAACGAATAAATCTGCGACAAATAGAAGTAATTCGTAATAATTTCATGAGTGAAGAGTACTTATCCAACAATTCCCAGTATAAAGGTTGATGGGTGACAGCAATCATGACTTGTCTGGATCGTTCTTCCAAACCAGTTTCCGGTAACTCTTTACACTTGAAAGAAGGCCAAGATGATGGAGACTCAGAAAGCCAATTTGGTCCTTTCCACCATAGATCAAATTTAATTAATTGATCTGGCCTTAAACCACGAGATGCACAATCCGCAGGATTTTCTTTCCCAGGAACAAAATGCCAAGATCCATAAGGTAATAATTCTTGTATAGTAGATACACGATTACGAACAAAATCTTTCCATTTGGTTGGATGAGCCGAAATCCAAGAAAGAGTTACAGATGAATCAGACCAACAAAACACCGATACGTCAGAAAGTGCTAGTGCTTTTAAAGTATGTACAGTTAATCGCGCTAATAACAAAGCCGCAACAAGTTCAAGACGTGGAATCGTAAGCCGTTTAATTGGTGCAACCTTTGTCTTGGAACAAATCAGTTGAGTAGATATTTTACCATCGTTACTGGAAATTCTTATATAAATCACAGCTGCCATGGCTAATTCTGATGCATCTGAAAATCCATGAATTTCAACAGAAGTACTGGAATGAACATAACCAAACCATCTAGGAATTGCTAATTGATCTAGATGCTGAAGTTGTTTTCTAAAATTCTCCCAACGATATTGCATGTCTTGAGAAAGAGGTTCATCCCATTCAATCTTTCTTAACCAGAGTTCTTGAAGAAAGATTTTGGCTGTTATGAGAATAGGTGCGATAAGTCCTAATGGATCATATAATTTTGCGATTTCAGAGGAAATTATTCTTTTAGTATATTTTGTAGTAGATGTTGGTAAAGCTGAAAAATGAAACGTGTCCGAGTCGGGTCTCCAAATAAGACCTAATATCTTGCAAAGTGTAGATTCAATTTCCACAGCAGATGACGATTCTTCACATTCTTCACCCGACATCGACATTGGCAGAATCTCTCTACAATTACTACTCCATTTTTGTAAAGGAAATCCACCCGCTGCACATAATTGAATAAGTTGATTGACAATCTCTTTAACTTCCGAAATTGAATCCGCTCCTCCAAAGATATCATCAACATATCTTCCCTTTGTCAAAGGAATAACAGCCTTAGGAAAATGATGACCTTCGTCGGTTACTAATTGTTGTAATGCTCGTAATGCAAGAAACGGAGCACAGACAAGTCCATAAGTTACAGTTGTGAGTCTAAAAGCTACCAGTTGATTTTCAGAACCTCGCCACAATATCCTTTGTAAATCCCAATCGTCAGGATTAAGAGCAATTTGTCGAAACATTTTAACTATATCTGTAGAAAAAAGAAATCGATGTGTACGAATCCATATAAGAATATCTGAAATATCTGTCTGAAGTTTTGCGCCTGCGTGAAGCAGATCATTAAGAGAATAACCACTGTTTGTACGGCTAGACCCATTAAAAACAACTCTTAATTTTGTGGTACGACTGCTTTCTCGAAGAACTCCATGGTGTGGTAAATAGTGTATAGGAGAATTATTATTTCCGGAAATATCAGCTAACATCATATGACCCAATGTTTTGTATTCTTCTATGAAATCAACATAGAGTTCTTGAAACTTGGGATTTAAAGTAAATCGTTGAAATAATCTATTGAGACAACATAGTGCCTTTTGTTTTGAATCACCCAGAAGTGAAGGATTTGATTTTAGAGGAAGACGTACAACATATCTTCCAGTAGCATCTCTTGTATGAGTAGACAAAAAATGTCGTTCACACTCTTCTTCTTCCTCACTTAATTTAGATTCCGTTGTAGTAGGTAGTTCCTCTTGATTCCAAAATCTAGCAATAAGATCTTGTAAATCATGATCCAAAGTACAATGATACGTTCTTGCTGAATTAGATAAATCATTTTCTGATATTGGTCCTGAAAGAACCCATCCGAAAATAGTTTGCTGAGCAATAGGCGTTGACAAATCCCCTCGTATTAATCCTGGCAGAATTACCGAGCCATAATTATCTGAACCTAAAATGATATGAATATGACCAGAACAAAAAAAATCAGGATCTGCAAGTTGAAGTCCAGCAATATGAGACCAAGTATGACAAGACGCGTTAAAAGGCGGTAATTTAGTTGTTAGACGAGGTAACACGTAGGCTTCGATTGTACAATTATAAGTTGGATCATAGATGGACTGTAATTTTATTGTAACACTTCCTTTAGTGTGACCGGAATATGTACCACCGACTCCAAGAAGTGGTATTGAAGCTGAACTGCGTTTTAGTTGTGCATGATTTACTAAATTTTCTGAAATAAAAGATAATTCTGATCCTTGATCTATTAATAAACGTACTGCAAAATTTACATCTTTATTTTTATGTAATATGGCTCTACTCGTAGCTAATAACGTAAATTTTAGTAAAGAATTTGCTTGTCCAGATTGATGAGCACATAATTTGTTTTGTCATTCTATTGAAGGTTGTGACTGAGGATTTTCTTTAGATTGAGTAGATTGAGCATTATCTATCTTAGATGATTTTTCACCAAAATGTTTTGATGAAGACACGTTGATGTCATGAATTGAAGTATGATGCTTCTTTCCACATTTGAGACATCTTTTTAAAGAATTACATTTGCTTGCTACATGTGGGCCAAGACAATTAAAACATCGTCGATGCTTCATAATAATATCCCTTCGTTGTTGCTGAGTTTTCGAATGATATTGATCGCACTTTGCTAAAAAATGTGAAGATCCACATAGCGGGCAAATGAAAGAATTAGTAAAAGAATTTTGATTAGATGATGTAGCTACATGAGCAGCTATTTTTGTACGAGACTTTCCAAAAGAGGAATGATCCTTATCCTTATGTGATCCAGAAGAAAAAGTATTATTATGTAAATTAAGATTCTCTAAAGCTCGTGTCCTCCCAATAAGAAATTCTTCAAATTGTAAGTAAGTCGGATATGAAGAGGTTGAACCAAGTTTAACCTCCCATGCTTCTCGAGTTTCAGGATCAAGTATTCTTACGAGCTGATGTAATAATAATGGATCCCAATGATCTACTTCACAGTTCAAAGCACGTAAAGCACCAATAACTTCTGATATGGTTGTCAAAAGAGTTCTGAGACCTTGAGCGCATTTTGTTTTAAGCGGCTTTAAATTTGTAATTCTATCCAATTGAGTAGTAATCAAAAATCGTTTATTCTCATATCTTGAAACTAATATATCCCATGCAACAGTAAAATTTTCATCAGAAATAGGCAAATTATACATTAACCGAGCCGCTTCACCAGTTACACATGTCTTCAAATAATGCATCTTTTCAACGTTTGATAAATCTTCATTATCGTGAATCAAAGAAACAAATAAATCATGGAATGATCTCCATGATTGATAATCTCCTGAAAAGCTTGGTAATTTTATACGAGGCAATGCACTACGAGGTAATTGTGAGGTAGATGATGCTACATGTTCCGAATGAGTAGGTCGAGATTGCCGATCTACCGTTTCTAAATCATCTCGATATGTAAGTAATTTAGCACGAGAATATACATAAAACGCTTGACAACGTTCATACACGTGTTCTTTAATATATGATTGATCATTATTCTCAGAAAGTATCTCAAGATATAAATTTTCATGTTCTACTTGAAATTTAGACCAATTCTGATCAAGTAAATCCAAACGTGTATTAATTAATTGACGATTTAAACGTGAAATTTCTACGATATCAAAATCCGCTGCATCTTGTATTAGATTAAATCGACTTTTTTGTAAAGCGATCTTTGCTTCTATATTAGACATCTTGAAAAGCTTGGTATCCGGCTCGAAGGACCAAAAAATGTTCGATAACAATAAAATGTAATTTTTGTACGTACCGAACATAACTTCTTAACTCTTATTCCAAGATTAATATCAATTCTTTCTATATTCTTGCTATGTATAATCCTTCCTTGTTTTACGACGTTATTTCATATTATGTACAGGACTGAATGTAGTACAGGTTATATAGGAGTTGTCTTCATCTTAGAAACAGGAACCAGAATATTTATAGGATTCAAAACAGGAACCAGAAAATATATATATATATATATATATATCTGTAAAGAATTCCTGCGTCTCTAAAGAAATTAGGAAATATAATTAAAATATGAATTAAATGATATCACCGTAAGGCAAGATAAAAATGATTATGGATAATATCACCGTAAGGCAAAATATGAATAAGAGTTTTATAGTTTTCAGTTATCACCTTTTAAGGCAGAGAAAATATTAATCAGCTTTGATAAGATTAGATTGATAAAAATATAAATCACCATAAGGCAAAGATAGAATTAATTTGATAAAGATATAAATCACCATAAGGCATAGATATATTAATCACCATAAGGCAAAGATAGAATTTGTTTGATAAAGATATAAATCACCATAAGGCAAAGATATATTAATCACCATAAGGCAAAGATAGAATTTGTTTGATAAAGATATAAATCACCATAAGGCAAAGATATATTAATCACCATAAGGCAAAGATAGAATTTGTTTGATAAAGATATAAATCACCATAAGGCAAAAATATATTAATCACCATAAGGCAAAGATAGAATTTGGATGATCACCTTATGGCTAGCCTCAAATAATTGGCTTGATGGAAGGTATCGACTATCATGATATGTACTTACATGATGTCCCCAATTGGACAAAGTCGACCTTCCTAACCAGATATATGTAATTAACCAAATATATTTCGATGTATCTCTGATGATCTTGATATTTCCGTACGATGCGCATCGTGTCGATTCAAACATAAAACGAAACACGATAAACAGCTGCATAGCAACCAGATCTTTTTCTTTTCTCACGGCACTCTATGAAAGATTCGAATAGACTTTCCTATACAGTTATAATACAGTTATCTTCTAAATACGCCTCAATTTGCTTTTTAACTACTAATTCTAATACTTTCTCGAATATTGGTAACATATTAATAGGCCTAAATTCACTTGCTTTTCTGGCTTTTTCTATTTTTGGAATCGGTATTATCGTAGACGTTTTCCAACCTTCTGGACAGCAACCTTCCCTCAAAGAGTTATTTATTATATCAATAAATTCCTCTTTTATTACGTAAAATACTGCTTTAAGTATATCACTAGTTAATCCCTCCTCCGTGCCTTTCTTTTTTGGTAGTTCCATAACAATTTTTTGTAAATGCTCTATTCTAATCATCTCATAATTTTCCATTATTCCCTCGCTTTCAATAACAAAAATAATTCTTTTACCTGGACTTCCTAACTTATCTCTACTTATAGATTTTACTATGTTCTCAATACTCTGTATATAATATAAATTAAATTTATTAGCTATATTGCACCCTTCAGTATTATCTAATATTTCAAAATCTATATTCTCTATTTTTTTTGTAACCGTTGGTTCGCCCCTTATTATTTCTTTTAAGGTTTTCCACATAGATGTCGGATTTCCCTTGTTATGATCTATCATATTTTCATAGTATTCTTTTTTCTTTGTCCTGATTAGTTTAACCACTGCATTTCTTTCGATTTTAAACTGTGACCAATTTTTATCCGTGTCATCATACAACGCTTTACTGTACGCCTCATCCCTTTTAGTCGCTGCTTCCCTTATTTCATCTGAAAACCACTTTTTCCCTTCCCATATTTTCGGAATTCTAAATTTTTTTCTAGGTGCTGTAGCATCCAACGCATCTACTATATTATCGACAAGTTTCTTCGCTCTCACACTGACATTCATATCTTTTTCCTAATTTATTTTCCACTAATTTAATAAATTCATCTACATTAAACTCTTTAAAATTCCTAGCATTAAATTCTCTGTATTTATTATCAATTTTATTCGCATTAAGATCAACTTTTAACCACGCATGGTCCGTTATTTTAGGTTCATGAATTACTTGCACTTCTATTTTATTATTAGCGTAAATTAAATCTATAATTGTCTTACTATCTTTCGTAATTCTCGTCGGTTTATTTACATATTGTTTCATGCCTAAGCTCAACATTGTCGTTTGTAACTTCTTTGTATAAAACGAGTCCAACATAATATCTATATTAAAGTCTCCTATTACTATACATTCTCCCCGTATTATTAATTCTTCTATTATATCCTCCAGAAATCTCACGAACTCACCATGCGATGAACTCGGTGAATGATATATTACTGTTATCACTCCTTTATACAATTTATCTTTCACCTCAATCGCAGCACACCAACAATTCGCTTCTAACTTTTTTACTAATACTATCTCATATTTAATATCGTCCCTTACATATAAAAGAACCCTTCCTGTATTTCTGTTTTCAGCATCACATCTAATCATACTATACCCCGTTACGTTCACTTCACAGTCTTCAATTTCAGCAGTCACTCTGGTTTCTGATAACGCTATGAACGCAGGATTCATTTTCTTCATAATCTGATGCTGCATCTCGTCTTTATGCGCCATCAAACTTTGCGCATTTGTATACAGTATTAATTCCGTTTCCTTCTGTAGTTGCTATTTATCTTCCTCCCATCCGGCCCTCCTCTTCTCCTCCTGTATCGCCCTCTTGAAAGTCGGACATTCCGGATCAAGTGCGCCATGCTCATCATTTATTTTCAAATTGTATGTTTGAATCTTAAACATACAATTTATACATCTTTTCTTTGTCGCTGTACATTCACTCACTTTGTGATTTCCTGCACATTTGTGACATGTTTCATTACGCGCTCAATTCTTTGCAATATGATAATAACCCCAGCATTTAAAACATCTTTTAATGTTAATGTGATTGAATACAGGACACTTTCTCCATCCTACATTCAGTTTCCCTTTTCTTAACATTACTTCATGAGTCTCTTCATCTGCTTCAATTATTACGATACCATCTTTTCCTCTTCTTCCGGACTGATATTTCTCATTTATTTTCTCTTTAACTATTCTCTTCACTATTCGCATATGAATTCCTTCATTTTTCACGTCAATTTTGTTCTGCTTCTTAATTGTACCTATTAAATCATCATCATTCAACTCCATTTCTTCCTCGCCAATATTGACAATTTTTATCTTAGGTTTCATCCGCGGTGACTCAGTAACGTTAAAGTTCTCGCCCAGCTTGGCTTGTACTGTCGCCTTTAGCTTTTCCATTTCTTCTCCAGTCTCACAGCCGAGAATCACTGTTCCCTTACTTCCTTTTTTTAACTTCGTTATTCCCATAGCCATATTCTTGATATCTACCTTTTCTTTTATCAGTTTTTTAGTTGCTTCACTCTCCTGTTGCACCTTGGGTTTGACAATTATAATATTTTCTTTTTCCTTCTCTTTAACTGCTTCACTATAACATCTTTGAGCTCCCCCTGCCAGTCCACCCGCTCATCCTTGTATAATTCTTCTCAAGTCTTCCAGTTCTTGTTTAATACTTCCAAATTCTTTTCGAACTATTTCCTTAACCATCATTTTAATTTCCTTCTTACATGCTGTTTCGTCTTTTATTTCTTTCACAGTTTTTACAAGCCAATCTATTTTTACGTCAATACTCGATGATCCACTCGCTCCTGATATTCTATTTCCACTGCTTGATGTCGTAAACGAACCCGTAGATCCTGTAGATCCTTGTCTTTCCCTGCTGCTCCCCGCTGCTGTCGGTGCCTTCTTCATATCTGCTTCACTTTCAATTGTAAATTTCTCAAATGGGCCAGGACACGACACCAGTTAGCGATTTCTATCATAAATGTTATGTTTACTTGCACATCCTGGATGATAAAACAGTTTAATACAAGACTTGCATGCAACAACCTGATTTTTTATTGCCTTCTTACATGCCGAGCATCGATACTCGTCATATTCATCGTTCATATCGATAATTACCGGCCGAAGCTGTTAATACCAGCATAGGCGGTCAATTACCTTTGTCCAAATTCACACGTCAGCGCTTTGTGTCCACCTTTAATGTCTACCTGTCGCGTGAAATCTCGATGCCTCAATACACGAAATATAACTCTCACGCTCACAAATCAGCATATTCCTGTTAGATAACACTCATGTCTATTCCCGGTCTATGCAACTATTACTTCAATACTTTTTCGCCACTCTCCCTCACTATATAATCACTTAAAAGTTATCACTTTTGCAGAGCGATGTTTGACACGTCTTCTCTCAGAAAAAAAAGAGAGAGAGAGAGAGAGAGGGGGAGAGAGAGAGAGAGAGAAGATCCACTGACAAAAAAGTATGTATACGGCGCTGACTTGATTATTAAAGTAGTATTAATATTCGAAGACGAGCGATAAATTAATCTTTTCCATATTTCAAAAGTATATTGTTTGTACAACATTTTGCTGCGAAGCAGATGTCGGCTTGCACACTTTTTCAATTTTTGCCTCGTCTTGAAATATTGAATACCGCCAATAGTCGCCGCGCAATTAATACGGCGCTGATTTTATTATTAAAGTAGTATTAATAAAAGGCTAGCGATAAATTAATTATAGATAAAAAAGCTATAAAGCATTTAAAGCATTTGAAGTTCACGTAAAGTTCATGTATAAACCGCGCGGCGACATTGGTCAGTATTTAATAATTAAATACGTGGCAGAAATTAAAAGACTGTGCAAGCCGACATCTGCTTGGCAGCAAAATGTTGTCCAAATGATATACATTTAAAAAATGTAAAATATTAATTTATCGCTCGTCTTTAAATATTAATACTCTTTTAATAATTCTTTAAATATTGAACACCGACAATTGTTGCCGCGTGTGGTTTTACAGCGCTGACTTGACGATTAAAGGAGTATTAATATTTAATGGCGAGCGAGATAAATTAATCTTTTTCATATTTAAAAATTATATTGTTTGGACAACATTTTGCTGCCAAGCAGATGTCTTCCTGCAAATTCTTAATATTATTATTAATAAAGAAATAATAAATAAATAATATATTTCAGGTTATAAATAGTTAAAAAATAAGAAGAAACAATTAAAAACAACAAAAAATAAAAAAAGAGAAATAGAATAAAGAAGAAAATAAAGAAAAGATTTTCATCGAGAAAAAAAGGGGCAAAGAGAGGGAGAGAAAGATATAGAGAAAGTGAGAAGATACATAACCGATAGAGAGAAAATACACAGATAAAAAAGTATGTTATTGACTTGATTATTAAAGCAGTATTAATATTTAAAAATGAGCGATAAATTAATCTTTTCTATATTTCAAAAGTATATATATATATATATATATATATATATATTATTACATATATATATTTATTATATACACATATATGTATATTTATATATATTATATATATATTATTACATGTGTATATATATTATAAGTATTCATTTATGCATTGTACGTATAAATATGTATCACTTTATTTTATTATACAAAATCTAATAAATAAATAATTTATTACAGCTAATAGAAAAGCCTAAAGAAGAGGGGTTAAAAACAATTAAAAGAAAAAAAATAAGAAAGAGAAATAAAAAAGATATAGAAAAAAGAAGATTTTCATCAAGAGAAGAAGATAGAGAGTGGGAGATTGAGTTAGAAGGGAGAGAGAGAGAGAGAGAGAGAGAGAGAGAGAGAGAGAGAAAGAGAGACAAGATATAAAGAAAAGAATAAATATCCTTTATTTATATCTTTTTTTATACCAAAATTGTCATATAGTTTGTTTCAAATAATTATTTAAATTTTATATATGTATAAAAATGTATTATTCTGCTTTTATATATATTACATTTATCAATATATATATTATCAAATTTAAGTTTTGTGACGTGACGCCTTTTGAGCGCCGTCACAAGGGCAATAGCTCGACCGGGGAGGGAAGGGGAGAGCCGTCCTGGGGTTGCTTCTCACACCCTGAGAGATAGCGACCTTAAAGCGAAAAGATTATATTTTATTGTTATTTTTGTTTGTATAATATTTCCTGCGTTACCGTATTGAGCGAATGTGGGTTGAAATAACCGTGACACGACTAACTGAGTGGAGGATTCCTCAACGAAATGTGCAGCAAGATTCCGGAGATCCAAGGAGGAAACTACCGTAAATGGATACCGTGCCAAAGGTCATGTATCGAGTTCCCGTCGCTACCGCCATCCCGAGATATTATCTAAACTATAAACTGTTCTAGAGATCTGATGGAAGCGCTAAAGGATACCGAGAGGCCCCCTCATGCTGCAGAGTGAGGAGAGGGCCCTATATCAGCCCATAAACACCTGCGGGAAGGATTGGATGACGGCCCGGCCAGCCTGCCAATTCAAACCCCGGAAATCAAGAATTATGAGGTGATACCGCCACGATACCGGAAAGAACGGGAAGCGAGTCTCCGAAAATCACGGGTACAAGGACGAGGGCGCCGAAGGATCGATGGGCGGATCCCGGCGGCCCCACGGCGACCGAATATCGATAGGATGCGCGAGAAATCGGCGCGGAGCTCGAGGGACCTAAGGACTCTCTCTCGGAGAGTCACTTCTGTCTGGCGTACGGAACAAGTGAGAGGGACTCCAGGACGACAATCGATCAGCCTTGCGAACCTATTGTAAGCCGCCACTCGGGTAGTTCGTGAGTAGAAATTGTTCCCGGTCCAGCTAGTGTCGTGTATTACCGTGCTGTGGGTTAAAGTCTGTCGAGTAAAATCGACAGCTTTATACCGAATTACCGTTTCCGTTTAGCGGAGCATAGTTGCTCCAGAAAATTGTTACCGCGATACTGGCTCATACCGGGTTCCGCGAAAGTGTCTCTCTCAGGGAAGTTGCCGCCGACAGTCGTCATAAGTTAAGACTCGAGAATTATATTGTATTGTATCGTATCGTATCGTATCGTGTTTTTGATGGAATTATAAGATCGCGTTAAATAACCTCGGAATTTGTGCGTGGTCGCTCTCTGCGAGTTACCGTTACCGTATCTATTGCGAGGAACTCGGCGAGAGTCGTACATATAGCGCGAAATTACCGTTTGTTTCATTTCGTAAAGATTCCGTAAATATCGTCTCGTCCCGCCTGTTCGAGGGACTTTCATGGCAAATAACGTTATATATCATCGTGGTGAGCCATTGGGGACGCCTCGTTAATACCGTAATTACCGTTCCTTAATATTCCGACATTTCGAGATATCGATTGTGAAGATTGTAGTCTCGCGCGCGTGAGGAATGCTGCGACCACATTCCGGAGTTTTTGTATACCGCTTACCTTCTCGCACCTATTGTTCGCTACCGGAGCTAGTTTCGATTCGAATATGTTTATATACCGTGTGTACCGATTACCTCGCACGTGGATTCCCACCGTAAGGTAATCGTTTCCTGTAATTTCGAGATTATTACTGTATCAATTGTATATGTCCTTCTAATGTTATGTGTTAAATATATTTGTTAATTAATTATTGAATATTGAGTGTCAAATAATTTCCCTCCTCTCCTCCAGAATCTCTCTCTAGCGTTACCAAAGAATCGCGCCCCTCTGCCATACACTGAGCTAGGCGCAGCCGGACCTTTATATCAAGTTTCTTAAGAGATTCTAGTTACCGTGGCGCGAGAAATCGCGCCTGGCGCCCATTTATTAGCATAGAGTTTATACTGTAAAGTACCGCATTACCGTTGACTACCTATCTCGTTACCGTATCACCTACCTACGTTTCGATAGATATCGCTCCCGATTTACATTGCACGTCGCTTTCTCGAGAGCGGCGTTCTCGAGAGAGGCAAAGACGTCGCAGTTTATTTAGATTCAGTTAAAAATAAAGTTTTTTTAATTTTTTGTTATTATACTAAAATCGATTTTAATATTAATTATTAAATTAAAATTAACTTACTAATTTAATTGTTGGATTAATTACAATTGATTCTAATTTAAATTTTTAGATTAAAATTTATTTTATTATAAATTATTATATTAAAGTTTTAATTTTAAATGATATTGAAATTAGTTGTGATTAAATTTATTGTTAAATTAATTAGTTTTGATTGTTATAATTATTTAATTAAAATTAATTTAAATTATAAACAATTAGATTAAAAAATTTTTTAATTAAATTAAATTAAAAAATTGAAAAATATAAAAGTAAAAAAATAAATTAAAAAATAATAAAAAGTAAATAAAATAAAAAAATTAAGATTAAAATTTAAAAAAAATTATAAAACTAGATTTAATTAAAATTGTTTGGTTGAAATTAAATTAATTTTTATTTTTACCAAAATTGAATTTTATTTGATATAAAATTGAATGGCAATTTGACATTACTTGAATTGAAGTTGGTTGTGACTTGGATTATTGGACTGAAATTAATTGTAATTTGGATTATTAGATTGAAAATAAACTTGAATTGAAATTGGTTGTGAGTAGTTATTGATTTGAAATTATTATTGAATTGAAATTTGACTTGTGAATTGAAATTGGTTGTTACTTGGATTGTTGGACTGAAATGAATTGAAATTTGATTTGTGAATTGAAATTGGTTGTTACTTTGATTGTTGACTCAAATTGATGATTTGAATTATTAGCGATTGAAATTTGATTGAATTAAAATTAATTGTGATTTGGATTAGTGGATTAAAATTGATTTTGAGGCTTGGATTGTTGGATTGAAGTTTGACTTAAATTGAAATTGATTATGATTTGAAATTGATTGTAATTTGGATTTTTTATTAGATTAAAATTTGACTTAAATTGATGTTAGTTTTAACTTGATTCAAATTAGTTAAATGATTTAAATTAGTTAAGTGATTTAAATTATTAAATTAAAATTAGCTTTTATTTAAATCGTTTTTATTTACATCTAGATTAAAAGTAATTTTTACTTCGATTAATATTAATTTTAACTTATTATTAGATTATTAAATTAAAATTAATTTTAATTAAATTATTAGTTTAAAGTTAGTTTCGATTCAAATTAATTAATTAAAATTATGTTTTAATTTGAATTAATTTTACTTTAAATTGTTGAATTAAAAATAATTTTTATTAAAATTATAAGATTAAAATTTTTTTTTATTTTCAAATTAATATTAAATTAAATTAATTATACTAATTTAATTAATTTTAAACTGAAATAAATAAAAACTGATAAAGTATTATTATAATAATTATTATTATTTAATTATTATTTATTGATACAAAAATTAAAATTGATTTTAATATGGAAATTGACAGTGGTTGTCTCTTAAAGTTGGCTCTAATTTGAACTAAAATTGACTTTGGTTTGATGTTGAATTGAAATTGACTTTGATTTAGATTATTTAATTATTTTATTAAACTAATAATTAATTATACCTCGAAGAAAAGTAGTTCGAACTGCTGAAGAAGAAGAAGAATTCCAGTGTAATAAACAAGAAAGAAAAGCAAAATCTCAAATGGAAAGACGGAAAATGAAACGAATGATAACTAAAAAAGATTGTCAATCTTTATCAAATAGCAGTGAGATTTGTCCAAATATAGCGCAAACTTTAACAAGCTTCTCGAGAAATATAGTAATAGATCATGTTGTTTCACAATTGGTTAATTCACCTATGAAAGTATTATCTCCAACGAATAATTAATGTTAACGATGATACTGATATAATTAGAAATGTTCACAATTCAACTACAGAAACTTTATTAAATAATGATATTACTTTCTCTATACCTAGCACATCAAATAGTACAAGCTTCTCGAGAAATATAGTAATAGATCATGTTGTTTCACAATCGGTTAATTCACCTATGAAAGTATTATCTCCAACGAATAATGTTAATGTTAACGATGATACTGATATAATTAGAAATGTTCACAATTCAACTACAGAAACTTTATTAAATAACAATATTACTTTCTCTATACCTAGCACATCAAATAGTACAAGCTTCTCGAGAAATATAGTAATAGATCATGTTGTTTCACGAAAAGATTGAGAAATGAAAACTTTCGGCGAGCTTACACCTGCGTCCTCCACCTCTCGCTCCTTCCACCCCTTTTAGAGCATAAAGCAAGGGGATAAGAGGCGAGATAGCCGACAACCCGCGCGGAAAGACGTAAATAACCCACAAAGTCGTGAAAAAGAAGCAACGACAGCGCCCAACGGTAGCCGCAATCACGGAAAGTGGCCGAGTTTCAGCAAGTTTTCCATAATCCTCCCTCTGCAGCTTTACCGCGTGTCTTTTACGGTCATGACAGAAAGATGAAGATCATGGAGCCGGAATAAACGGTCGCGCGCGCGGAAAAGTCAGCTTTCGAGCTTGCACGAGAGATATATAAAACCTAATCGCCGGATGTGTGTTCCGATCTCTCGAGAGGATTGCTCCGCGCGGCTTTCGGATTCTGATGAATTTTTCCCTACAAGCTATAACCGAGATCTCGAACTCCGGCGTTTTGCCTGTCTATGTGTACAAACGGAAAAACCTCGTTGTTTTATTTTCCGCACGAGCGTGACGCGTATCATCAGCTCCCGGGATGGCGAACGAGGTCAGAGAGTGAGAGAGGGGTGACGCATCAAACATTTAGCGCATACTTCGCGCGATAACTTTGACTACGTCCGCATCAACGCGGCTGTTAGTTATCCCGGACAAAGAGAGCAACACAATCCCGCGCGTAGAGCGTGGATTTAACGTGGTAAAACAACCCTACCTGGTGAATATCGCGCGGTGGGCAAAATTTGCGCGAAACCGAATTTCTACCGTTCCTAACCGTGCAATGCACCTAATTACGCAATACATTAACAATACACGTACTTCAAACGCGCTCCGCTCCGGCCTCTCTTTCTACCGCGCTGGATTATTATTAGTCCGCACCACACAATACCGGTTGTAATGTCCATGAAAATCTCCTTCTCTGTCGGCGGCTAATATTTAGTCTGTAATTAAATCAGCGCTGAATAGGGGATCGCGAAAGGCCGTATAAAGATAATATATTCCGAAAAATCGCGGTGTGCGTGAAACTATTTTTTAATAGATATCACGAAAATGATACATTTCGGCTACAAAGATAAACGAGTTATAAGAAATATTGCGCATTATATATGTGTGTATTTTATACTCTGATATAATTCTCGTAAATATCTATTACCATCAGGACTGTCATTTTCATAAATAATGTATATATCACTCCTGTTACGTCCTGGCCTGCACGAAGGAAAGGCCGCTCGAAGGTCGTAACAGCGTTTTCCCGAAATCGGAGTGATTTCGGGTCGAACGGACTGTCTGGCCCTTTTGCAGGTCAACGACTGGATAGTCGCTTTTACCTGGCTTATTTCAGGGGTCCGTTCGTCGGTTCTTTTCGGTAAGGGAATTAAATCCCTTTTACGCGGGATAGGACCTTGTGCGATCTCGGGGGATATATGAAGGAACGCAGGGGTTTAAATAAGACTTTAAATTCGCGTAATGTAAATAATTATCATTTATTCAAAAAAAATAAAATCTTAATAATATTCGGAGAATTAGACATTTGAATTTGTGGACATGTATAAACAATTATATATGAGTGTGTGTGTAACGTTGATGTGCTATGAGGCGGTTGAGGATTCGCGTTGGCTTTTGATCGTCCCGTTTCAATCGGAGAGCGCGTTTCAATGCTCGACGGGCAGCGATTTCCACTACTTATTAAGTTTAGTCGCGATTCCGGGGATTTATTCACTTCCGTGATCGTAGAAGAATGAAAGTACTCACTGTTGGCTGTATATTATTTGGTGAGCGGGTTGGCAGCTATAGGTTGATCCTCAGGATCGATAATTCCTTCGAGTGGTGTGGGCGAAGGTGTAGGTTGACTGATAGCTGGTTGTTGAGCCTCGATGGTCACAATGTATGTTTAATGCGAGGATCCAGAAGTGTGTAACTGCCACGATGTAGGCGGAATTAATAGTACGTTCTTGGAAGATTCGCTGCTTTTATACTATTCGTCTGCCCTTCCTATAGGGCAAAGGGCGTCCTCTTTTCTTGTGACTCATAGTCATACGTTCGGTGTTTAATCCCCTTTGCGCAACGTATTGCTTCCTTGTATGAAGAGTTCTTTCCTAATTCCGATCTTTGGTCTACTGATAGCGTGTGTCGATCGTGATATTTCAACATTACCTATGACTTATTGATCAAAGTGTAGGTTTCGTAATCTCACCGATCGAGTTGTTTCACAATCACTGTCTTTCTCCGTTTAATTCTTATAACTAATTTCGGTCTTATAATTAATATGTTCGCGGAACGCGAATCTGCGTAAATCGGGGAGAAAAGAATCGTGCAGTCCACAGGACGTAACACTCTAAATACAGTTTTTCATTAATATCTCGAGAACGGAAGCAGCTGGAGGAGCCGTCGAGGTCTCGGACGAAAGGTTTCGTCGAGCCCTTTCGTCCGAGACCTGGAACGTCAATCCATCTCTTTTGGTTCGCGAGATATTAAATTTTTAATTATCTCTAGAGATGGTTTTTCGTTAATATCTCGGGAACGGAAGCAGCTGGAGGAGCCGTCGAGGTCTCTGATGAAAGGTCTCGTCGAGCCCTTTCGTCCGAGACCTGGAACGTCAATCTATCTCTTTTGGTTCGCGAGATATTAAATTTTTAATTATCTCTAGAGATGGTTTTTCGTTAATATCTCGGGAACGGAAGCAGCTGGAGGAGCCGTCGAGGTCTCGGATGAAAGGTCTCGTCGAGCTCTTTCGTTCAAGACTTGTACCGTTTTGTGATTATTATGCCGGAGCCCCGTTAGCCGTCGAGATGCCTTGAGGAAGGCTCTCTACGTTGCCCGACTCTTACCACGAGGAGGTGGGGACGGTCTTTACAGAGTCTTTTTTTTTTTTTTTTTTATTTAATATTCCGGACTCAATTTATTTCATTCGGATTCTTGTTTTTTCTCTGCAACGTCATCGTCCTCGACGTCGTCGTTCTTCTCGACGTCGTTGTTCTCGACGTCGTCGTCCTCGACGTCGTCGTCCTCGACGTCGTCGTCCTCGACGTCGTCGTCCTCGACGTCGTCGTCCTCGACGTCGTCGTTCTCGACGTCTTCGTCCTTCTCGACGTCGTTGTTGTTCTCGTTGTTGTCGACAACGGTCTCCACGTCCAAGTCGTCCGAAAATGACATGTCCGAATATATTGACACAGTATCGTCACTGTCCGGTGACGGTTCAGGCAAGATTGTCATAATACGCACCGGAATGACAAATGCTCTTAATTGGAAACTGAAAGAACAATAAAATAATTAATACAAAATTTGTTTAAAAACGGAGAAGAAGACTTATCGTTCCGTCTATTGTACTTACTCAAATTCACCGCGCTCGTGCGCCTGGAAAACTCTCTCGTCCATTACACGAGGTTCCATTTCTTTATTTGAACTGTTTCAGAATATTAACTATTAAAAACAAGAAAAATATTAAATGAGAAAAGTTTAAGTTAATATAAATGCTTACCTCTGTCAACGTCGGGAGCACGTCTTCGCACGATCTTCTCGCTACGAGAGCACAGCTAACAATGACTGGATCCAGCTCGTCGCTCGGTCGTTGCGCAGTCAAGGATCGACGGGATTGAACGTGTCGGTCGGTCGTTGCGTAGTTGGCGAGGCGGCCTTCTTTGTTGTACGCCACAGGTGGCTTCTAAGGAGTCGCCGCTTTTTTTTTTTTTTATTTTAATTCTTTTTTTTTTTAAACTACTCAACCTTTTATGTTGAAAACGAGAAGTCGGACGGGAGTGGGGTCTGCGGGATCGGAAAGGGTACGACCGGAAGTTTAAACGCTCAAAAGTCGGAAACCGGAAGTGGCGATATCTCGAGAACGGTGCTCCGTAGAGGGGTGGGGTCAACGGGTTTGGGTTCGGTTCGACCGGAAGTTTAAATGCCGAAAAGTCGAAAACCGGAAGTGGCAATATCTCATCAACGGTGCGTCGTAGGAAGTTGGGAAGGGGTGCGTCGGATAGGGTTCGCCATCGAAAGATCTCAGATAAAACAAATTTTTTTTTTTTTTCGAAAATATGCATATATTTCTTCTTTCTCGAAAACTATAGGAGATACAAGGTCCAGTTACGGGCTATCTTGTTCCTCTCTTCGAGCCCTACAAAAAAGTATTAGGACTTTTTTATAAAGGACTTATTGTTTTCGAGTTATTAATATTTCTTTTTTTTTCGTCCCTGAATGTTGCGTAGTTATTAAAAAAAATACAAAATAAGTATATATCAATCGATGGAGAATCGAAAGTTATGCATTTTGAACTATACGATTTTTTTTTTTTTTTTTTTTTAAGTCTCATAACTTTTGAAAATCATACACTACAAGTGTACTCCAATCGACACAGAATGAAAAGTTATGAATTCTGAACCAGCTTTTTTTTTTTTTTTCTTTTTTTCCCAAGTCTCATAACTTTTGGGGTTAAGTCTCATAACCAGGCGGGGCCTGGCCCTGACACCGAAAGCGGCAGAAGTGGGCCGGCAACGGGCAAGACAGCGCGCGGTGGAACGATGGTCGGAGGAACTACTCCGACCGAGGGCCGGTCTGCGCGCTGTCCAAGCAATTCAGCCGGTTCTATCGGATTGGCTGTCGAGAGATTTCGGACTCTCTTATAGGATTGTGCAGGTGCTCACCGGGCACGGGTGCTTCGGTGAGTACCTGCACGATAAGGCGCGGAGGGAGCCAACGACGAAGTGCCACCACTGTACGGAGGTCAGGGACACGGCGCAACACACAGTGGAATTCTGCCCAGCATGGGCGGAACAGCGCCGTGCCCTGACCGACGCAATAGGGGGAGATTTGCAGCTCTCCAGCATGGTCAAGGCCATGCTGGAGAGCAAAGAAAAGTGGAGCGCCGTCGCCTCCTTCTGCGAGGACGTCCTAACGCGGAAGGAGGTGGCGGAAAGGGAGAGAGAGGAAGACCCGGACGCCGACCCGATGCGTCGCAAGAGGGCTGGCGTCCGGCGAAGGAGATTCGCCGCAGCCGCGGCGAGAGGATAGCGGGAAGGAGTTGTGCGAAGGAGGTGGGATCGGGGGAACAGTGTTCCCCAGATCCCGCCTCGGAGGGGGGGGAGAGTCGTTCCTCTAGGGGGACGGCTCTTCCCCTCGCGAGGAGGTTCTCTCGGGGACCGTGGCCGAATCCCAACCCCCTCTGGGGGCGGAGGGAGCCCGATCCCCGGAAGAAAACCAAAAGAGAGGCGGAACGGAGGGGACACGATCCTCGCCCCACGGGACGAGGTTCACGGGCCCCTCCCTTCCGCTTAGGGATACTCCCTCTCTCGAGGGGGTCTTCCGAGAGGTGCCCCCCCCGTGTCACGGCCGAATCCTAACCCCCTCCGGGGGCGGAGGGAGCCGTGACACGGGGGGGGCGGAGGGCTCGCAGGATCTTTGGAGCGGGGGCTTCGGAGATCCACTGCACGCGGGCTCTCACGAGGGGGAAGAGAATGGGTGGCCCCATTCTCTTCCTTCCAGGACCGGGGTAAAACCCGGTCCTTTTATCAAGGTTTGGAGCGCAAGCTCAGCGTGCAGCGACCCCGGCGTATGCGAAAGCGATTCCCGGGGCCGCTGCACAAGCGCTCAGAGGGCCACCGTGTGGTTTTAGTGGGTCGGGGGAGTCCCCGGGACGCATTTGAGTCCCGGTGGGCGTTGATCCCAGCCCCACATAACCCTCTCACCTCCCCCGAGGTGTGAGGGTATGCGGTCGCGCATTTCCACACGCAAAAAAAAAAAAAAAAGGTTAGGTTCTCTCTCGTGGGATGCGGCCTTGCCGTGGCGAGAGAGCTCACCCCTTGCAAGAGGATAGTCTTGCAAGGGGTGCTAACAGCATCCCGTACCCGAGTAACGTCGGGTACATCAACTCCCCGAGTCTGGGGAGTTTCCCCAGTCTTGGGGAGCCCTCCCTGTGGGAGGAGGGGGCCCACTTCCCCTATAGAGCTTCGGCTCGTATGTGGTAGAGGATGGCGACCTTGAATACAAACGCCCGGTGGTATGGCACCGTTAGGGGATGGACATTGCACGGCGCCTTTGGCGCTGTCCTCCCTCCATACTGTTGCGGTTTGCGCCGCTGGGACTTCCTCCTCCGTGCTCTGGGGGGGTATTTTTTCGGGGGTTTTTTCTCCCGGGGGTATTCCCCCGGGGTCTCGGGGTTGGGGTCTTTGCGGCTGGGGCCGCGGGGGAGGGGACCAATTGTGATCACCCGAGGGGCCTTGCCCGGAGGGTTTTACCCGAGGGGCATCGCCCGGAGGGGATCACAGCGGTCAGTCGCCGGGGCCGCTCGGACGTATTCCGAGGCGGGGCCCGGCGACAAGAAGTACCCCAGGGTGCTGGTTGGGAGTCCCCAGGCTGGGTAGCCTGGGTCTCCGTCCCAGCGTCCCTGGGGGGTTGCCGCGCCCGGGCCACTCGGACGTATTCCGAGCTCGGGTCGGGCGCGGTGTGGAGGTCACGCGTGGTTACCCGAGGGGCTTTGCCCGGAGGGATTACCCAAGGGGCATAGCCCGGAGGGTGCCACGCGGACCTGCCGTCGAGGCCGCTCGGACTTATTCCGAGGCAGGGCTCGGCGGCGAGAGCAGGTACTCCTGGCCGGTCGGGACCGTTTCCCCTTCCGAACCGGCCGGTCAGGAGAGGCGTAGTCCCTTCCGCTGGACGTGATTCCCGGCGGGGGGACGTGCTGGTCGCCACGGCGGGCAAGGTGTGGACGGGGAGCGGCGTCCTCACCCCAACCGTCCGTGGGGCCCCCTGGGTGGCGCCACCCCCAGCGGTACCCGCGCTGTCGGAGGCGCGGGACCCCCGAAAAACCCGTGTGCGGTGTCACAGCTTCACACGGGGGAGTAAGGGGCTGGAGCCGGGCCAGGGGGGGTCTTTATCCCCTCTGGTTTCGGCATAGGTGGGCTCCCGGTGAGTCCACCGGGCCCGGCCGTCGGAGTGTGCCGGTCATGTTTCGGGCACTTCGGCGGGCGGTAGGAGATACGCCGGTCCACCGAGCCGCTGGGGGTAATGGGATTAACTACAATGAAGAGTTTTAATAACAATATCAATACGAGTACAAAAAGGGAGGCACAAATCCCTAACAGTAGAAGGGATGAGTCGGGACACGACACCGAGAAGATGGATACCGAGAGTAGCCATGCCTCGGGTCGGGATACACCGACTTTCGGAAAGGAGGAGAGACGCCCGCCTCCCGCGAGCATGAAATCCTCGGGTAAAGTCGAGGAAATACGCTCCAGGGTTGGAACCAAGGAGGTGATGAGGCTGAGCGCGGAATTGAAGGATGCTGCTGCATCGACTCCACTTCCCCCCGACGCGGACTTCCAGATGGAAGAAGTTATCCGGGTCGGTGGAGCGAAGGGAAGAATCAAGGGCCGCAAGGGAAAGAAGAGAAGGAGAATTAAATCACCCGCTCAGTATTCCTCCACAGAGACAGAGGAGGTGGAAGTAGAGGACGTGGAGGATGCCGTGGAGATGGCCAAAGGCCCGGTAGATGCTCTCAAGAGAAAACCGGGAAGGCCTCCCAAGGAAGGGTGCGGCCTATATGTAGGTCGCTCTAAAGCAAAGGAGGAACTGGCACGCCGGGAACGCGAGGAGGAATACCTCCAAGCTGAGAGGGAACTCGAGGAGGAGTGGACCGAAGCAGCCAAGACTCGTTCGATGAGAGCCCTCAAAGGAGAGATCATCGAGGACGGTGAAGAGGCGGAGGTGGAAAAACGGGAAATCCCTGATCTCCCCGCCTCGGAAATTATAGCGGAGGTGAACAAGGTGGTCCAGGCGATCAGGAAGATTTCCTCCTTTACCAAAGGTTACAAAGGGACCTCCCGCAAAGTCCTGAAGGAAGCGGCAGAGGTGGTCACATCGGCCACAAAGGAGCTGTGTCGTCGCACGGCAAACGAGGAGAACATGAAGTTAAGGGAGGAAAACCGCCAACTTAAGGCCGAAATAGCCTCCATGAAGCGGACGGTACAGGGATTTCGGGTGGAAATCCGAAACCTGAGGGAGGAGTTTGTTACCTCTGGAAAAGGGGGAGACACTTCGGCCACCAAGGAGGACACGGCTCCCGTCAACCTCAAACGGAAGGGGAAGCACGATGACATGGGCGTTGCACCTGGATCTTGTCAACAGGAGAGCGCATTAGGCAATATGGAGGCCTCCATCATCAAGCAAGTAGGCGAGATGATGAATGCGAGATTCGCGGCGGTCGAGGAGAGGCTCCCACCGGAAAGGAGCTTTCGACCTCCGGTGGGAGCTTCTGCCAATAAGACAGTACCGGCAGGGGCGAAGGCTCCAAAAACATATGCTGCAGCAGCGGCTGCAAAATCCGGGGACGAGCCCAAGGAGAAGAGGGTGCTGAGGAGCAAGACTTGTCAACCTCCGCAACCCCCAAAGAACTCCGCTCCAACAAAGAGCGGGCCAAAAGTTGGTGTGACGGCAGTGCAGAAACCGAGGATTACTTCAATCCAAGAGGTCTGCACTGACGTCAAAATACTCTCTGCTCCTCATAATAGGAAAGAGGAGCAGGAGTGGATGGTGGCGGAGGCGAGGAAGAAGGGGAGCAAGAAGAAGAAGAAGGGGAACACTGTAAATCCTCAGCCCATCAGGAAGGAAGCAAAAGCTCCACCGATATTAACGGCAGTGAAAAGAGGAGCAGCAGCAGTGAAAAGTGGTACAGCGGCAAAGAAAACCAGTGGAGCGGCTGGAAAAGAAAACAGCCCTCCGAAGGTCAACATCCGTCCCCCCAGGAGAGCGGCAATAATGATTAGTATGCCATCTCATGGGGGAAACGAGATGGAGACCACGGACGCCGACGGAGTGGCGACCCAACGGTCTTTGGGCGAGGCGATGGCCGGAATACAGAAAGAGATTCGTCTGCAGGATTTCGGCATCGCATCGCTGAGACCAAAGAGGGCCGCCACCGGGGGCATACTGTACGAAGTGGCCGGGGAGGGGAATGCCGAAAAGGCTAAATTGTTGGCGGAGGCCTTGAAGAAATCCCTTGAACCCAAGGGAATCAAGGTCTCCGTCCCTATAAAGAGGTCGGAGATACGTATCTCCGGCCTGGATGACTCCGCGACAGCAGGAGACGTTTTGGCTTCATTGGCTGGGGCAGGAGGCTGTCTCGAGGGGGATATCAGGATCGGCAAAATATCCAGGTCCCCCCGGGACGGCCTGAATTCTTGCTGGGTTCAAATCCCGTCTTCAGCGGCCAGCAAGATAACGAAAGCTGGCCCACTGATGGTCGGTTGGACCACAGTGAAAGTTGAAGCACTGGAGGCCCGCCCTCTACAGTGCTTCAGGTGCATGGGCGCGGGTCATACCCGCGCTACATGCAAGGCAGAAACAGACCGCAGCGGTCTTTGTTACCGCTGCGGTAAAGCCGGGCACAAGGCGGGTGGATGCACAGAGCGGCCTTGCTGCCCGTATTGTAAAGATCACGGGCGCAAGGCCGACCACAGGTACGGGGGGAGGGCCTGTGAGTATGCGAAAATCACAAAAAGGGGAGGGAACAGAAGCAGGCAGGAGCAGGAGCCGAAAACAAAAGTAGAAGGGGGTGTCAAGGGGAAACAAGAACCCGAGAAGCCAGCTCAAGTGAGAGCTGCTAAGGAGACTGGCCTGGAGGGGGTGAGCAAGGTGTAATTATGCCTCGTGACAATGCTCATCTCCTCCAGGTTAATATTAACCACTCGGCCAGGGCGCAAGACCTGCTCATACAGCACCTGGCGGAGTGGAGCATCGACTTAGCGGTAGTGGCGGAGCCGTACCAGGTCCCACAGCAGGGAAATTGGCTGGGGGACATCCTGGGCTCTGTTGCCATTGTTGGCAAGGGGGAGAGGGAAGCCCTACCACTATCCTTGATGGGGAAAGGGGAGGGCTTTGTGTCCGGAAGATGGGGGGAAACCGTCGTGGTGGGGGTGTACTACTCTCCCAATAGGGATCTCACCCAGTTCGAGGAGTACCTGGGTAGGTTGGCGGATGAAATAAACCGCCACCTCCCGGGCCGAGTCTTGGTCATGGGGGACCTAAACGCCAAATCTGACGCGTGGGGTTCCCCCGTGACCAATGCAAGGGGTGAGATCCTGGAAGAGTGGGGGGCACAACTCGACCTTCTGGTCATCAACAGAGGGTCAGAGTTTACCTGCGTGCGGAACAACGGGGGATCCATCGTAGATGTTACATGGGGATCCCCTCGAGCCGCACGTATGGTAAGTGGCTGGCGGGTGGTGGTGGGGTCGGAGACCCTATCGGATCATAGAAATATAAGGATGGAGGTCTCTGACCCTTCCTTAGGACGCCGGCCACGCCCCCGGGAGGAAAGACGCGGTGCACCCCTGCCACCCCGATGGGCGCTTAAGCGCCTTGACGAGGACGCCTTAATGGCGGCCGCCACAGCCAAGGCGTGGGAAGAACTTCCCGCGCCTGACGCCTGCGACGCAAACGAGGAGGCGGCCTGGTTCCGATCGGCAATGGTGGAGATTTGCGATTCCGCCATGCCGAGGAGCCAGGCCAATCATAAGAAGAGGGGGGTGTACTGGTGGTCTGAGGAGATATCACGGTTACGCGCAACGTGCATCCGTTCGAGACACCGGTACACCCACTGCCGACGCAGGCGTCACACGGTTGACGAGGCGGCCGAGCTGTTGGAGGTATATAAAGAGGCGAAGAAGTCCCTCCAACGAGCCATTAAGGAGGCCAAGGCCCGGGCCTGGGACGAGCTCCTGGAGACCCTCAATAAGGATCCGTGGGGGCGTCCATACCGGATTGTAAGAAAGAAATTGCAGTCCGGTGGACCCCCGATCACAGAGGGTCTCCAACCCGATGTGTTAGAGGAGGTGGTCACCACTCTCTTCCCTCCGGACGTGGAGGAAGAGGGTGGGGACAGACCCTTGGGTCCACTAGTCCGAAATCAATGGACGGAGGACCTAAGGGTCACCGGGAAGGAGCTCGTCCAAGCGGTTAAGCGGCTCCGGGCTAAGAATACAGCTCCGGGGCCGGACGGAATACCGGGCAAGGCCTGGGCCATGGCCCTAAGCGTCCTCGGGGGCCGTATGAGGCAGCTATTTGACAGCTGCCTCAGGGCGGGACGGTTTCCCGACATCTGGAAGGAGGCCAAATTGGTCCTCCTGAAGAAAGAGGGGCGACCCGCAGACTCACCTGCGGCGTACCGCCCCATTTGCTTGTTGGATGAGGCGGGCAAGCTATTCGAAAGAATAGTAGCTGCCCGCCTCAGGGACCACCTATCGCGGGTAGGACCCGACCTGGCGGAATGCCAATACGGATTCCGAGAGGGCAGATCGACGATCGACGCTATTATGCGCGTCAAGGCCCTCTCGGATGAAGCAACGGCAAGGGGCGGCGTGTTGATCGGGACGAGTTTAGATATCTCGAACGCGTTCAACACGCTGCCCTGGGAATGCATCCGCGAGGCACTCCGGTACCACCGGGTGCCTCGGTACATTCAGGATGTGGTCGGGGACTACTTCAGCGATAGGTGGATATCCTACACGGGGCGGTACCAAACGCCGCATCGCAGGAGGATGAGTCGGGGGGTTCCGCAGGGGTCGGTCTTAGGACCACTCCTGTGGAACCTCGGATACGATTGGGTGTTGCGGGGCGCACTTCTCCCGGGCATGCACCTAATGTGTTACGCTGACGACACGCTGGTGCTTGCCCGGGGCGACAATTGGGAGGGGGCCCGCCGACTTGCATCGGTGGGTCTGGCACTCGTCGTTGGACGGATCCGCGCTTTGGGACTGAAGGTGGCCCTCCAAAAGACCGAAGTTATTCACTTCAACGGTCCAAGGAGGGGACCACCTCGGTCCCATATAGAGGTAGAGGGAGTCCGAATGGAGGTGAAGTCCCATTTGAAATATTTGGGACTCACGCTCGACAGCCGATGGAACTGGCGGGAACACTTCTGTCGCTTAGCCCCCCGGATAAGGGCAGCGGTCAACAGTATTGGTTGCTTGCTGCCCAACATCGGGGGGCCGAGGGAGAAGATCCGTCGCCTCTACATGGGGGCGATCGGATCCATGGCGCTCTACGGGGCACCTGTGTGGGCGGGCGACCTGATGGTACCCAGTCAAAGACTGCTGCTAGGTCTGCAGCGAAGGCTGGCCATCAGAATCGTCCGCGGTTATCGCACGGTCCCCGTGGAAGCGGCATGCGTGGTGTCGGGGTCGATACCCTGGACCCTGCTGGCGGAGGTGTACAAGGAACTGTACGAGCAGAGGAGGGACCTTCGCCAGCGGGGCCTGGCCCTGACACCGAAAGCGGCAGAGGTGGCCCGGCAAAGGGCAAGACAGCGCGCAGTGGAACGATGGTCGGAGGAACTACTCCGACCGAGGGCCGGTCTGCGCGCTGTCCAAGCAATTCAGCCGGTTCTATCGGATTGGCTGTCGAGAGATTTCGGACTCTCTTATAGGGTTGTGCAGGTGCTCACCGGGCACGGGTGCTTCGGTGAGTACCTGCACGATAAGGCGCGGAGGGAGCCAACGACGAAGTGCCACCATTGTACGGAGGTCAGGGACACGGCGCAACACACAGTGGAATTCTGCCCAGCATGGGCGGAACAGCGCCGTGCCCTGACCGATGCTATAGGGGGAGATTTGCAGCTCTCCAGCATGGTCAAGGCCATGCTGGAGAGCAAAGAAAAGTGGAGCGCCGTCGCCTCCTTCTGCGAGGACGTCCTAACGCGGAAGGAGGTGGCGGAAAGGGAGAGAGAGGAAGACCCGGACGCCGACCCGATGCGTCGCAAGAGGGCTGGCGTCCGGAGAAGGAGATTCGCCGCAGCCGCGGCGAGAGGATAGCGGGAAGGAGTTGTGCGAAGAAGGCGGGATCGGGAGAACAGTGTTCCCCAGATCCCGCCTCGGAGGGGGGGGGAGAGTCGTTCCTCTAGGGGGACGGCTCTTCCCCTCGCGAGGAGGTTCTCTCGGGGACCGTGGCCGAATCCCAACCCCCTCTGGGGGCGGAGGGAGGCCGATCCCCGGAAGAAAACCAAAAGAGAGGCGGAACGGAGGGGACACGATCCTCGCCCCACGGGACGAGGTTCACGGGCCCCTCCCTTCCGCTTAGGGATACTCCCTCTCTCGAGGGGGTCTTCCGAGAGGTGCCCCCCCCGTGTCACGGCCGAATCCTAACCCCCTCCGGGGGCGGAGGGAGCCGTGACACGGGGGGGGCGGAGGGCTCGCAGGATCTTTGGAGCGGGGGCTTCGGAGATCCACTGCACGCGGGCTCTCACGAGGGGGAAGAGAATGGGTGGCCCCATTCTCTTCCTTCCAGGACCGGGGTAAAACCCGGTCCTTTTATCAAGGTTTGGAGCGCAAGCTCAGCGTGCAGCGACCCCGGCGTATGCGAAAGCGATTCCCGGGGCCGCTGCACAAGCGCTCAGAGGGCCACCGTGTGGTTTTAGTGGGTCGGGGGAGTCCCCGGGACGCATTTGAGTCCCGGTGGGCGTTGATCCCAGCCCCACATAACCCTCTCACCTCCCCCGAGGTGTGAGGGTATGCGGTCGCGCATTTCCACACGCAAAAAAAAAAAAAAAAAAGGTTAGGTTAGGTTAGGTTAGGTTAGGTTAGGTTGACTCTCAAAAAAAAAAAAAAAATGGATACAAATTAAATGGATCGTCAGATTCTTCAGACAAATCTGAACCACTCCGCCAGGGCACAGGACTTACTCATGCAGACTATGGCGGAGTGGAATATAAGCCTGGCAGTGGCGGCCGAGCCATATTACGTTCCCCCAGTTAGACCCGGGTGGCTGGGAGACGACGAGGGGCAAGTTGCCATTATAGGGAAGATAAGCCCAGGAAATCCGCCGCTGTCCCAAAAAGAAAAAGGAGAGGGGTACATAGCGGCGCTATGGGGAGAAATGACGGTGATTGGGGTGTACTTTTCGCCCAATCGGGACGTTGGAGAGTTTGAGCGCTTCTTAGAGGATCTGGGCGGAGTGATTACAAGGTCGCTCCCCAATCCAGTTCTCATTATGGGGGACCTAAACGCCAAGGCGGTGGAATGGGGATCCCCCGTAAACAATGATAAGGGAGAAACGCTCAACGACTGGATGGCTGAGCACGATTTGCGGATAGTAAATCGGGGTTCAGTGTACACCTGCGTGCGGCACAATGGAGGTTCAGTGATTGATATCACTTTTGGGACTCCAGCGGCCACGCGCAGGGTACACAAGTGGAGAGTCGTAGAAGAAATCGAGACTCTGTCTGACCACCGGTATATCCGGATGGCTGTAAGTGACCCCTCTCTGGGACAGCAGATGAGACAACGTCGAAAAGCGGGAAGAAATGCGCGGCAACCAAGATGGGCGCTCCGGCGCCTGGATATAGACACGCTGAAGGCTGCTGCGATTGCCAAGGCTTTAGAAGAGCCACCACAGGGACCTTTTGAAATCGAGGATGAAGCACTCTGGTTTAGGAAGGCACTAACAGAGATTTGTGACGCTGCAATGCCAAGAGTAGGGGCACCCTCCAAAGACAAAGCGGTGTACTGGTGGTCACAAACGATTGCAGACCTAAGGTCTAAATGCAATGAAAGAAGGCGACGATATACCCGTTGCCGCCGAAAACAGCATACAGTGGAGGAAGCGGCCGAATTGCATGAAGAGTATCGGGAAATCAAGAGGAATCTGCAGTCAGCAATAAAAACAGCTAAGGCCCAAGCCTGGGAGGAGCTAATGGAGACTCTCAATGATGATCCGTGGGGGCGACCGTACAAAATCGTGAGACAGAAGCTCCGAACACGTGCATCCGCGATCACCGAGAGTCTCCATCCGCAAACACTGCAAAGCGTGGTGGCAGCCCTCTTCCCAGAGGGTGAAGAACGGAACAACCGTAGGGAGAGCTTTATCCCAGCAGTGTTTTGGACAGAGGACAAGGAAGTGTCGGCGGATGAGCTAAAAAGAGCGGTGATAAAACTAAGGTCCAAGAACACCGCCCCAGGCCCGGATGGCATTCCGGGAAAGGCGTGGGTTATAGCACTGAGTGCCCTGGGTAGCCGTCTAAGACATTTGTTCAACGAATGTCTAAAGCAAGGCAAGTTCCCAAAGATATGGAAGGAAGCGGGCCTGGTGCTCCTCCCTAAAGAGGGGCGCCCTGCAGAATCCCCGTCGGCATATCGCCCTATATGCTTGTTAGACGAGGCGGGCAAATTACTGGAAAGGATAGTTGAGGCCCGCATCGTCAGGCACCTGTCGAGAAGGGGTCCCAACTTAGCTGAGTGCCAATTCGGTTTCCGAGAAGGGCTTTCGACTATTGATGCCATAGAAAGGGTGCGAAACCTCTCGGAGGAGGCGACATCCCGGGGTGGAGTGGCATTGGCGGTGAGTCTCGACATCGCCAATGCTTTCAACACTCTGCCCTGGGAAAGCATAAGGAGTGCGCTCGAGTATCACAGAGTACCTCCTTATATCAGGAGGATCATAGAGGACTACCTCCGCGACAGGAGCATCATATACCGGGGGCGGTATGGGGTTTTCTTCAGGAGGGAGACGGGATGTGGGGTTCCACAGGGATCGGTACTTGGGCCGCTCCTGTGGAACCTCGGATACAACTTTGTGTTGCGGGGCGCTCTCCTCCCTGGCATAAGTGCAACATGCTACGCGGATGATACGCTGGTGTTTGCCAGGGGGAGAGACTGGGAGGAGGCTACCCGCCGAGTGACAGTGGGCGCCACAATAGTCGTTGGTCGCATTCGTGCTTTGGGGCTGAACGTGGCCCTCCATAAGACGGAGGCCATATGGTTCGCCAAGTCAAAGAGGAACAGACCAGATCAGTCTCACTTAACAATTAGGGGAGTCCGCGTTGAAATCAGCTCCCACATAAGATATCTGGGACTGACTATTGATAGTCAATGGTGTTTCGAGGAACACTTTAGCCGCCTCGCCCCCCGCATCAGGGCGGCGGTTTCCGATTTAGGGAGACTGATGCCAAATATTGGGGGGCCGAAGGACAGAGCCCGTCGCTTTTATATGACGGCGGTGGGCTCGATGATCCTCTATGGAGCCCCCATATGGGCTGAAAGTCTGGTGGCCAGCAGAAGCAGCACGAGAATTGTGCAGGGGCTTCAAAGAAGACTGGCCACCAGACTGGCGAGGGGGTACAGGACCAACGCCTGTGAAGCGGCATGTGTCGTGGCGGGATCGCCACCATGGATACTCTTGGCGGAATCGCACGCGGAGCTCTATAGAAGACGCAGGGAGATCCGACAAGGTGGGGCCATCCTTACACAGAAGGCAGCTGCGGGACTGAAGAATCAGGCTCGACAGCTCCTACTGTCCAAGTGGCAGAATAGGCTCGAAGAAGCTACAGCAGGCCTGAGGGCCGTCGAGGCCATCCGCCCGGTATTGCAGGAATGGGTGGGGAGGCGGCACGGCGGGTTGACATATAGACTGGTGCAGGTGCTCACGGGGCATGGGTGCTTCGGTGAGTACCTGCACAGAGTTGCGAGGCGTGAGCCGACGACAGGATGCCACCACTGTGGTGCAGATCGGGACACGGCGCAGCATACGCTGGAGGATTGTCCAGCGTGGGATGAACAGCGCCGTGTCCTGGTGGAGAAGGTAGGGAGAGACTTGTCTCTCCCGACGATCATCGCGAAAATGGTTGAGGAAGAGGAAGCCTTTGCGGGAATGACCACATTCTGCGAAGTGGTCATTTCTGCTAAAGAAGAAGCAGAGAGAGAAAGAGAAGCGGACCCCAATGCGGATTCCGTCCGAAGAGGAAGGAGGGGCGGAACGCGAAGAAGGGCATACGCTCGAATGCCCTAGACTTGTATCTCCCTCCCTTCGATAAGATGAGAATAGAATTGGTGAGAGAACGGGACGGAGGAGGACAACACCGGCCTCTGAGCTGAATGTCTTCCCCCCTCCCGCTACGGAGGTTTCCTTTCCGAAGGAAATCTCCGGGAGTTGACCTCTAAGTTGATGGCCGAATCCTAACATCCCTTTTGGGGGCGGAGGGAGCCACAGCTTGGGGGTCGGGGGACTGCAGGATTTCAATGGCGGGGGCCATTATAATCCATTGCACGCAGTCCCCTCCGAGGGGGAGAAGTGGTGGTGGCCCCACTTCTCCCTCTCAAGGAAGGTCGGCCTCAAAAAACCGGCCTTCCTAGAGGGCGGGCGCGTTTCGGCGCGCGAGCGCGAGGAAACCTCCCGGTTGCATGCGTAAAGCGAACCCGGGGGTTTTCCAGTTTTGCGCGAGGATGGCCACCGTCAGGGTTTAGTGGGTCGGATAGAGGGCCTTCCGCCCTCATCCATCCCCACATAACCCTCCACCTCCCCCGAGGTGGAGGGTATGTGTTTAGCACATTCCCTGACGTAAAAAAAAAAAAAAAAAAAAAAAAAAAAAAGGTTGACTCTCAAAGGACGACGGTCCATGTGCCAAACCCTCCTCCACGTGGTGAGAGTTGGAAACGTCGAGGTACCCCCTCGGCGGCTAACGGGTCACTGGCTTCGGGCAGAGCGCATATATCGCTATGTGTCTCTGGACACTGGCGTGATCGCTTGATATCCCTTCGAATGCTGCGGTCACAGCCGAAAACTGGGCGAATGCCCGGTCGATAGGCTGGGGGTAATTATCCTTAAGCCGTGGCAGGGGATGTCGGGTGATCGCAAAGGTGTCATCGCGGCGCATTAGGCGCAATCTCGAGGAAGCTTGTTCCTCGGGATGGCCGACCTGAGGAGGAATGAAATATAGCTTGGCTTGTTTCCGAATCTGAGGGAGAACCGGCTCGGGTGCCTTGCTTGCGGGGTGCTCACGGAGAGGTGGCGGCTTGGTGGGAGGCGAGGCACGCCTCGACGAGCCTACTGGGAACAGCCATCCTCTCCGCTAGTAGGTTGCGCCTCCGGGGTCGGAGATGCTCGGGCAGGAGCGGCCTCACTGCGCGTCCTGGCTGACGGTGATGTACCGGTGGGCTTTGGCCGTGCCGGGGTGATCTGTTGGCTGGGATTCGCGGATCGCCTGAGGTCTGCACGCGTTACCCGCTCCGCATGGGGCTCGAAAGAGACCCAAGTAGAGTGGGTGATGAGGGTTGTGCTTCACCCTCCGGAAATACGGAAGCACACTTACATCGAGTCACTTATGTCGAGACACGGATGCCCACCGGGGCGCGGTGATGTCAAGTGAAGGGGGATCCCGGAGCCTGACATCGCCAGCAACAGGGGTCCGCCTCCCCCTCGTATAAAAACTCGGAGGCGGGGACACGGGTAGAGATGATGATGGTTCTCTGGGTCTTTACTCAGAGGGCAATGCATCATACAAACAGGGGTCCGCCTTTCCCCTCGTATAAAAACGCGAAGGCGGCCGGTGCTGGGATGTATTCGAAATGGAAACATCCTGGTTAAATGGCATGGTCTGACCGGTGGACGGGCACGTGCTCCTGCGATTTCGGTTGTTCCTTGTGTCGGGGTGGGTCCCTGGTGAGCCCCCTCACCCCATATGACACTTGGAGCGGCCCACCTCCCCTCTTCTGTCAGAGGCTAGGTGCCAAGAGGGGTTTCGCAGGAGAGGCGACTCCCTGCCAATACAGACGTCTGTCTAGTGGGGATCACTCGGTCCACTATAAACATTCGGCGAGTGACACGCGATCGGGGGGGGGTGTCTGTCTAGCAGGTGTACAGGCTCCTCCCCCAAACGAGAGGTATGTCCGGGCAGAGGGACATTTTGGGGTGGACGGTCTCTGCGGGGACCCGAAATCTATCGCACCCTCCTGGGTGGCACTCTCCCGTCGGTCGCCACCTTGTCGTGGTGGGAGGGCTCACCCAGTACACTGTCGTACTGGGTGCCAAGAGCGACCAGTACCAGGATTTCCTGGTACAAGGCCTTTCCTTGATTGGAAAGGCGGTATGCGTGTGTGTGTGGATGAATGAATGAGGGCAGGACGGGCTCTATAGGGTTGGTACCCAACCGTCCTATGGGTGGGATCCCCAGAGAATAAAGCCAACTTCTTTTACACTACTCATGATGGACACTAAGAACGAGACGATCATTACTGTCGCAGCGGGATCGGATACCGCAGCGGCCGGTGGGAGAGGCTGTATTGTCCCGGCAGCTTCCTCATCGTCATCGTACGTCGGGCCTCCACGGGAGTTGGAAGCGAGCTCCCGTGGTGAATTGGCTATCCGCTTCACCAAGGGTGGGCTTAAGGCCGTGCAAGTGCGGGGGAAGCCTAAGGCTAGTCCTAAGGCTGGCACCTCTCAGCCAACCGTACGGCTTACAAGAGTGGACCGAGGCGGAAAGATTTCCGCAAGCACCGCTCCCTTAACCAAAAGGGAGAGCGGAAGTAAAGCCACCACTGGGACGATGAGGCAGGCGCATGTCTCCCCGGACCCCCAGTGGGAACATTCCTCCTCCTCCTCCTCGTCTTCTGATGAGGAGGAGGACATGGATGTGGACGTGGAGGAGGTCCACAGCGATCAGAGGAAGGCTACGGAGGCGGTGGAGAGAGGCCGAGGTCGGCCCCCAACTACCCAAGAATATACTGGCATGACGGCGGCCCGCGCCGACCGCCTTGCCATATTAGAGAAGGAGGTCCGCCTGAAGGAGGCGCTCTACGTCCTTGACGCGAACGCTCCTCCAAAGCGCACCAGGGGAAGGGACAGCCTTCCCACCGAGGAGGAGATGAGAACTGTGCTCTCAACACAGAAAACATCGGAGATTTACGCGAAGGCTTGTCGGCATCTTATGGCTGTCGACAAGACCTCCGACGTTTCAAAGGGGCTGCAGTCGACCCTTAGCACGGCGCTAAGGAGAGCGGCGCGGGAGGTCCAGGTCGCGCTGGGCGTCCTGATGGAGAGAGCGCGCAGCGCCTCGGAGGAACCGGTCCCCTCCCAGGAGCTGAGCGCCCTGAAAGCGTACGTTCAGACGCTTAAGAGTGGTAAGGAGAAGGCGGATGCCGAGATCGATGATCTCAAGAGGTCACTCGCGGCAGCCAAAGCAGAGCTGGCCACTGCGAGGGCATCCGTCTCTCCGTCGCGCCGACCCCCTGCTCTGAAGCGGAAGCTCAGAAACAGGGACGTCGACATGGAGAAGGAGGAGGAGTCCGACCCGCCTGCACGGGATTCGGAGTGGTGCCCGAACATTCCG
Organism: Prenolepis imparis; assembly: GCF_030444845.1. Classification (NCBI taxonomy): domain Eukaryota; kingdom Metazoa; phylum Arthropoda; class Insecta; order Hymenoptera; family Formicidae; genus Prenolepis; species Prenolepis imparis. The sequence continues at coordinate 192,409 of NW_028141186.1, read as the reverse complement.
GCACCAAGCTCTGCTCTGAGAACAGTGGACAGGGGGACCTCCCCCTGCCCAACCGTAGTGGAGGACAACGCGGCCTCTAGTGGGCTTAGCCCACAAGAGGTTGAGGCTCTTCTGTGCAGGATCACAGAATTAAAGCAGGAAGTCGACAACACGCGGGCCGAGATGGCGGAAGTCCTGGACTCCTCCATCTCGGCAATGCAGAAATGTCGGGATGAGAATAGAGAGCTGCGTGGGCAACTAGAACTCCGGGGGAGGAATAAACCTCCATCAGCCGGGGTTCCGCGGGGGGTTAAAACTACGGGGGGTCCGTCGTCTTCTGGGAAGGGGGGGGGATCTTCTGGGGTGAGGGACTGTATTGGCTCGGGGGGGAACACGAACGAACTATGGTCGAAGGTCGTAGGAAGGAAGTCCGCGAGCGCTGATAAGCGCCTACCGCGGGCTTCCAAGGGGTCTGTGGCTCCGCTAGCCGGGGAGCAGACAGGAGTGGGTCAAGCGGCGAAGCCAGATAAGGGGCGCCGCAAAACATCGCGGAGGAAAAAGAAGAGGGGCCCGCGAGCGCCCGCAACCGCGGCCGTAACGGTCACGATTGCGGACAATGCGGGCAGTGGTCTGACCTATGCCCGGGTGATGGGCGAGGCGAGGGAGAAGATCTCCCTCCAAGACCTCGGCATCTCGGGGTCGAGGCTCAGGCCATCAATGATGGGGGGCCTTGTTATAGAGATTCCCGGAAAGGACCGCCTGTCCAAAGCTCGGCAGTTGGCCGAGCGGATGAAGGATGTGTTCAAGGAGAAGGAGGAGGTGAAGGTCACGCAGCCCCAGAAGACCGCGGAGCTTAGGGTCCGGGGTCTCGACGTGGCCTCCACCTCCAAAGATGTCTCCCTGGCTATCGCCGCGGAGACGGGGTGCCTGGAGGAGCACATTCGAGTGGGGGAGATCCGGCGCAGCTCGGACGTTGGCCCAGGCTCAGTCTGGGTCTGCTGCCCGATCTCGGTGGCCAGTAAGCTGGTCAGAGCAGGTAAGCTGCAAGTCGGGTGGAGCAGTGTCAGGGTGGAGACACTAAAGGCTCGACCCGTATTTTGTTTCCGGTGCCTCGGACACGGTCACGTCCGGGCCCGGTGCAAAGCGGCAGTGGACCGCAGCACCGCCTGTTACCGGTGCGGGGAGCTGGGCCACAGTGCCAAGGGGTGCACGGCGCAGCCCAAATGCCTGGCTTGCGCCGACCTGGGTTTGCCAGCCGCGCACCGATTGGGAGGCAAAGGGTGTAGACCCAGGCCTCCCTCGAGGCGGAAGGAGGACATGCCGCTCGCCGAGAGGGTAGCTACAGCTTCCTCGAAGCAAGCGTCGTTGACGAAGGCGAAAAAGCCCGGTACACTCGCGGCGAAGCGAGTCCCTGCCGGGCCACCAACAGCATCGTCCTCTGGCCGACAGAAACCGGCCAGTTGTAGGGAGGAAGAGGAGATGGAGACCGACACTTAGTCGGCCTCGCAGACCACCATCCTCAATTCGGAGGATGGAGTAAATCCCCCAGTCAAGGGGGGTTTACGGGGACTGCAGATCCACAAGTCGGGGGACTTGTGGGTCATTGCACGTAGTCCCCCGTGAGGAGGAGAGTGTGGCGCGACACCCACCTCTCCTCATGAGGAGTGAGACAAACGTCTCCCTCCTCGCGAGAAGGGCGCGAGTCAACGCGCAGCCTGAGATGCTCTCGGATGTCATGCTTTAGCGGTTCCCGAGAGCATCTCGCAAGGCCGAGTGTCGCCGTCTGGTTTTTAGTGGGTCGGGGGTCGCTTACACCCCCAGCCCCACATAACCCACCTTGCCTCCCCCGAGGCGGGTGGGTATGCGGTTGCGCATTTTCCAGACGTAAAAAAAAAAAAAAAAAAAAAAAAAAAAAAAAAGGTTAGGTTAGGTTAGGTTAGGTTAGGTTAGGTTAGGTTAGGTTAGGTTAGGTTACCCTGGGTTGGGACACAGGCGAAATATCTGGGTCTCATTCTGGACGGAAAGTGGAGTTTTATACCCCATTTTGAGCGGCTGGCCCCCAGGTTGGAAGGGGTGGCGGCTGCACTTGGTCGACTCCTCCCTAACCTGGGGGGGCCGGATGGAAGGGTCCGCCGCATGTACGCCGGCATTGTCAACTCGGTTGCCCTCTATGGGGCACCGGTTTGGGCTGGGGCTGCGCTCACCACTCCTCGCATAAAAGACGCCCTGCGTAGAGTGCAGCGGCGCATCGCGATAAGGGTGGTGCGCGGTTATCGGACAGTGTCACATGCGGCGGCCGCGACCCTGGCGGGGCTTCCGCCAATGGAGCTCGTCGCGCTGATGTACCAAGAAACGTACGATCAGACGCGCGAGCTTCAGAGGCGGAACATACGTATGACTGCCGGGGTCAGAAGGGGTATGAGACTCCGTGCCCGGCGACGCATGACTGAGAGATGGGAGGAATATCTCCTCAACATCCCGGAGACCAACTCCGGGACTCGCGTCGTCGGGGCCGTGCGGCCACACCTGGAGGAATGGGTGAAGAGGCCGCGAGGCAATGAGGTGTCATTCCACACTGCGCAGGTGTTCTCCGGGCATGGTTGCTTTGGGGAATACCTGTGCAGAATCGGGAAGGAGCGAACTACAGCATGCCACCACTGCGAGGATGGATTGGACACTGCGCAGCACACGTTGGCCTATTGCCCCGCATGGGCCAACGAGCGCAGTGTCCTTACTGATAAAGTCGGGGAAGACCTCTCGCTGTCGACACTGGTGGAACGGATGCTCGACGGCGAGGAAGAATGGAAGGCGGTAACCTCCTTCTGCTCATCAGTCATGAGGCAGAAGGAGGATGCGGAGAGGGCGCGAGAGGGGGCCCGAGATAGAGGAGACGGCGACGGGGGCGGCCCGCCGAGGCGGGGTCGCGGAGGCGGACCACCTCGTCGCCGTACAAGGAGACGCCCCCCTGACGGGGTACGCTAAGAGGGAAGGATGAAGGACAAGGGGCGCTATGCCCCCCTCGTCCGGAGACAAAGATGGGAGGCCAATTAGGGCGATTGGTTGGGCGGGGGGCGCTGTGCCTCCCCCGCACGATAGGAGAACGAAGGCCCCTTTTGGGGCGGAGAAGTAGTAGTTCTAGGAGGGGAGCGGGGGCGGGTGTCGCCTGGCTGGCGGCCGCACGGCGAAAGCCTTGCGGCCGGGAGTCGGGCGGCATCCGTCCCCGCCCCCCCGGCCGAGGTCCTCCTCCCGGGGAGGGCCTCGGTGACGCCCCCGGACCAATGGTCGAATCCCGTTAATGGAGGGAACCGCGGCCCGGGGGCATGGGGACCACAGAGGCTCGCCAGGAGCCTCATCGCACGTGGTCCCCCGGGTATGGACGCGGCAGCGGCGGCCCTCTCACCGGTGCCTTAGAGCGCCGGTGGGAGGGTGGCGCTGCCTGCGGGGGTTCTCCCCTCTCTTCTGGGGGGGAGTTCCCAGGAGTAGGGTTCCCGGAGCGCTGGCCGAATCTCTTCTTCCTTTGGGAGAGAGAGGGAGCCTCGTTCCGGGAGCCGGGGGTGGCGGCTCGAGCGGGAACACTCGAGCCGTGACCCCGCCCCCCAAACTTTTTGGGAGGGCGTGACGTGGGGGTGGTGTCCCCCTGCGTCGCAACCGCGAAGAACCGCACGATAAGTGCGGGGGGAGAGTATCTTCCTCTCGGGGAAGATGCTCTCCCGGGATGAAAAGGCTTGGGGATGGCAAGAAGTAATGCTTCGGCAGTTCCTTGCCATCCCCCGAATAGCCCGCGAAGGCACCCGCTGTGGTTTTAGTGAGGTAGGTCTTGGACCCCATCGTCGATACATTCGTGTATCGGTGATGGGGGACAAGGAGTCCCACATAACCCTCATCCCCTACCCGGGGGATGAGTGGTACCATGAGGTTTCCACAGCGTCAAAAAAAAAAAAAAAAAAAAAAAAAAGGTTAGGTTACCCTCTCTCTCGTGGGATGCGGCCTTGCCGTGGCGAGAGAGCTCACCCCTTGCAAGAGGATAGTCTTGCAAGGGGTGCTAACAGCATCCCGTACCCGAGTAACGTCGGGTACATCAACTCCCCGGGTCTGGGGAGTTTCCCCAGTCCCGGGGAGCCCTCCCTGTGGGAGGACGGGGCCCACTTCCCCTATAGAGCTTCGGCTCGTATGTGGTAGAGGATGGCGACCTTGAATTCAAACGCCCGGTGGCATGGCACCGTTAGGAGAGGGCACTGCACGGCGCTCCGGCGCTTGCCCTCCCGCCATGCATTTGCGGCTCGGGCCGCGGGGTTCTTGCGTCGTTTTCTCGGGGGGGATGTTTCCGGGGTTTCTCCTGGGGGTGTTCCCCTCGGGGTCTCGGGGTGGGGTCTTGTGCGGCTGGGGCCGCGGGGGTGGGTGACCATCCGTGACTACCCGAGGGGCTTTGCCCGGAGGGTTTACCCGAGGGGCATCGCCCGGAGGGAGTCACGGTGGTCTGTCGCCGGGGCCGCTCGGACGTATTCCGAGGCGGGGCCCGGCGACAAGTGCGGCCTCAGGGTGCTGGTTGGGGGTCTCCAGGCTGGGTAGCCTGGGTCCCCGTCCCAGCGTCCCTGGGGTCGGCCGAGCCCGGGCCACTCGGACGTTTCCGAGCTCGGGCCGGGCGCGGCGTAGTGGTCACGCGTGGTTACCTGAGGGGCTTTGCCCGGAGGGTTTACCCGAGGGGCATCGCCCGGAGGGTGCCACGCGGGCCTACCGCTGGGGCCGCTCGGACTTATTCCGAGGCGGGGCCTGGCGGCGAGAGTTTGTACTCCTGGCTGGTCGGGACCGTTTCCCGTACCGAACCGGCCGGCCGGGAGAGGTGGTGTCCCTTCCACTGGATGTGATTACTGGTGGGGGGACGGCTGGTCGCCACGGCGTGTAGGGCAGGGCCGGGGAGCGGCGACCTTGCCCGAAACGTCCGTGGGGCCCCCCGGGTGGCGCCACCCGCTGCGGTACCCCTGTTGTCGGAGGCAGGGGACCCCCGAAAGCCCGTGTGGGCGTCAAAAACCCACACGGGTGAGTAAGGGGCTCGGAGTCTGGCCGGGGTGCGGTATCCCCCCGGCCTAAGACATATGTCCCCTCCCCGGGGGAACTTGGGGCCCGGCCTTGGGGTGTGGCCGGTCATGTTTCGGGGCACCCCTTGGCCGGTGGGGGTATACCCTGGGGGACGGAGCCGCAGCGGGAAAGTGGGATTAAAGGAGATGATTACTAGCACAAAAATAAATAAGAAACAGAATGAGCGGGAGGTGGAGGTGATGGAAACGGAAGTTTCCAAACTTACAAGCGCCACGATGTCAAGCGCAGGGGAGGAGCAGAGTCGGAGTGAAACGACGAGTGGGTCGAGCACTTGCAAGGCGCAGGTTCCAGTACTGAGGATCAAAAAGATCGATCAGATCGATCATAAAATCGCAGTGAGGAAGCCAGTGCTGAGGACGAGAATGACCCTACCGCCGAATGATCGGGCAGTGGCTGGTCCATCCAGAGGGCCTGTAATGTCGGTGAAACCATCTGTGGACACGGAGGAGCCATTTGTGGACGTGGAGGACACGGAACACTATGACTCAGATGAAGAGGAATTCATACCTCCTCCCAGGAAAAGGAAGAGAGGAAGGCCCGAGACCACCGGCGCATTCAGGCTGGTTAAACAAGAAAGGGAAGAGAGAGCCAAAATAGAAGAGGAGTATGAGAGAGCCATCGCGAGCACCAAGGTTCCTTATCAAGAATCTAAACAATTCTTGCGAATGAAGGACCTGGTGTTAGAATGTGCGGACGATCTGAGAATTGCTCCAAACGCAGAAATAGCGGCCGAGAGTCTGAACCAGACACGGGCGTTAATGGAGGCGCTCTGCAAGTCCAAGAAGGGATTGCAAGGGAAGATTCAGGCACAGATTAAGGAGGCGGCCTGCTATTTAGAGGCTGCCATCACTACCATCTGTGGGAGAATCTATGCAAAAGATATCGGAGAGGAAGAGGGCTCGACGGAGGCACTGAGGAAGCAAGTCCGGGCCCTTAAGGCGGAGAACACCAGGCTTCATAATGAAGCCAAAAGAGCGCGGATAATGCGTAAAAGTATAGAGGATGGAAGCATCCAACCTCCCGCAATAGACACGCACCCGCCAGACGAGTTGGAAAAGATGGGGGAAGCTGCGCAACCCCAACAGAGCACTGACGACCCGATGGAGGTGGAGATGGAGGTGAGGGCGACTCCCTTGCCTTCATCGCAGCCAATGAGACCCCCCATCAAAGGAACAACCAAGGCGCTAGGGGAGCATCCTCCTGGAATAAGCAAAGAGGAGGATAAAGTAATATATGATGACCTGTCACAAAGGATCCAGGCATTACTCGAGGAGAGAGGGGCTTTTATGGAGAACCTCAAGAGAGGGGATAGTAAATCCCTCCCGCTGGAAAGAAAACTTTCTTCTTCATTTTCAAATACCTCCACGCCCCTTCGGCCGGCGGTACCGGCCAGCTGCCCCGAGCGGACGCCTGCTGCGCAAGGTGGCGTTGATCCTCGGGCAACGACGGTTGGTGACAAGGAGAGGAAGAAAAAGAAGAAGGGGAAGAAGAAGAAGACAGAGGCGAAGGAGGAACCGAAGCCTCAACGTCCGAGAGAGGACTTTCTCTTGAAAAGGAAGAATCCCCCCTCCATCCCAATGCCCGGCCCGGAGAAGGCTCCACTCCCTCCCCAACAAACCGAAACCCAGGAAATTTTCTGGAGCAAGGTTGTAGGCAGACGGGAGAAGGAAGCCACAAGAAAACGGAACCAACAACAAACACCGACATCCGGACCGGGAAAAAGGGCCGCATCCTCACTCCCTCCTCAAAAAGAGGAGGGTAAGGCGATGGAGAGACCGAAGCCCGCAAAAAAGGAGGGTATAGGGAACAAGAGGGCTCTCAGAACTGCCGCGGTCACTCTCACATGTCCCCCTGGAAGTTATGGTGAGGTGATCGGCAAGGCAAGGGATATGATCAATATCAAGGACCTTGGCATCCCCAGCGTTAAGGCGCACATAGGGGTCACGGGTGCAATGGTCTATGAGGTCAAGGGGAAGGATCGTGGGACCAAAGCAGATGAGTTTGCGAATAAGCTCCGCGAAGTCCTAAAGGACGTTGAAGGCGTCAGAGTAGGAAGGCCGGTTAAAACGGCTGAACTACGTGTTCGTGGCCTTGATAGGGCCACAACAGATGAAGAAATAAGAAGGAAGCTAGCGGAGGTGGGAGAGTGCAGCCCAGACGATGTAAGAGTTGGGAAAATGCGCTTTGCCGCCAGAGCCCTAGGCACCGTTTGGGTGAAGTGCCCGCTTGCCTCTGCGAAGAAGATACTAGCGGTGGCCAGAATCCAGATTGGCTGGATAATGGCCACCGTGGAACTTCTAAAAGAACGGCCTGTGCAGTGCTACAAATGCATGGGCATGGGCCATGTGCAGGCGCAATGCAAGAATGACAGGGACAGGAGAAATACCTGTTACAATTGTGGGGAAGAGGGGCACAAAGCTCAAGATTGCCAAAACTCTTCCAAGTGCGTGTTGTGCGCGGAAGCAGGCAGACCTGCGGGACACAGGATGGGGAGCAGGATCTGCACCCCTCCTAAACAAAGGGGCAAACCAGAGAAGGAGAAGGCAGGGCTGCCAAAGAAAACCCCGGCTGGAAGGAGTGCAGAAGGTGGAACAACCTCAAGAGAAGGAACGCAGAAGACCCGCAGAATCACGCGCAGTGGAAGCAAAGGAATGTCTGCTGCTGCCGCTGTCGCTGCAAAAGAATTATCTGCGGAGAGGAAGGAACAACCTAAGAAAGATGGGAATGATGAGCCTAAGGAGGCAAATCAAATGATGGAGGTGGTCATGGAGGAGGCCGGCGACACATAGAGTCATGTCGATACCCCTTCTTCAGGCCAACCTTAATCACGCCCGGCGCGCCCAGGATCTATTCATTCAGACCATGATGGCGCGCCGGTGTGGTGTGGGGATTGCCGCCGAGCCCTACATGGTACCGGAAAGTCACCCATGTTGGGCGACTAACGGTGCGGGCTCGGTGGCCATTACGTGGAGGAGAGAGGTGAACTCCCCCCCCTGCAGAAAAATAGGTGAGGGCAGGGGGTTCGTCTCTGTAGAATGGGGGCCTATCTCTATCGTGGGGTGCTACATCTCCCCAAATATGGGCATTGCCGAGTTTGAGCAAGTGATGGACGGGGTGGCGGACTTTGTCCGTACCTGCCTTCCCCGCCCGGTAATAGTGGCCGGGGACTTTAACGCTAAGTCTAGCAGTTGGGGTTCCCGGCGCACCGATGCTAGGGGCAATGCCCTTGAGACATGGGCGGCGGCACTCGGCCTGTACATTATGAATACAGGCACGAGGAGCACCCTTATCAGGCCGCAGGGAGAGTCGATAATTGACCTTACGTGGGCCAATTCCCCTGCGGCCAGCAGAATAAGCGGATGGAGAGTGGTGGACGACGAGACTCTATCTGATCATCTCTATATAGAGATGCGGGTCTGCGTCGTCCGCCAAGGGGTGCTCAGCCGCGCCCAAGGGGGAGATGAGAGGCCTCCAAGGAGATGGGCCTTGAAGAAGTTGGATGCAGACAGGCTAGTGGCCGCAGTCGCCTCGGCGACCTGGCCCGGCACGGTTATACCCAATGAGGGAGTGCAGGGTCGGGTCGAATGGCTCGGGGAGGTGATCACGAGTGCGTGTGACGCAGCCATGCCCCGGGTCAAATATATACCGCGCCGCAAAGCGTACTGGTGGTCGGACGAAATAGCCGAACAAAGGCAAGTGTCAGTCCGAGCCAGACGCCGATTTACACGAGCAAGGCGGCGCGGAGATGACGAGGTGACGGCTGAGACTTACGCGGAATACCGATTCGAGCGTAATACCCTTAGCGCGGCCATTAGGAAGGCCAAGGCCAGAGCTTGGGACGAGCAGCTGCTCGCTCTGAACTCGGACCCGTGGGGGCGCCCGTACAAGACCGTCATGAACAAATTACGGCATTGGGCGCCCTCCGTGACGGAGACCCTAGAGGCCCCGGAGCTAACACAACTGCTCGACAAATTATTCCCAGTGGTGGTTAGGACTCCACGTCAACTTGACGACGAAGAGCCTGCCCCCTGGGAGGAGGAATACGGGGTCACGGGGTCTGAGATGGCCGGGATTGTCAAACGGTTGAAGTCGAGGGGCAATAAAGCCCCTGGACCGGATGGCATTCCCGGTCGGGTCTGGGTGCTGGCCTTGGACCACCTGTCTGCATTCGTGAGGCAATTGTTTACGGATTGCCTCAAGCAAGGAGTCTTCCCCCCGGCTTGGGAGAGGGCCAATTTGGTCCTCATCCCCAAGGGGGCCAAAGTTGCGGGGAGTCCGCAGGCGTACAGGCCCATCTGTCTGCTGGACGAGATTGGCAAATTATTCGAACGTATAATTGCCGACCGTCTCGTCCGGCATCTCGCCCGGGTTGGCCCCGATCTTCACGGGGACCAATATGGATTCCGCGAGGGAAAGTCAACCATTGACGCGATTCGCCGCGTCAGGTCCCTCGCGGAGTCAGTCATGGAGGATGGCGGGGTGGCGTTGGCGGTGTCGTTAGACATCGTCAACGCGTTTAACACCCTGCCATGGGATCGGATAGAGGACGCGATGACATATCATCGCGTCCCCGACTACCTCGTGAGGATCATCAGGGGATATTTCCGGGCGAGGTACATAGAGTACAGAGACAGGGATGGGTGTGTACGTCAAAGGGAGATCACGTGTGGGGTCCCGCAGGGGTCGGTTCTCGGACCCTTGTTGTGGGACCTCGCGTTTGATAGAACTCTCCGCACGGCCCTCCCCCCCGGCAGCGGTGTCGTCTGTTACGCGGACGACACGCTAGTGCTGACCGGGGCGGATAGCTGGGGGGAGGCCCGAGGACGGGCGGAAATAGCAGTGGCATGCGTAGTTCGCGAAATAAGAGGTATGGGCCTGAGAGTGGCGCCTCAGAAAACTGAGGCGCTTTACTTCCACGACGGTTCTCGCGGGGAGCCTCCGCAGGCCCATATCTCGGTGGATGGCACCTCCGTCCGGGTTGGGACACAGGCGAAATATCTGGGTCTCATTCTGGACGGAAAGTGGAGTTTTATACCCCATTTTGAGCGGCTGGCCCCCAGGTTGGAAGGGGTGGCGGCTGCACTTGGTCGACTCCTCCCTAACCTGGGGGGGCCGGATGGAAGGGTCCGCCGCATGTACGCCGGCATTGTCAACTCGGTTGCCCTCTATGGGGCACCGGTTTGGGCTGGGGCTGCGCTCACCACTCCTCGCATAAAAGACGCCCTGCGTAGAGTGCAGCGGCGCATCGCGATAAGGGTGGTGCGCGGTTATCGGACAGTGTCACATGCGGCGGCCGCGACCCTGGCGGGGCTTCCGCCAATGGAGCTCGTCGCGCTGATGTACCAAGAAACGTACGATCAGACGCGCGAGCTTCAGAGGCGGAACATACGTATGACTGCCGGGGTCAGAAGGGGTATGAGACTCCGTGCCCGGCGACGCATGACTGAGAGATGGGAGGAATATCTCCTCAACATCCCGGAGACCAACTCCGGGACTCGCGTCGTCGGGGCCGTGCGGCCACACCTGGAGGAATGGGTGAAGAGGCCGCGAGGCAATGAGGTGTCATTCCACACTGCGCAGGTGTTCTCCGGGCATGGTTGCTTTGGGGAATACCTGTGCAGAATCGGGAAGGAGCGAACTACAGCATGCCACCACTGCGAGGATGGATTGGACACTGCGCAGCACACGTTGGCCTATTGCCCCGCATGGGCCAACGAGCGCAGTGTCCTTACTGATAAAGTCGGGGAAGACCTCTCGCTGTCGACACTGGTGGAACGGATGCTCGACGGCGAGGAAGAATGGAAGGCGGTAACCTCCTTCTGCTCATCAGTCATGAGGCAGAAGGAGGATGCGGAGAGGGCGCGAGAGGGGGCCCGAGATAGAGGAGACGGCGACGGGGGCGGCCCGCCGAGGCGGGGTCGCGGAGGCGGACCACCTCGTCGCCGTACAAGGAGACGCCCCCCTGACGGGGTACGCTAAGAGGGAAGGATGAAGGACAAGGGGCGCTATGCCCCCCTCGTCCGGAGACAAAGATGGGAGGCCAATTAGGGCGATTGGTTGGGCGGGGGGCGCTGTGCCTCCCCCGCACGATAGGAGAACGAAGGCCCCTTTTGGGGCGGAGAAGTAGTAGTTCTAGGAGGGGAGCGGGGGCGGGTGTCGCCTGGCTGGCGGCCGCACGGCGAAAGCCTTGCGGCCGGGAGTCGGGCGGCATCCGTCCCCGCCCCCCCGGCCGAGGTCCTCCTCCCGGGGAGGGCCTCGGTGACGCCCCCGGACCAATGGTCGAATCCCGTTAATGGAGGGAACCGCGGCCCGGGGGCATGGGGACCACAGAGGCTCGCCAGGAGCCTCATCGCACGTGGTCCCCCGGGTATGGACGCGGCAGCGGCGGCCCTCTCACCGGTGCCTTAGAGCGCCGGTGGGAGGGTGGCGCTGCCTGCGGGGGTTCTCCCCTCTCTTCTGGGGGGGAGTTCCCAGGAGTAGGGTTCCCGGAGCGCTGGCCGAATCTCTTCTTCCTTTGGGAGAGAGAGGGAGCCTCGTTCCGGGAGCCGGGGGTGGCGGCTCGAGCGGGAACACTCGAGCCGTGACCCCGCCCCCCAAACTTTTTGGGAGGGCGTGACGTGGGGGTGGTGTCCCCCTGCGTCGCAACCGCGAAGAACCGCACGATAAGTGCGGGGGGAGAGTATCTTCCTCTCGGGGAAGATGCTCTCCCGGGATGAAAAGGCTTGGGGATGGCAAGAAGTAATGCTTCGGCAGTTCCTTGCCATCCCCCGAATAGCCCGCGAAGGCACCCGCTGTGGTTTTAGTGAGGTAGGTCTTGGACCCCATCGTCGATACATTCGTGTATCGGTGATGGGGGACAAGGAGTCCCACATAACCCTCATCCCCTACCCGGGGGATGAGTGGTACCATGAGGTTTCCACAGCGTCAAAAAAAAAAAAAAAAAAAAGGTTAGGTTACCCTGGGGGACGGAGCCGCAGCGGGAAAGTGGGATTAAAGGAGATGATTACTAGCACAAAAATAAATAAGAAACAGAATGAGCGGGAGGTGGAGGTGATGGAAACGGAAGTTTCCAAACTTACAAGCGCCACGATGTCAAGCGCAGGGGAGGAGCAGAGTCGGAGTGAAACGACGAGTGGGTCGAGCACTTGCAAGGCGCAGGTTCCAGTACTGAGGATCAAAAAGATCGATCAGATCGATCATAAAATCGCAGTGAGGAAGCCAGTGCTGAGGACGAGAATGACCCTACCGCCGAATGATCGGGCAGTGGCTGGTCCATCCAGAGGGCCTGTAATGTCGGTGAAACCATCTGTGGACACGGAGGAGCCATTTGTGGACGTGGAGGACACGGAACACTATGACTCAGATGAAGAGGAATTCATACCTCCTCCCAGGAAAAGGAAGAGAGGAAGGCCCGAGACCACCGGCGCATTCAGGCTGGTTAAACAAGAAAGGGAAGAGAGAGCCAAAATAGAAGAGGAGTATGAGAGAGCCATCGCGAGCACCAAGGTTCCTTATCAAGAATCTAAACAATTCTTGCGAATGAAGGACCTGGTGTTAGAATGTGCGGACGATCTGAGAATTGCTCCAAACGCAGAAATAGCGGCCGAGAGTCTGAACCAGACACGGGCGTTAATGGAGGCGCTCTGCAAGTCCAAGAAGGGATTGCAAGGGAAGATTCAGGCACAGATTAAGGAGGCGGCCTGCTATTTAGAGGCTGCCATCACTACCATCTGTGGGAGAATCTATGCAAAAGATATCGGAGAGGAAGAGGGCTCGACGGAGGCACTGAGGAAGCAAGTCCGGGCCCTTAAGGCGGAGAACACCAGGCTTCATAATGAAGCCAAAAGAGCGCGGATAATGCGTAAAAGTATAGAGGATGGAAGCATCCAACCTCCCGCAATAGACACGCACCCGCCAGACGAGTTGGAAAAGATGGGGGAAGCTGCGCAACCCCAACAGAGCACTGACGACCCGATGGAGGTGGAGATGGAGGTGAGGGCGACTCCCTTGCCTTCATCGCAGCCAATGAGACCCCCCATCAAAGGAACAACCAAGGCGCTAGGGGAGCATCCTCCTGGAATAAGCAAAGAGGAGGATAAAGTAATATATGATGACCTGTCACAAAGGATCCAGGCATTACTCGAGGAGAGAGGGGCTTTTATGGAGAACCTCAAGAGAGGGGATAGTAAATCCCTCCCGCTGGAAAGAAAACTTTCTTCTTCATTTTCAAATACCTCCACGCCCCTTCGGCCGGCGGTACCGGCCAGCTGCCCCGAGCGGACGCCTGCTGCGCAAGGTGGCGTTGATCCTCGGGCAACGACGGTTGGTGACAAGGAGAGGAAGAAAAAGAAGAAGGGGAAGAAGAAGAAGACAGAGGCGAAGGAGGAACCGAAGCCTCAACGTCCGAGAGAGGACTTTCTCTTGAAAAGGAAGAATCCCCCCTCCATCCCAATGCCCGGCCCGGAGAAGGCTCCACTCCCTCCCCAACAAACCGAAACCCAGGAAATTTTCTGGAGCAAGGTTGTAGGCAGACGGGAGAAGGAAGCCACAAGAAAACGGAACCAACAACAAACACCGACATCCGGACCGGGAAAAAGGGCCGCATCCTCACTCCCTCCTCAAAAAGAGGAGGGTAAGGCGATGGAGAGACCGAAGCCCGCAAAAAAGGAGGGTATAGGGAACAAGAGGGCTCTCAGAACTGCCGCGGTCACTCTCACATGTCCCCCTGGAAGTTATGGTGAGGTGATCGGCAAGGCAAGGGATATGATCAATATCAAGGACCTTGGCATCCCCAGCGTTAAGGCGCACATAGGGGTCACGGGTGCAATGGTCTATGAGGTCAAGGGGAAGGATCGTGGGACCAAAGCAGATGAGTTTGCGAATAAGCTCCGCGAAGTCCTAAAGGACGTTGAAGGCGTCAGAGTAGGAAGGCCGGTTAAAACGGCTGAACTACGTGTTCGTGGCCTTGATAGGGCCACAACAGATGAAGAAATAAGAAGGAAGCTAGCGGAGGTGGGAGAGTGCAGCCCAGACGATGTAAGAGTTGGGAAAATGCGCTTTGCCGCCAGAGCCCTAGGCACCGTTTGGGTGAAGTGCCCGCTTGCCTCTGCGAAGAAGATACTAGCGGTGGCCAGAATCCAGATTGGCTGGATAATGGCCACCGTGGAACTTCTAAAAGAACGGCCTGTGCAGTGCTACAAATGCATGGGCATGGGCCATGTGCAGGCGCAATGCAAGAATGACAGGGACAGGAGAAATACCTGTTACAATTGTGGGGAAGAGGGGCACAAAGCTCAAGATTGCCAAAACTCTTCCAAGTGCGTGTTGTGCGCGGAAGCAGGCAGACCTGCGGGACACAGGATGGGGAGCAGGATCTGCACCCCTCCTAAACAAAGGGGCAAACCAGAGAAGGAGAAGGCAGGGCTGCCAAAGAAAACCCCGGCTGGAAGGAGTGCAGAAGGTGGAACAACCTCAAGAGAAGGAACGCAGAAGACCCGCAGAATCACGCGCAGTGGAAGCAAAGGAATGTCTGCTGCTGCCGCTGTCGCTGCAAAAGAATTATCTGCGGAGAGGAAGGAACAACCTAAGAAAGATGGGAATGATGAGCCTAAGGAGGCAAATCAAATGATGGAGGTGGTCATGGAGGAGGCCGGCGACACATAGAGTCATGTCGATACCCCTTCTTCAGGCCAACCTTAATCACGCCCGGCGCGCCCAGGATCTATTCATTCAGACCATGATGGCGCGCCGGTGTGGTGTGGGGATTGCCGCCGAGCCCTACATGGTACCGGAAAGTCACCCATGTTGGGCGACTAACGGTGCGGGCTCGGTGGCCATTACGTGGAGGAGAGAGGTGAACTCCCCCCCCTGCAGAAAAATAGGTGAGGGCAGGGGGTTCGTCTCTGTAGAATGGGGGCCTATCTCTATCGTGGGGTGCTACATCTCCCCAAATATGGGCATTGCCGAGTTTGAGCAAGTGATGGACGGGGTGGCGGACTTTGTCCGTACCTGCCTTCCCCGCCCGGTAATAGTGGCCGGGGACTTTAACGCTAAGTCTAGCAGTTGGGGTTCCCGGCGCACCGATGCTAGGGGCAATGCCCTTGAGACATGGGCGGCGGCACTCGGCCTGTACATTATGAATACAGGCACGAGGAGCACCCTTATCAGGCCGCAGGGAGAGTCGATAATTGACCTTACGTGGGCCAATTCCCCTGCGGCCAGCAGAATAAGCGGATGGAGAGTGGTGGACGACGAGACTCTATCTGATCATCTCTATATAGAGATGCGGGTCTGCGTCGTCCGCCAAGGGGTGCTCAGCCGCGCCCAAGGGGGAGATGAGAGGCCTCCAAGGAGATGGGCCTTGAAGAAGTTGGATGCAGACAGGCTAGTGGCCGCAGTCGCCTCGGCGACCTGGCCCGGCACGGTTATACCCAATGAGGGAGTGCAGGGTCGGGTCGAATGGCTCGGGGAGGTGATCACGAGTGCGTGTGACGCAGCCATGCCCCGGGTCAAATATATACCGCGCCGCAAAGCGTACTGGTGGTCGGACGAAATAGCCGAACAAAGGCAAGTGTCAGTCCGAGCCAGACGCCGATTTACACGAGCAAGGCGGCGCGGAGATGACGAGGTGACGGCTGAGACTTACGCGGAATACCGATTCGAGCGTAATACCCTTAGCGCGGCCATTAGGAAGGCCAAGGCCAGAGCTTGGGACGAGCAGCTGCTCGCTCTGAACTCGGACCCGTGGGGGCGCCCGTACAAGACCGTCATGAACAAATTACGGCATTGGGCGCCCTCCGTGACGGAGACCCTAGAGGCCCCGGAGCTAACACAACTGCTCGACAAATTATTCCCAGTGGTGGTTAGGACTCCACGTCAACTTGACGACGAAGAGCCTGCCCCCTGGGAGGAGGAATACGGGGTCACGGGGTCTGAGATGGCCGGGATTGTCAAACGGTTGAAGTCGAGGGGCAATAAAGCCCCTGGACCGGATGGCATTCCCGGTCGGGTCTGGGTGCTGGCCTTGGAACACCTGTCTGCATTCGTGAGGCAATTGTTTACGGATTGCCTCAAGCAAGGAGTCTTCCCCCCGGCTTGGGAGAGGGCCAATTTGGTCCTCATCCCCAAGGGGGCCAAAGTTGCGGGGAGTCCGCAGGCGTACAGGCCCATCTGTCTGCTGGACGAGATTGGCAAATTATTCGAACGTATAATTGCCGACCGTCTCGTCCGGCATCTCGCCCGGGTTGGCCCCGATCTTCACGGGGACCAATATGGATTCCGCGAGGGAAAGTCAACCATTGACGCGATTCGCCGCGTCAGGTCCCTCGCGGAGTCAGTCATGGAGGATGGCGGGGTGGCGTTGGCGGTGTCGTTAGACATCGTCAACGCGTTTAACACCCTGCCATGGGATCGGATAGAGGACGCGATGACATATCATCGCGTCCCCGACTACCTCGTGAGGATCATCAGGGGATATTTCCGGGCGAGGTACATAGAGTACAGAGACAGGGATGGGTGTGTACGTCAAAGGGAGATCACGTGTGGGGTCCCGCAGGGGTCGGTTCTCGGACCCTTGTTGTGGGACCTCGCGTTTGATAGAACTCTCCGCACGGCCCTCCCCCCCGGCAGCGGTGTCGTCTGTTACGCGGACGACACGCTAGTGCTGACCGGGGCGGATAGCTGGGGGGAGGCCCGAGGACGGGCGGAAATAGCAGTGGCATGCGTAGTTCGCGAAATAAGAGGTATGGGCCTGAGAGTGGCGCCTCAGAAAACTGAGGCGCTTTACTTCCACGACGGTTCTCGCGGGGAGCCTCCGCAGGCCCATATCTCGGTGGATGGCACCTCCGTCCGGGTTGGGACACAGGCGAAATATCTGGGTCTCATTCTGGACGGAAAGTGGAGTTTTATACCCCATTTTGAGCGGCTGGCCCCCAGGTTGGAAGGGGTGGCGGCTGCACTTGGTCGACTCCTCCCTAACCTGGGGGGGCCGGATGGAAGGGTCCGCCGCATGTACGCCGGCATTGTCAACTCGGTTGCCCTCTATGGGGCACCGGTTTGGGCTGGGGCTGCGCTCACCACTCCTCGCATAAAAGACGCCCTGCGTAGAGTGCAGCGGCGCATCGCGATAAGGGTGGTGCGCGGTTATCGGACAGTGTCACATGCGGCGGCCGCGACCCTGGCGGGGCTTCCGCCAATGGAGCTCGTCGCGCTGATGTACCAAGAAACGTACGATCAGACGCGCGAGCTTCAGAGGCGGAACATACGTATGACTGCCGGGGTCAGAAGGGGTATGAGACTCCGTGCCCGGCGACGCATGACTGAGAGATGGGAGGAATATCTCCTCAACATCCCGGAGACCAACTCCGGGACTCGCGTCGTCGGGGCCGTGCGGCCACACCTGGAGGAATGGGTGAAGAGGCCGCGAGGCAATGAGGTGTCATTCCACACTGCGCAGGTGTTCTCCGGGCATGGTTGCTTTGGGGAATACCTGTGCAGAATCGGGAAGGAGCGAACTACAGCATGCCACCACTGCGAGGATGGATTGGACACTGCGCAGCACACGTTGGCCTATTGCCCCGCATGGGCCAACGAGCGCAGTGTCCTTACTGATAAAGTCGGGGAAGACCTCTCGCTGTCGACACTGGTGGAACGGATGCTCGACGGCGAGGAAGAATGGAAGGCGGTAACCTCCTTCTGCTCATCAGTCATGAGGCAGAAGGAGGATGCGGAGAGGGCGCGAGAGGGGGCCCGAGATAGAGGAGACGGCGACGGGGGCGGCCCGCCGAGGCGGGGTCGCGGAGGCGGACCACCTCGTCGCCGTACAAGGAGACGCCCCCCTGACGGGGTACGCTAAGAGGGAAGGATGAAGGACAAGGGGCGCTATGCCCCCCTCGTCCGGAGACAAAGATGGGAGGCCAATTAGGGCGATTGGTTGGGCGGGGGGCGCTGTGCCTCCCCCGCACGATAGGAGAACGAAGGCCCCTTTTGGGGCGGAGAAGTAGTAGTTCTAGGAGGGGAGCGGGGGCGGGTGTCGCCTGGCTGGCGGCCGCACGGCGAAAGCCTTGCGGCCGGGAGTCGGGCGGCATCCGTCCCCGCCCCCCCCGGCCGAGGTCCTCCTCCCGGGGAGGGCCTCGGTGACGCCCCCGGACCAATGGTCGAATCCCGTTAATGGAGGGAACCGCGGCCCGGGGGCATGGGGACCACAGAGGCTCGCCAGGAGCCTCATCGCACGTGGTCCCCCGGGTATGGACGCGGCAGCGGCGGCCCTCTCACCGGTGCCTTAGAGCGCCGGTGGGAGGGTGGCGCTGCCTGCGGGGGTTCTCCCCTCTCTTCTGGGGGGGAGTTCCCAGGAGTAGGGTTCCCGGAGCGCTGGCCGAATCTCTTCTTCCTTTGGGAGAGAGAGGGAGCCTCGTTCCGGGAGCCGGGGGTGGCGGCTCGAGCGGGAACACTCGAGCCGTGACCCCGCCCCCCAAACTTTTTGGGAGGGCGTGACGTGGGGGTGGTGTCCCCCTGCGTCGCAACCGCGAAGAACCGCACGATAAGTGCGGGGGGAGAGTATCTTCCTCTCGGGGAAGATGCTCTCCCGGGATGAAAAGGCTTGGGGATGGCAAGAAGTAATGCTTCGGCAGTTCCTTGCCATCCCCCGAATAGCCCGCGAAGGCACCCGCTGTGGTTTTAGTGAGGTAGGTCTTGGACCCCATCGTCGATACATTCGTGTATCGGTGATGGGGGACAAGGAGTCCCACATAACCCTCATCCCCTACCCGGGGGATGAGTGGTACCATGAGGTTTCCACAGCGTCAAAAAAAAAAAAAAAAAAAAAAAAAGGTTAGGTTAGGTTAGGTTAGGTCTCTCTCGTGGGATGCGGCCTTGCCGTGGCGAGAGAGCTCACCCCTTGCAAGAGGATAGTCTTGCAAGGGGTGCTAACAGCATCCCGTACCCGAGTAACGTCGGGTACATCAACTCCCCGGGTCTGGGGAGTTTCCCCAGTCCCGGGGAGCCCTCCCTGTGGGAGGACGGGGCCCACTTCCCCTATAGAGCTTCGGCTCGTATGTGGTAGAGGATGGCGACCTTGAATTCAAACGCCCGGTGGCATGGCACCGTTAGGAGAGGGCACTGCACGGCGCTCCGGCGCTTGCCCTCCCGCCATGCATTTGCGGCTCGGGCCGCGGGGTTCTTGCGTCGTTTTCTCGGGGGGGATGTTTCCGGGGTTTCTCCTGGGGGTGTTCCCCTCGGGGTCTCGGGGTGGGGTCTTGTGCGGCTGGGGCCGCGGGGGTGGGTGACCATCCGTGACTACCCGAGGGGCTTTGCCCGGAGGGTTTACCCGAGGGGCATCGCCCGGAGGGAGTCACGGTGGTCTGTCGCCGGGGCCGCTCGGACGTATTCCGAGGCGGGGCCCGGCGACAAGTGCGGCCTCAGGGTGCTGGTTGGGGGTCTCCAGGCTGGGTAGCCTGGGTCCCCGTCCCAGCGTCCCTGGGGTCGGCCGAGCCCGGGCCACTCGGACGTTTCCGAGCTCGGGCCGGGCGCGGCGTAGTGGTCACGCGTGGTTACCTGAGGGGCTTTGCCCGGAGGGTTTACCCGAGGGGCATCGCCCGGAGGGTGCCACGCGGGCCTACCGCTGGGGCCGCTCGGACTTATTCCGAGGCGGGGCCTGGCGGCGAGAGTTTGTACTCCTGGCTGGTCGGGACCGTTTCCCGTACCGAACCGGCCGGCCGGGAGAGGTGGTGTCCCTTCCACTGGATGTGATTACTGGTGGGGGGACGGCTGGTCGCCACGGCGTGTAGGGCAGGGCCGGGGAGCGGCGACCTTGCCCGAAACGTCCGTGGGGCCCCCCGGGTGGCGCCACCCGCTGCGGTACCCCTGTTGTCGGAGGCAGGGGACCCCCGAAAGCCCGTGTGGGCGTCAAAAACCCACACGGGTGAGTAAGGGGCTCGGAGTCTGGCCGGGGTGCGGTATCCCCCCGGCCTAAGACATATGTCCCCTCCCCGGGGGAACTTGGGGCCCGGCCTTGGGGTGTGGCCGGTCATGTTTCGGGGCACCCCTTGGCCGGTGGGGGTATACCCTGGGGGACGGAGCCGCAGCGGGAAAGTGGGATTAAAGGAGATGATTACTAGCACAAAAATAAATAAGAAACAGAATGAGCGGGAGGTGGAGGTGATGGAAACGGAAGTTTCCAAACTTACAAGCGCCACGATGTCAAGCGCAGGGGAGGAGCAGAGTCGGAGTGAAACGACGAGTGGGTCGAGCACTTGCAAGGCGCAGGTTCCAGTACTGAGGATCAAAAAGATCGATCAGATCGATCATAAAATCGCAGTGAGGAAGCCAGTGCTGAGGACGAGAATGACCCTACCGCCGAATGATCGGGCAGTGGCTGGTCCATCCAGAGGGCCTGTAATGTCGGTGAAACCATCTGTGGACACGGAGGAGCCATTTGTGGACGTGGAGGACACGGAACACTATGACTCAGATGAAGAGGAATTCATACCTCCTCCCAGGAAAAGGAAGAGAGGAAGGCCCGAGACCACCGGCGCATTCAGGCTGGTTAAACAAGAAAGGGAAGAGAGAGCCAAAATAGAAGAGGAGTATGAGAGAGCCATCGCGAGCACCAAGGTTCCTTATCAAGAATCTAAACAATTCTTGCGAATGAAGGACCTGGTGTTAGAATGTGCGGACGATCTGAGAATTGCTCCAAACGCAGAAATAGCGGCCGAGAGTCTGAACCAGACACGGGCGTTAATGGAGGCGCTCTGCAAGTCCAAGAAGGGATTGCAAGGGAAGATTCAGGCACAGATTAAGGAGGCGGCCTGCTATTTAGAGGCTGCCATCACTACCATCTGTGGGAGAATCTATGCAAAAGATATCGGAGAGGAAGAGGGCTCGACGGAGGCACTGAGGAAGCAAGTCCGGGCCCTTAAGGCGGAGAACACCAGGCTTCATAATGAAGCCAAAAGAGCGCGGATAATGCGTAAAAGTATAGAGGATGGAAGCATCCAACCTCCCGCAATAGACACGCACCCGCCAGACGAGTTGGAAAAGATGGGGGAAGCTGCGCAACCCCAACAGAGCACTGACGACCCGATGGAGGTGGAGATGGAGGTGAGGGCGACTCCCTTGCCTTCATCGCAGCCAATGAGACCCCCCATCAAAGGAACAACCAAGGCGCTAGGGGAGCATCCTCCTGGAATAAGCAAAGAGGAGGATAAAGTAATATATGATGACCTGTCACAAAGGATCCAGGCATTACTCGAGGAGAGAGGGGCTTTTATGGAGAACCTCAAGAGAGGGGATAGTAAATCCCTCCCGCTGGAAAGAAAACTTTCTTCTTCATTTTCAAATACCTCCACGCCCCTTCGGCCGGCGGTACCGGCCAGCTGCCCCGAGCGGACGCCTGCTGCGCAAGGTGGCGTTGATCCTCGGGCAACGACGGTTGGTGACAAGGAGAGGAAGAAAAAGAAGAAGGGGAAGAAGAAGAAGACAGAGGCGAAGGAGGAACCGAAGCCTCAACGTCCGAGAGAGGACTTTCTCTTGAAAAGGAAGAATCCCCCCTCCATCCCAATGCCCGGCCCGGAGAAGGCTCCACTCCCTCCCCAACAAACCGAAACCCAGGAAATTTTCTGGAGCAAGGTTGTAGGCAGACGGGAGAAGGAAGCCACAAGAAAACGGAACCAACAACAAACACCGACATCCGGACCGGGAAAAAGGGCCGCATCCTCACTCCCTCCTCAAAAAGAGGAGGGTAAGGCGATGGAGAGACCGAAGCCCGCAAAAAAGGAGGGTATAGGGAACAAGAGGGCTCTCAGAACTGCCGCGGTCACTCTCACATGTCCCCCTGGAAGTTATGGTGAGGTGATCGGCAAGGCAAGGGATATGATCAATATCAAGGACCTTGGCATCCCCAGCGTTAAGGCGCACATAGGGGTCACGGGTGCAATGGTCTATGAGGTCAAGGGGAAGGATCGTGGGACCAAAGCAGATGAGTTTGCGAATAAGCTCCGCGAAGTCCTAAAGGACGTTGAAGGCGTCAGAGTAGGAAGGCCGGTTAAAACGGCTGAACTACGTGTTCGTGGCCTTGATAGGGCCACAACAGATGAAGAAATAAGAAGGAAGCTAGCGGAGGTGGGAGAGTGCAGCCCAGACGATGTAAGAGTTGGGAAAATGCGCTTTGCCGCCAGAGCCCTAGGCACCGTTTGGGTGAAGTGCCCGCTTGCCTCTGCGAAGAAGATACTAGCGGTGGCCAGAATCCAGATTGGCTGGATAATGGCCACCGTGGAACTTCTAAAAGAACGGCCTGTGCAGTGCTACAAATGCATGGGCATGGGCCATGTGCAGGCGCAATGCAAGAATGACAGGGACAGGAGAAATACCTGTTACAATTGTGGGGAAGAGGGGCACAAAGCTCAAGATTGCCAAAACTCTTCCAAGTGCGTGTTGTGCGCGGAAGCAGGCAGACCTGCGGGACACAGGATGGGGAGCAGGATCTGCACCCCTCCTAAACAAAGGGGCAAACCAGAGAAGGAGAAGGCAGGGCTGCCAAAGAAAACCCCGGCTGGAAGGAGTGCAGAAGGTGGAACAACCTCAAGAGAAGGAACGCAGAAGACCCGCAGAATCACGCGCAGTGGAAGCAAAGGAATGTCTGCTGCTGCCGCTGTCGCTGCAAAAGAATTATCTGCGGAGAGGAAGGAACAACCTAAGAAAGATGGGAATGATGAGCCTAAGGAGGCAAATCAAATGATGGAGGTGGTCATGGAGGAGGCCGGCGACACATAGAGTCATGTCGATACCCCTTCTTCAGGCCAACCTTAATCACGCCCGGCGCGCCCAGGATCTATTCATTCAGACCATGATGGCGCGCCGGTGTGGTGTGGGGATTGCCGCCGAGCCCTACATGGTACCGGAAAGTCACCCATGTTGGGCGACTAACGGTGCGGGCTCGGTGGCCATTACGTGGAGGAGAGAGGTGAACTCCCCCCCCTGCAGAAAAATAGGTGAGGGCAGGGGGTTCGTCTCTGTAGAATGGGGGCCTATCTCTATCGTGGGGTGCTACATCTCCCCAAATATGGGCATTGCCGAGTTTGAGCAAGTGATGGACGGGGTGGCGGACTTTGTCCGTACCTGCCTTCCCCGCCCGGTAATAGTGGCCGGGGACTTTAACGCTAAGTCTAGCAGTTGGGGTTCCCGGCGCACCGATGCTAGGGGCAATGCCCTTGAGACATGGGCGGCGGCACTCGGCCTGTACATTATGAATACAGGCACGAGGAGCACCCTTATCAGGCCGCAGGGAGAGTCGATAATTGACCTTACGTGGGCCAATTCCCCTGCGGCCAGCAGAATAAGCGGATGGAGAGTGGTGGACGACGAGACTCTATCTGATCATCTCTATATAGAGATGCGGGTCTGCGTCGTCCGCCAAAGGGTGCTCAGCCGCGCCCAAGGGGGAGATGAGAGGCCTCCAAGGAGATGGGCCTTGAAGAAGTTGGATGCAGACAGGCTAGTGGCCGCAGTCGCCTCGGCGACCTGGCCCGGCACGGTTATACCCAATGAGGGAGTGCAGGGTCGGGTCGAATGGCTCGGGGAGGTGATCACGAGTGCGTGTGACGCAGCCATGCCCCGGGTCAAATATATACCGCGCCGCAAAGCGTACTGGTGGTCGGACGAAATAGCCGAACAAAGGCAAGTGTCAGTCCGAGCCAGACGCCGATTTACACGAGCAAGGCGGCGCGGAGATGACGAGGTGACGGCTGAGACTTACGCGGAATACCGATTCGAGCGTAATACCCTTAGCGCGGCCATTAGGAAGGCCAAGGCCAGAGCTTGGGACGAGCAGCTGCTCGCTCTGAACTCGGACCCGTGGGGGCGCCCGTACAAGACCGTCATGAACAAATTACGGCATTGGGCGCCCTCCGTGACGGAGACCCTAGAGGCCCCGGAGCTAACACAACTGCTCGACAAATTATTCCCAGTGGTGGTTAGGACTCCACGTCAACTTGACGACGAAGAGCCTGCCCCCTGGGAGGAGGAATACGGGGTCACGGGGTCTGAGATGGCCGGGATTGTCAAACGGTTGAAGTCGAGGGGCAATAAAGCCCCTGGACCGGATGGCATTCCCGGTCGGGTCTGGGTGCTGGCCTTGGACCACCTGTCTGCATTCGTGAGGCAATTGTTTACGGATTGCCTCAAGCAAGGAGTCTTCCCCCCGGCTTGGGAGAGGGCCAATTTGGTCCTCATCCCCAAGGGGGCCAAAGTTGCGGGGAGTCCGCAGGCGTACAGGCCCATCTGTCTGCTGGACGAGATTGGCAAATTATTCGAACGTATAATTGCCGACCGTCTCGTCCGGCATCTCGCCCGGGTTGGCCCCGATCTTCACGGGGACCAATATGGATTCCGCGAGGGAAAGTCAACCATTGACGCGATTCGCCGCGTCAGGTCCCTCGCGGAGTCAGTCATGGAGGATGGCGGGGTGGCGTTGGCGGTGTCGTTAGACATCGTCAACGCGTTTAACACCCTGCCATGGGATCGGATAGAGGACGCGATGACATATCATCGCGTCCCCGACTACCTCGTGAGGATCATCAGGGGATATTTCCGGGCGAGGTACATAGAGTACAGAGACAGGGATGGGTGTGTACGTCAAAGGGAGATCACGTGTGGGGTCCCGCAGGGGTCGGTTCTCGGACCCTTGTTGTGGGACCTCGCGTTTGATAGAACTCTCCGCACGGCCCTCCCCCCCGGCAGCGGTGTCGTCTGTTACGCGGACGACACGCTAGTGCTGACCGGGGCGGATAGCTGGGGGGAGGCCCGAGGACGGGCGGAAATAGCAGTGGCATGCGTAGTTCGCGAAATAAGAGGTATGGGCCTGAGAGTGGCGCCTCAGAAAACTGAGGCGCTTTACTTCCACGACGGTTCTCGCGGGGAGCCTCCGCAGGCCCATATCTCGGTGGATGGCACCTCCGTCCGGGTTGGGACACAGGCGAAATATCTGGGTCTCATTCTGGACGGAAAGTGGAGTTTTATACCCCATTTTGAGCGGCTGGCCCCCAGGTTGGAAGGGGTGGCGGCTGCACTTGGTCGACTCCTCCCTAACCTGGGGGGGCCGGATGGAAGGGTCCGCCGCATGTACGCCGGCATTGTCAACTCGGTTGCCCTCTATGGGGCACCGGTTTGGGCTGGGGCTGCGCTCACCACTCCTCGCATAAAAGACGCCCTGCGTAGAGTGCAGCGGCGCATCGCGATAAGGGTGGTGCGCGGTTATCGGACAGTGTCACATGCGGCGGCCGCGACCCTGGCGGGGCTTCCGCCAATGGAGCTCGTCGCGCTGATGTACCAAGAAACGTACGATCAGACGCGCGAGCTTCAGAGGCGGAACATACGTATGACTGCCGGGGTCAGAAGGGGTATGAGACTCCGTGCCCGGCGACGCATGACTGAGAGATGGGAGGAATATCTCCTCAACATCCCGGAGACCAACTCCGGGACTCGCGTCGTCGGGGCCGTGCGGCCACACCTGGAGGAATGGGTGAAGAGGCCGCGAGGCAATGAGGTGTCATTCCACACTGCGCAGGTGTTCTCCGGGCATGGTTGCTTTGGGGAATACCTGTGCAGAATCGGGAAGGAGCGAACTACAGCATGCCACCACTGCGAGGATGGATTGGACACTGCGCAGCACACGTTGGCCTATTGCCCCGCATGGGCCAACGAGCGCAGTGTCCTTACTGATAAAGTCGGGGAAGACCTCTCGCTGTCGACACTGGTGGAACGGATGCTCGACGGCGAGGAAGAATGGAAGGCGGTAACCTCCTTCTGCTCATCAGTCATGAGGCAGAAGGAGGATGCGGAGAGGGCGCGAGAGGGGGCCCGAGATAGAGGAGACGGCGACGGGGGCGGCCCGCCGAGGCGGGGTCGCGGAGGCGGACCACCTCGTCGCCGTACAAGGAGACGCCCCCCTGACGGGGTACGCTAAGAGGGAAGGATGAAGGATAAGGGGCGCTATGCCCCCCTCGTCCGGAGACAAAGATGGGAGGCCAATTAGGGCGATTGGTTGGGCGGGGGGCGCTGTGCCTCCCCCGCACGATAGGAGAACGAAGGCCCCTTTTGGGGCGGAGAAGTAGTAGTTCTAGGAGGGGAGCGGGGGCGGGTGTCGCCTGGCTGGCGGCCGCACGGCGAAAGCCTTGCGGCCGGGAGTCGGGCGGCATCCGTCCCCGCCCCCCCGGCCGAGGTCCTCCTCCCGGGGAGGGCCTCGGTGACGCCCCCGGACCAATGGTCGAATCCCGTTAATGGAGGGAACCGCGGCCCGGGGGCATGGGGACCACAGAGGCTCGCCAGGAGCCTCATCGCACGTGGTCCCCCGGGTATGGACGCGGCAGCGGCGGCCCTCTCACCGGTGCCTTAGAGCGCCGGTGGGAGGGTGGCGCTGCCTGCGGGGGTTCTCCCCTCTCTTCTGGGGGGGAGTTCCCAGGAGTAGGGTTCCCGGAGCGCTGGCCGAATCTCTTCTTCCTTTGGGAGAGAGAGGGAGCCTCGTTCCGGGAGCCGGGGGTGGCGGCTCGAGCGGGAACACTCGAGCCGTGACCCCGCCCCCCAAACTTTTTGGGAGGGCGTGACGTGGGGGTGGTGTCCCCCTGCGTCGCAACCGCGAAGAACCGCACGATAAGTGCGGGGGGAGAGTATCTTCCTCTCGGGGAAGATGCTCTCCCGGGATGAAAAGGCTTGGGGATGGCAAGAAGTAATGCTTCGGCAGTTCCTTGCCATCCCCCGAATAGCCCGCGAAGGCACCCGCTGTGGTTTTAGTGAGGTAGGTCTTGGACCCCATCGTCGATACATTCGTGTATCGGTGATGGGGGACAAGGAGTCC
The DNA here is from genome assembly GCF_030444845.1 of Prenolepis imparis. NCBI lineage: Eukaryota > Metazoa > Arthropoda > Insecta > Hymenoptera > Formicidae > Prenolepis > Prenolepis imparis. Next base: position 165,489 of record NW_028141186.1, on the reverse strand, counting down.
CACATAACCCTCATCCCCTACCCGGGGGATGAGTGGTACCATGAGGTTTCCACAGCGTCAAAAAAAAAAAAAAAAAAAAAAAAAAAAAAAAAAGGTTAGGTTAGGTTAGGTTAGGTTAGGTTAGGTTAGGTTAGGTTAGGTTCTCTCCCGTCGGTCGCCACCTTGTCGTGGTGGGAGGGCTCACCCAGTACACTGTCGTACTGGGTGCCAAGAGCGACCAGTACCAGGATTTCCTGGTACAAGGCCTTTCCTTGATTGGAAAGGCGGTATGCGTGTGTGTGTGGATGAATGAATGAGGGCAGGACGGGCTCTATAGGGTTGGTACCCAACCGTCCTATGGGTGGGATCCCCAGAGAATAAAGCCAACTTCTTTTACACTACTCATGATGGACACTAAGAACGAGACGATCATTACTGTCGCAGCGGGATCGGATACCGCAGCGGCCGGTGGGAGAGGCTGTATTGTCCCGGCAGCCTCCTCATCGTCATCGTACGTCGGGCCTCCACGGGAGTTGGAAGCGAGCTCCCGTGGTGAATTGGCTATCCGCTTCACCAAGGGTGGGCTTAAGGCCGTGCAAGTGCGGGGGAAGCCTAAGGCTAGTCCTAAGGCTGGCACCTCTCAGCCAACCGTACGGCTTACAAGAGTGGACCGAGGCGGAAAGATTTCCGCAAGCACCGCTCCCTTAACCAAAAGGGAGAGCGGAAGTAAAGCCACCACTGGGACGATGAGGCAGGCGCATGTCTCCCCGGACCCCCAGTGGGAACATTCCTCCTCCTCCTCCTCGTCTTCTGATGAGGAGGAGGACATGGATGTGGACGTGGAGGAGGTCCACAGCGATCAGAGGAAGGCTACGGAGGCGGTGGAGAGAGGCCGAGGTCGGCCCCCAACTACCCAAGAATATACTGGCATGACGGCGGCCCGCGCCGACCGCCTTGCCATATTAGAGAAGGAGGTCCGCCTGAAGGAGGCGCTCTACGTCCTTGACGCGAACGCCCCTCCAAAGCGCACCAGGGGAAGGGACAGCCTTCCCACCGAGGAGGAGATGAGAACTGTGCTCTCAACACAGGAAACATCGGAGATTTACGCGAAGGCTTGTCGGCATCTTATGGCTGTCGACAAGACCTCCGACGTTTCAAAGGGGCTGCAGTCGACCCTTAGCACGGCGCTAAGGAGAGCGGCGCGGGAGGTCCAGGTCGCGCTGGGCGTCCTGATGGAGAGAGCGCGCAGCGCCTCGGAGGAACCGGTCCCCTCCCAGGAGCTGAGCGCCCTGAAAGCGTACGTTCAGACGCTTAAGAGTGGTAAGGAGAAGGCGGATGCCGAGATCGATGATCTCAAGAGGTCACTCGCGGCAGCCAAAGCAGAGCTGGCCACTGCGAGGGCATCCGTCTCTCCGTCGCGCCGACCCCCTGCTCTGAAGCGGAAGCTCAGAAACAGGGACGTCGACATGGAGAAGGAGGAGGAGTCCGACCCGCCTGCACGGGATTCGGAGTGGTGCCCGAACATTCCGGCACCAAGCTCTGCTCTGAGAACAGTGGACAGGGGGACCTCCCCCTGCCCAACCGTAGTGGAGGACAACGAGGCCTCTAGTGGGCTTAGCCCACAAGAGGTTGAGGCTCTTCTGTGCAGGATCACAGAATTAAAGCAGGAAGTCGACAACACGCGGGCCGAGATGGCGGAAGTCCTGGACTCCTCCATCTCGGCAATGCAGAAATGTCGGGATGAGAATAGAGAGCTGCGTGGGCAACTAGAACTCCGGGGGAGGAATAAACCTCCATCAGCCGGGGTTCCGCGGGGGGTTAAAACTACGGGGGGTCCGTCGTCTTCTGGGAAGGGGGGGGGATCTTCTGGGGTGAGGGACTGTATTGGCTCGGGGGGGAACACGAACGAACTATGGTCGAAGGTCGTAGGAAGGAAGTCCGCGAGCGCTGATAAGCGCCTACCGCGGGCTTCCAAGGGGTCTGTGGCTCCGCTAGCCGGGGAGCAGACAGGAGTGGGTCAAGCGGCGAAGCCAGATAAGGGGCGCCGCAAAACATCGCGGAGGAAAAAGAAGAGGGGCCCGCGAGCGCCCGCAACCGCGGCCGTAACGGTCACGATTGCGGACAATGCGGGCAGTGGTCTGACCTATGCCCGGGTGATGGGCGAGGCGAGGGAGAAGATCTCCCTCCAAGACCTCGGCATCTCGGGGTCGAGGCTCAGGCCATCAATGATGGGGGGCCTTGTTATAGAGATCCCCGGAAAGGACCGCCTGTCCAAAGCTCGGCAGTTGGCCGAGCGGATGAAGGATGTGTTCAAGGAGAAGGAGGAGGTGAAGGTCACGCAGCCCCAGAAGACCGCGGAGCTTAGGGTCCGGGGTCTCGACGTGGCCTCCACCTCCAAAGATGTCTCCCTGGCTATCGCCGCGGAGACAGGGTGCCTGGAGGAGCACATTCGAGTGGGGGAGATCCGGCGCAGCTCGGACGTTGGCCCAGGCTCAGTCTGGGTCTGCTGCCCGATCTCGGTGGCCAGTAAGCTGGTCAGAGCAGGTAAGCTGCAAGTCGGGTGGAGCAGTGTCAGGGTGGAGACACTAAAGGCTCGACCCGTATTTTGTTTCCGGTGCCTCGGACACGGTCACGTCCGGGCCCGGTGCAAAGCGGCAGTGGACCGCAGCACCGCCTGTTACCGGTGCGGGGAGCTGGGCCACAGTGCCAAGGGGTGCACGGCGCAGCCCAAATGCCTGGCTTGCGCCGACCTGGGTTTGCCAGCCGCGCACCGATTGGGAGGCAAAGGGTGTAGACCCAGGCCTCCCTCGAGGCGGAAGGAGGACATGCCGCTCGCCGAGAGGGTAGCTACAGCTTCCTCGAAGCAAGCGTCGTTGACGAAGGCGAAAAAGCCCGGTACACTCGCGGCGAAGCGAGTCCCTGCCGGGCCACCAACAGCATCGTCCTCTGGCCGACAGAAACCGGCCAGTTGTAGGGAGGAAGAGGAGATGGAGACCGACACTTAGTCGGCCTCGCAGACCACCATCCTCAATTCGGAGGATGGAGTAAATCCCCCAGTCAAGGGGGGTTTACGGGGACTGCAGATCCACAAGTCGGGGGACTTGTGGGTCATTGCACGTAGTCCCCCGTGAGGAGGAGAGTGTGGCGCGACACCCACCTCTCCTCATGAGGAGTGAGACAAACGTCTCCCTCCTCGCGAGAAGGGCGCGAGTCAACGCGCAGCCTGAGATGCTCTCGGATGTCATGCTTTAGCGGTTCCCGAGAGCATCTCGCAAGGCCGAGTGTCGCCGTCTGGTTTTTAGTGGGTCGGGGGTCGCTTACACCCCCAGCCCCACATAACCCACCTTGCCTCCCCCGAGGCGGGTGGGTATGCGGTTGCGCATTTTCCAGACGTAAAAAAAAAAAAAAAAAAAAAAAAAAAAAAAGGTTAGGTTAGGTTAGGTTAGGTTAGGTTAGGTTAGGTTAGGTTAGGTTAGGTTCTCTCTCGTGGGATGCGGCCTTGCCGTGGCGAGAGAGCTCACCCCTTGCAAGAGGATAGTCTTGCAAGGGGTGCTAACAGCATCCCGTACCCGAGTAACGTCGGGTACATCAACTCCCCGGGTCTGGGGAGTTTCCCCAGTCCCGGGGAGCCCTCCCTGTGGGAGGACGGGGCCCACTTCCCCTATAGAGCTTCGGCTCGTATGTGGTAGAGGATGGCGACCTTGAATTCAAACGCCCGGTGGCATGGCACCGTTAGGAGAGGGCACTGCACGGCGCTCCGGCGCTTGCCCTCCCGCCATGCATTTGCGGCTCGGGCCGCGGGGTTCTTGCGTCGTTTTCTCGGGGGGGATGTTTCCGGGGTTTCTCCTGGGGGTGTTCCCCTCGGGGTCTCGGGGTGGGGTCTTGTGCGGCTGGGGCCGCGGGGGTGGGTGACCATCCGTGACTACCCGAGGGGCTTTGCCCGGAGGGTTTACCCGAGGGGCATCGCCCGGAGGGAGTCACGGTGGTCTGTCGTCGGGGCCGCTCGGACGTATTCCGAGGCGGGGCCCGGCGACAAGTGCGGCCTCAGGGTGCTGGTTGGGGGTCTCCAGGCTGGGTAGCCTGGGTCCCCGTCCCAGCGTCCCTGGGGTCGGCCGAGCCCGGGCCACTCGGACGTTTCCGAGCTCGGGCCGGGCGCGGCGTAGTGGTCACGCGTGGTTACCTGAGGGGCTTTGCCCGGAGGGTTTACCCGAGGGGCATCGCCCGGAGGGTGCCACGCGGGCCTACCGCTGGGGCCGCTCGGACTTATTCCGAGGCGGGGCCTGGCGGCGAGAGTTTGTACTCCTGGCTGGTCGGGACCGTTTCCCGTACCGAACCGGCCGGCCGGGAGAGGTGGTGTCCCTTCCACTGGATGTGATTACTGGTGGGGGGACGGCTGGTCGCCACGGCGTGTAGGGCAGGGCCGGGGAGCGGCGACCTTGCCCGAAACGTCCGTGGGGCCCCCCGGGTGGCGCCACCCGCTGCGGTACCCCTGTTGTCGGAGGCAGGGGACCCCCGAAAGCCCGTGTGGGCGTCAAAAACCCACACGGGTGAGTAAGGGGCTCGGAGTCTGGCCGGGGTGCGGTATCCCCCCGGCCTAAGACATATGTCCCCTCCCCGGGGGAACTTGGGGCCCGGCCTTGGGGTGTGGCCGGTCATGTTTCGGGGCACCCCTTGGCCGGTGGGGGTATACCCTGGGGGACGGAGCCGCAGCGGGAAAGTGGGATTAAAGGAGATGATTACTAGCACAAAAATAAATAAGAAACAGAATGAGCGGGAGGTGGAGGTGATGGAAACGGAAGTTTCCAAACTTACAAGCGCCACGATGTCAAGCGCAGGGGAGGAGCAGAGTCGGAGTGAAACGACGAGTGGGTCGAGCACTTGCAAGGCGCAGGTTCCAGTACTGAGGATCAAAAAGATCGATCAGATCGATCATAAAATCGCAGTGAGGAAGCCAGTGCTGAGGACGAGAATGACCCTACCGCCGAATGATCGGGCAGTGGCTGGTCCATCCAGAGGGCCTGTAATGTCGGTGAAACCATCTGTGGACACGGAGGAGCCATTTGTGGACGTGGAGGACACGGAACACTATGACTCAGATGAAGAGGAATTCATACCTCCTCCCAGGAAAAGGAAGAGAGGAAGGCCCGAGACCACCGGCGCATTCAGGCTGGTTAAACAAGAAAGGGAAGAGAGAGCCAAAATAGAAGAGGAGTATGAGAGAGCCATCGCGAGCACCAAGGTTCCTTATCAAGAATCTAAACAATTCTTGCGAATGAAGGACCTGGTGTTAGAATGTGCGGACGATCTGAGAATTGCTCCAAACGCAGAAATAGCGGCCGAGAGTCTGAACCAGACACGGGCGTTAATGGAGGCGCTCTGCAAGTCCAAGAAGGGATTGCAAGGGAAGATTCAGGCACAGATTAAGGAGGCGGCCTGCTATTTAGAGGCTGCCATCACTACCATCTGTGGGAGAATCTATGCAAAAGATATCGGAGAGGAAGAGGGCTCGACGGAGGCACTGAGGAAGCAAGTCCGGGCCCTTAAGGCGGAGAACACCAGGCTTCATAATGAAGCCAAAAGAGCGCGGATAATGCGTAAAAGTATAGAGGATGGAAGCATCCAACCTCCCGCAATAGACACGCACCCGCCAGACGAGTTGGAAAAGATGGGGGAAGCTGCGCAACCCCAACAGAGCACTGACGACCCGATGGAGGTGGAGATGGAGGTGAGGGCGACTCCCTTGCCTTCATCGCAGCCAATGAGACCCCCCATCAAAGGAACAACCAAGGCGCTAGGGGAGCATCCTCCTGGAATAAGCAAAGAGGAGGATAAAGTAATATATGATGACCTGTCACAAAGGATCCAGGCATTACTCGAGGAGAGAGGGGCTTTTATGGAGAACCTCAAGAGAGGGGATAGTAAATCCCTCCCGCTGGAAAGAAAACTTTCTTCTTCATTTTCAAATACCTCCACGCCCCTTCGGCCGGCGGTACCGGCCAGCTGCCCCGAGCGGACGCCTGCTGCGCAAGGTGGCGTTGATCCTCGGGCAACGACGGTTGGTGACAAGGAGAGGAAGAAAAAGAAGAAGGGGAAGAAGAAGAAGACAGAGGCGAAGGAGGAACCGAAGCCTCAACGTCCGAGAGAGGACTTTCTCTTGAAAAGGAAGAATCCCCCCTCCATCCCAATGCCCGGCCCGGAGAAGGCTCCACTCCCTCCCCAACAAACCGAAACCCAGGAAATTTTCTGGAGCAAGGTTGTAGGCAGACGGGAGAAGGAAGCCACAAGAAAACGGAACCAACAACAAACACCGACATCCGGACCGGGAAAAAGGGCCGCATCCTCACTCCCTCCTCAAAAAGAGGAGGGTAAGGCGATGGAGAGACCAAAGCCCGCAAAAAAGGAGGGTATAGGGAACAAGAGGGCTCTCAGAACTGCCGCGGTCACTCTCACATGTCCCCCTGGAAGTTATGGTGAGGTGATCGGCAAGGCAAGGGATATGATCAATATCAAGGACCTTGGCATCCCCAGCGTTAAGGCGCACATAGGGGTCACGGGTGCAATGGTCTATGAGGTCAAGGGGAAGGATCGTGGGACCAAAGCAGATGAGTTTGCGAATAAGCTCCGCGAAGTCCTAAAGGACGTTGAAGGCGTCAGAGTAGGAAGGCCGGTTAAAACGGCTGAACTACGTGTTCGTGGCCTTGATAGGGCCACAACAGATGAAGAAATAAGAAGGAAGCTAGCGGAGGTGGGAGAGTGCAGCCCAGACGATGTAAGAGTTGGGAAAATGCGCTTTGCCGCCAGAGCCCTAGGCACCGTTTGGGTGAAGTGCCCGCTTGCCTCTGCGAAGAAGATACTAGCGGTGGCCAGAATCCAGATTGGCTGGATAATGGCCACCGTGGAACTTCTAAAAGAACGGCCTGTGCAGTGCTACAAATGCATGGGCATGGGCCATGTGCAGGCGCAATGCAAGAATGACAGGGACAGGAGAAATACCTGTTACAATTGTGGGGAAGAGGGGCACAAAGCTCAAGATTGCCAAAACTCTTCCAAGTGCGTGTTGTGCGCGGAAGCAGGCAGACCTGCGGGACACAGGATGGGGAGCAGGATCTGCACCCCTCCTAAACAAAGGGGCAAACCAGAGAAGGAGAAGGCAGGGCTGCCAAAGAAAACCCCGGCTGGAAGGAGTGCAGAAGGTGGAACAACCTCAAGAGAAGGAACGCAGAAGACCCGCAGAATCACGCGCAGTGGAAGCAAAGGAATGTCTGCTGCTGCCGCTGTCGCTGCAAAAGAATTATCTGCGGAGAGGAAGGAACAACCTAAGAAAGATGGGAATGATGAGCCTAAGGAGGCAAATCAAATGATGGAGGTGGTCATGGAGGAGGCCGGCGACACATAGAGTCATGTCGATACCCCTTCTTCAGGCCAACCTTAATCACGCCCGGCGCGCCCAGGATCTATTCATTCAGACCATGATGGCGCGCCGGTGTGGTGTGGGGATTGCCGCCGAGCCCTACATGGTACCGGAAAGTCACCCATGTTGGGCGACTAACGGTGCGGGCTCGGTGGCCATTACGTGGAGGAGAGAGGTGAACTCCCCCCCCTGCAGAAAAATAGGTGAGGGCAGGGGGTTCGTCTCTGTAGAATGGGGGCCTATCTCTATCGTGGGGTGCTACATCTCCCCAAATATGGGCATTGCCGAGTTTGAGCAAGTGATGGACGGGGTGGCGGACTTTGTCCGTACCTGCCTTCCCCGCCCGGTAATAGTGGCCGGGGACTTTAACGCTAAGTCTAGCAGTTGGGGTTCCCGGCGCACCGATGCTAGGGGCAATGCCCTTGAGACATGGGCGGCGGCACTCGGCCTGTACATTATGAATACAGGCACGAGGAGCACCCTTATCAGGCCGCAGGGAGAGTCGATAATTGACCTTACGTGGGCCAATTCCCCTGCGGCCAGCAGAATAAGCGGATGGAGAGTGGTGGACGACGAGACTCTATCTGATCATCTCTATATAGAGATGCGGGTCTGCGTCGTCCGCCAAGGGGTGCTCAGCCGCGCCCAAGGGGGAGATGAGAGGCCTCCAAGGAGATGGGCCTTGAAGAAGTTGGATGCAGACAGGCTAGTGGCCGCAGTCGCCTCGGCGACCTGGCCCGGCACGGTTATACCCAATGAGGGAGTGCAGGGTCGGGTCGAATGGCTCGGGGAGGTGATCACGAGTGCGTGTGACGCAGCCATGCCCCGGGTCAAATATATACCGCGCCGCAAAGCGTACTGGTGGTCGGACGAAATAGCCGAACAAAGGCAAGTGTCAGTCCGAGCCAGACGCCGATTTACACGAGCAAGGCGGCGCGGAGATGACGAGGTGACGGCTGAGACTTACGCGGAATACCGATTCGAGCGTAATACCCTTAGCGCGGCCATTAGGAAGGCCAAGGCCAGAGCTTGGGACGAGCAGCTGCTCGCTCTGAACTCGGACCCGTGGGGGCGCCCGTACAAGACCGTCATGAACAAATTACGGCATTGGGCGCCCTCCGTGACGGAGACCCTAGAGGCCCCGGAGCTAACACAACTGCTCGACAAATTATTCCCAGTGGTGGTTAGGACTCCACGTCAACTTGACGACGAAGAGCCTGCCCCCTGGGAGGAGGAATACGGGGTCACGGGGTCTGAGATGGCCGGGATTGTCAAACGGTTGAAGTCGAGGGGCAATAAAGCCCCTGGACCGGATGGCATTCCCGGTCGGGTCTGGGTGCTGGCCTTGGACCACCTGTCTGCATTCGTGAGGCAATTGTTTACGGATTGCCTCAAGCAAGGAGTCTTCCCCCCGGCTTGGGAGAGGGCCAATTTGGTCCTCATCCCCAAGGGGGCCAAAGTTGCGGGGAGTCCGCAGGCGTACAGGCCCATCTGTCTGCTGGACGAGATTGGCAAATTATTCGAACGTATAATTGCCGACCGTCTCGTCCGGCATCTCGCCCGGGTTGGCCCCGATCTTCACGGGGACCAATATGGATTCCGCGAGGGAAAGTCAACCATTGACGCGATTCGCCGCGTCAGGTCCCTCGCGGAGTCAGTCATGGAGGATGGCGGGGTGGCGTTGGCGGTGTCGTTAGACATCGTCAACGCGTTTAACACCCTGCCATGGGATCGGATAGAGGACGCGATGACATATCATCGCGTCCCCGACTACCTCGTGAGGATCATCAGGGGATATTTCCGGGCGAGGTACATAGAGTACAGAGACAGGGATGGGTGTGTACGTCAAAGGGAGATCACGTGTGGGGTCCCGCAGGGGTCGGTTCTCGGACCCTTGTTGTGGGACCTCGCGTTTGATAGAACTCTCCGCACGGCCCTCCCCCCCGGCAGCGGTGTCGTCTGTTACGCGGACGACACGCTAGTGCTGACCGGGGCGGATAGCTGGGGGGAGGCCCGAGGACGGGCGGAAATAGCAGTGGCATGCGTAGTTCGCGAAATAAGAGGTATGGGCCTGAGAGTGGCGCCTCAGAAAACTGAGGCGCTTTACTTCCACGACGGTTCTCGCGGGGAGCCTCCGCAGGCCCATATCTCGGTGGATGGCACCTCCGTCCGGGTTGGGACACAGGCGAAATATCTGGGTCTCATTCTGGACGGAAAGTGGAGTTTTATACCCCATTTTGAGCGGCTGGCCCCCAGGTTGGAAGGGGTGGCGGCTGCACTTGGTCGACTCCTCCCTAACCTGGGGGGGCCGGATGGAAGGGTCCGCCGCATGTACGCCGGCATTGTCAACTCGGTTGCCCTCTATGGGGCACCGGTTTGGGCTGGGGCTGCGCTCACCACTCCTCGCATAAAAGACGCCCTGCGTAGAGTGCAGCGGCGCATCGCGATAAGGGTGGTGCGCGGTTATCGGACAGTGTCACATGCGGCGGCCGCGACCCTGGCGGGGCTTCCGCCAATGGAGCTCGTCGCGCTGATGTACCAAGAAACGTACGATCAGACGCGCGAGCTTCAGAGGCGGAACATACGTATGACTGCCGGGGTCAGAAGGGGTATGAGACTCCGTGCCCGGCGACGCATGACTGAGAGATGGGAGGAATATCTCCTCAACATCCCGGAGACCAACTCCGGGACTCGCGTCGTCGGGGCCGTGCGGCCACACCTGGAGGAATGGGTGAAGAGGCCGCGAGGCAATGAGGTGTCATTCCACACTGCGCAGGTGTTCTCCGGGCATGGTTGCTTTGGGGAATACCTGTGCAGAATCGGGAAGGAGCGAACTACAGCATGCCACCACTGCGAGGATGGATTGGACACTGCGCAGCACACGTTGGCCTATTGCCCCGCATGGGCCAACGAGCGCAGTGTCCTTACTGATAAAGTCGGGGAAGACCTCTCGCTGTCGACACTGGTGGAACGGATGCTCGACGGCGAGGAAGAATGGAAGGCGGTAACCTCCTTCTGCTCATCAGTCATGAGGCAGAAGGAGGATGCGGAGAGGGCGCGAGAGGGGGCCCGAGATAGAGGAGACGGCGACGGGGGCGGCCCGCCGAGGCGGGGTCGCGGAGGCGGACCACCTCGTCGCCGTACAAGGAGACGCCCCCCTGACGGGGTACGCTAAGAGGGAAGGATGAAGGACAAGGGGCGCTATGCCCCCCTCGTCCGGAGACAAAGATGGGAGGCCAATTAGGGCGATTGGTTGGGCGGGGGGCGCTGTGCCTCCCCCGCACGATAGGAGAACGAAGGCCCCTTTTGGGGCGGAGAAGTAGTAGTTCTAGGAGGGGAGCGGGGGCGGGTGTCGCCTGGCTGGCGGCCGCACGGCGAAAGCCTTGCGGCCGGGAGTCGGGCGGCATCCGTCCCCGCCCCCCCGGCCGAGGTCCTCCTCCCGGGGAGGGCCTCGGTGACGCCCCCGGACCAATGGTCGAATCCCGTTAATGGAGGGAACCGCGGCCCGGGGGCATGGGGACCACAGAGGCTCGCCAGGAGCCTCATCGCACGTGGTCCCCCGGGTATGGACGCGGCAGCGGCGGCCCTCTCACCGGTGCCTTAGAGCGCCGGTGGGAGGGTGGCGCTGCCTGCGGGGGTTCTCCCCTCTCTTCTGGGGGGGAGTTCCCAGGAGTAGGGTTCCCGGAGCGCTGGCCGAATCTCTTCTTCCTTTGGGAGAGAGAGGGAGCCTCGTTCCGGGAGCCGGGGGTGGCGGCTCGAGCGGGAACACTCGAGCCGTGACCCCGCCCCCCAAACTTTTTGGGAGGGCGTGACGTGGGGGTGGTGTCCCCCTGCGTCGCAACCGCGAAGAACCGCACGATAAGTGCGGGGGGAGAGTATCTTCCTCTCGGGGAAGATGCTCTCCCGGGATGAAAAGGCTTGGGGATGGCAAGAAGTAATGCTTCGGCAGTTCCTTGCCATCCCCCGAATAGCCCGCGAAGGCACCCGCTGTGGTTTTAGTGAGGTAGGTCTTGGACCCCATCGTCGATACATTCGTGTATCGGTGATGGGGGACAAGGAGTCCCACATAACCCTCATCCCCTACCCGGGGGATGAGTGGTACCATGAGGTTTCCACAGCGTCAAAAAAAAAAAAAAAAAAAGGTTAGGTTAGGTTAGGTTGACTCTCAAAGGACGACGGTCCATGTGCCAAACCCTCCTCCACGTGGTGAGAGTTGGAAACGTCGAGGTACCCCCTCGGCGGCTAACGGGTCACTGGCTTCGGGCAGAGCGCATATATCGCTATGTGTCTCTGGACACTGGCGTGATCGCTTGATATCCCTTCGAATGCTGCGGTCACAGCCGAAACTGGGCGAATGCCCGGTCGATAGGCTGGGGGTAATTATCCTTAAGCCGTGGCAGGGGATGTCGGGTGATCGCAAAGGTGTCATCGCGGCGCATTAGGCGCAATCTCGAGGAAGCTTGTTCCTCGGGATGGCCGACCTGAGGAGGAAGGAAATATAGCTTGGCTTGTTTCCGAATCTGAGGGAGAACCGGCTCGGGTGCCTTGCTTGCGGGGTGCTCACGGAGAGGTGGCGGCTTGGTGGGAGGCGAGGCACGCCTCGACGAGCCTACTGGGAACAGCCATCCTCTCCGCTAGTAGGTTGCGCCTCCGGGGTCGGAGATGCTCGGGCAGGAGCGGCCTCACTGCGCGTCCTGGCTGACGGTGATGTACCGGTGGGCTTTGGCCGTGCCGGGGTGATCTGTTGGCTGGGATTCGCGGATCGCCTGAGGTCTGCACGCGTTACCCGCTCCGCATGGGGCTCGAAAGAGACCCAAGTAGAGTGGGTGATGAGGGTTGTGCTTCACCCTCCGGAAATACGGAAGCACACTTACATCGAGTCACTTATGTCGAGACACGGATGCCCACCGGGGCGCGGTGATGTCAAGTGAAGGGGGATCCCGGAGCCTGACATCGCCAGCAACAGGGGTCCGCCTCCCCCTCGTATAAAAACTCGGAGGCGGGGACACGGGTAGAGATGATGATGGTTCTCTGGGTCTTTACTCAGAGGGCAATGCATCATACAAACAGGGGTCCGCCTTTCCCCTCGTATAAAAACGCGAAGGCGGCCGGTGCTGGGATGTATTCGAAATGGAAACATCCTGGTTAAATGGCATGGTCTGACCGGTGGACGGGCACGTGCTCCTGCGATTTCGGTTGTTCCTTGTGTCGGGGTGGGTCCCTGGTGAGCCCCCTCACCCCATATGACACTTGGAGCGGCCCACCTCCCCTCTTCTGTCAGAGGCTAGGTGCCAAGAGGGGTTTCGCAGGAGAGGCGACTCCCTGCCAATACAGACGTCTGTCTAGTGGGGATCACTCGGTCCACTATAAACATTCGGCGAGTGACACGCGATCGGGGGGGGTGTCTGTCTAGCAGGTGTACAGGCTCCTCCCCCAAACGAGAGGTATGTCCGGGCAGAGGGACATTTTGGGGTGGACGGTCTCTGCGGGGACCCGAAATCTATCGCACCCTCCTGGGTGGCACTCTCTCGTGGGATGCGGCCTTGCCGTGGCGAGAGAGCTCACCCCTTGCAAGAGGATAGTCTTGCAAGGGGTGCTAACAGCATCCCGTACCCGAGTAACGTCGGGTACATCAACTCCCCGAGTCTGGGGAGTTTCCCCAGTCTTGGGGAGCCCTCCCTGTGGGAGGAGGGGGCCCACTTCCCCTATAGAGCTTCGGCTCGTATGTGGTAGAGGATGGCGACCTTGAATTCAAACGCCCGGTGGCATGGCACCGTTAGGAGAGGGCATTGCACGGCGCTTTGGCGCTTGCCCTCCCGCCATGTATTTGCGGCCCGGGCCGCGGGGTTCTTGCTCTGATGTCTCGGGGGGGTATTTTTCGGGGGTTTTTTCTCCCGGGGGTATTTTTTCCCGGGGTCTCGGGGTGGGGATTTTTTGCGGCCGGGGTCGCGGGGGAGGGGACCAGCTGTGATCACCCGAGGGGCTGTGCCCGGAGGGTTTAACCTGAGGGGCATCGCCCGGAGGGGATCACAGCGGTCAGTCGCCGGGGCCGATCGGACGTATTCCGAGGCGGGGCCCGGCGACAAGACGTACCCCAGGGTGCTGGTTGGGAGTCCCCAGGCTGGGTAGCCTGGGTCTCCGTCCCAGCGTCCCTGGGGGGTAGCCGCGCCCGGGCCACTCGGACGTATTCCGAGCTCGGGTCGGGCGCGGCGCGGAGGTCACGCGTGGTTACCCAAGGGGCATAGCCCGGAGGGTGCCACGCGGACCTGCCGCCGAGGCCGCTCGGACTTATTCCGAGGCAGGGCTCGGCGGCGAGAGCAGGTACTCCTGACCGGTCGGGACCGTTTCCCCTTCCGAACCGGCCGGTCAGGAGAGGCGTGGTCCCTTCCGCTGGACGTGATTCCCGGCGGGGGGACGTGCTGGTCGCCACGGCGGGCAAGGTGTGGACGGGGAGCGGCGTCCTCACCCCAACCGTCCGTGGGGCCCCCCGGGTGGCGCCACCCACCGCGGTACCCGCATTGTCGGAGGTGCGGGACCCCTGAAAGCCCGCGTGGGCGTTAAAACCCACGCGGGTGTGTAAGGGGCTCGGGGTCAGGCCGGGGTGTGGTATCCCCCCGGCCGATGACGTACGTCCCCTCCCCGGGGGAACTTGGGGCCCGGCCTTGAGGTGTGGCCGGTCATGTTTCGGGGCACCCCTTGGCCGGTGGGGGTATACCCTGGGGGACAGGAGCCGCGGTGGGCAGCGGGAAAATTAGAAATGAAGAAGAACACTAATACCATTAACAATATGAGTGAGACGACAAAGATCTCTACGAAAGAGGGGAGAATGTCTGCGGATACCACAGACGAAGAAGGAGATGTCGAGGGAAGAGTAACTCCAGTAAGTCTCGGGAACTTAAGAGTTCCTGGAGGCTCCGGTGGCTCTAGTCCCTCCCCGGGAAGGAAAACCAGAAGCATGGCATTAAAAGGCATGCCGCTGGTAAAAAAAGAGTGCAAAGTGATGCTCACGAAAGAGGACTACGTCAATTTCTCCCCCTGCTTGGAGGACCGGGATGGAGAAATAAAAAGTATAGAAGGGACTCTCCAAAATGAAACATTAGTACCCAATGAGAACGCAGAAATGGGACAGGTACAACGGCCTAGAATCATTAGTATCCAGCCTGTAAATATGAAGGTGGAAAATCTTCTACCGCTCAAGGAAGCTAGGGAGCTAATGAAAGCACCCAACGAGGCAGACATTCAATCCCTCTCTGACGGGGCCAGCCGTATGTCGCTGTCTCAAAGGCAACGAAGAATGGACAAGAGAGCGAGGAGACAATCCATGCGTCCAAACCCGGCTGTGGGCAGGAGGGAGAATAGAAGCAGGAGCAGGAGTCCAAGCAGAGAGATGTCCCCCTCAGCATCCAGTGTCTCTGGTATGGGAGGAGAGAGAGGAGACAAGATCATGGAAGGCTCCTGCATGGAATATAATATCAAGGATGTTGAGGACACGGATGCGATGACCGAAAGTGACTCAGCCGCTGAAGAGGAAAAAGGAAAAGGGCAGAAGGGAAAACCCCCAAAACCCCAAGAAATCATTGGACGGGCCAGAGCCATGGCGGAATACGCCAAGCAGCAAAGAGCGCTGCTGGATATTGCCGCAGAGAAAGAGCTATATGAGCAATGGACCGAAGCTAAAAAGACAAGGTCTATAGGACCAGTCATCGAGGCAGCCATGGTCAAAGAAATGGACATGGCTGCAAATGAAACTGACCTTGAAGGACAAGTAGAGGAAAGTTTCAAAGCGATACAGGGAGTGTTAACCCTAAAAAAGGGTTACAAGGGAACCACGCAAAAGACCCTAAGAGAGGCGGCAGATGTTCTCCGAAATGCTTTCACTCAAATGAAGAACCGAACGCAAACAGAGGAGAATCGCCGATTGGAAAAAGTCAATGCTCATCTGAGAGGAGAAATCGCAACTCTCCAAAAAGAAATGAGTAAGATGAAGGAGAATCTGGAATGGTTAAGAGGACAAGTTTCCAGGACATCCAGATTTCCCTTCGAACAGAAGGAATCCGAGCTATCCACCCCTAACCAGCCAACCGTGAGGAAAAGGAGGAGAGGAAACGAGGAGGACAATGCAACGGAACAGGACAAAGAAACCTGGATTCGTGCGGTTATGGTGCAAGTGGGCGCTATGATGAACGCTCGCTTTGATGCACTGGAGGAAAGACTCCTCCCCGAAAGAAGCTTCAGACAATCCCTAAACGCAAAAGGGAAAGAAGCTGCCACTGAAGGAAGGGGGAAAGAAAATACAATGAAGACACCCTTCGGTATGACTAAGGGAAGGGCGGGAGAAACAACCCTTCCCCAAAAGAATAAAGAGAAAGCTGGAAACGCCAGGGATGGGAAAAAAGCGACACAGCCCATACCCTCCCAAAACGTAAGCCCTCCCACCCAAACATTACCACCTGTAGATGTCCAGGATACTGCCAAAAACAGAGAGGAGACTTGGATCACGGTGGTGAAAAAGGGCAAGAAAAGTGGAGCAAAAGACGCTCCGGTTAAAGAGACGAGGAAAGCCTTAGCACCGTCCGTGGCTCCCAGGAGTACAGACAAAGCAAAAGAGAAAAGGATGGCGGAGATAAAGGACAAGGGCAAAAACAAAAGCTTAGAGACGAAGACAAAGAAGGTTACAATTCGTCCCCCATCGTCGGCGGCAGTGGTCCTGTCTATGCCGAGAGAGAGCAATGTAAATAAGGAGGGGATGAATAATGGCGAAGAAAAAAACCTGGGAGATGTACTAGCAGAGGTCAAAGACCAGATTGACCTCAAAGAGCTGGGCATTAAATCTCTCAGACCCAAAAGGGCCATCACAGGGGCCATAATATACGAAGTCCCTGGCGAAGGTGAATCTCCCCGAGCAGACAGCAAAGAGAAGGCTGCCAAGCTAGAGGAGAAAATGAGAGAGGTTTTAGCGGGCAAAGGTGTAATAGTCACTAGACCTACAAAAACGGCGGAGCTGCGAATAGTTGGCCTCGATGACTCTGTCACCCAAGGAGATGTAGCAGCTGCAGTAGCGCAGAAAGGAGGATGCCAGAGGGAGAGCGTCAAAGTAGGAGACATCCGCGATACGCCATCGGGGCTCGGATCCATATGGGTGAGATGTCCCGCCGAGGCGGCCAAAATTCTGGCTGAGGAGGGCAGACTCTTGGTGGGATGGATCTCGGCACGAGTCGAGGCGCTGAGACCCAGACCGCTACAATGTTATCGCTGTCTAGAGATCGGACACACACAACAGCGATGCAAGTCGACGACGGACCGCAGTGGAGTGTGCTACCGTTGCGGCCAAATAGGCCATAAGGCTAAGGAATGTGAAGCTGAACCGAGGTGCACCAGATGTGCTGATCTTAGCCTCCCAGCAATCCACAGAATGGGGAGTCAAGCGTGCGCCGCGAACAGCGCAAAAAAGACGGGCAGTAAAGTGAAGGCGCAAGCAATCCAAAGGAAAAAGGGGATTGACCAAGAGAAGGGGTCAAGGGGGAGCAAATCGAACGCTCACTCAAGTCAAAAGAAGGAGAGAGGTCCTGCGAAGGAGATCATCCTCTCCGAAGAAAATGAGAAGACAAAGGGGAGTAATGCAGTAATTCCCACCCCGGCGGTGAACGAAGAATCGCAAAGCTGCCGTATAGAGGAGAAAAGCCTGGAGGAGGCGATGGATACAAATTAAATGGATCGTCAGATTCTTCAGACAAATCTGAACCACTCCGCCAGGGCACAGGACTTACTCATGCAGACTATGGCGGAGTGGAATATAAGCCTGGCAGTGGCGGCCGAGCCATATTACGTTCCCCCAGTTAGACCCGGGTGGCTGGGAGACGACGAGGGGCAAGTTGCCATTATAGGGAAGATAAGCCCAGGAAATCCGCCGCTGTCCCAAAAAGAAAAAGGAGAGGGGTACATAGCGGCGCTATGGGGAGAAATGACGGTGATTGGGGTGTACTTTTCGCCCAATCGGGACGTTGGAGAGTTTGAGCGCTTCTTAGAGGATCTGGGCGGAGTGATTACAAGGTCGCTCCCCAATCCAGTTCTCATTATGGGGGACCTAAACGCCAAGGCGGTGGAATGGGGATCCCCCGTAAACAATGATAAGGGAGAAACGCTCAACGACTGGATGGCTGAGCACGATTTGCGGATAGTAAATCGGGGTTCAGTGTACACCTGCGTGCGGCACAATGGAGGTTCAGTGATTGATATCACTTTTGGGACTCCAGCGGCCACGCGCAGGGTACACAAGTGGAGAGTCGTAGAAGAAATCGAGACTCTGTCTGACCACCGGTATATCCGGATGGCTGTAAGTGACCCCTCTCTGGGACAGCAGATGAGACAACGTCGAAAAGCGGGAAGAAATGCGCGGCAACCAAGATGGGCGCTCCGGCGCCTGGATATAGACACGCTGAAGGCTGCTGCGATTGCCAAGGCTTTAGAAGAGCCACCACAGGGACCTTTTGAAATCGAGGATGAAGCACTCTGGTTTAGGAAGGCACTAACAGAGATTTGTGACGCTGCAATGCCAAGAGTAGGGGCACCCTCCAAAGACAAAGCGGTGTACTGGTGGTCACAAACGATTGCAGACCTAAGGTCTAAATGCAATGAAAGAAGGCGACGATATACCCGTTGCCGCCGAAAACAGCATACAGTGGAGGAAGCGGCCGAATTGCATGAAGAGTATCGGGAAATCAAGAGGAATCTGCAGTCAGCAATAAAAACAGCTAAGGCCCAAGCCTGGGAGGAGCTAATGGAGACTCTCAATGATGATCCGTGGGGGCGACCGTACAAAATCGTGAGACAGAAGCTCCGAACACGTGCATCCGCGATCACCGAGAGTCTCCATCCGCAAACACTGCAAAGCGTGGTGGCAGCCCTCTTCCCAGAGGGTGAAGAACGGAACAACCGTAGGGAGAGCTTTATCCCAGCAGTGTTTTGGACAGAGGACAAGGAAGTGTCGGCCTTTGAGCTAAAAAGAGCGGTGATAAAACTAAGGTCCAAGAACACCGCCCCAGGCCCGGATGGCATTCCGGGAAAGGCGTGGGTTATAGCACTGAGTGCCCTGGGTAGCCGTCTAAGACATTTGTTCAACGAATGTCTAAAGCAAGGCAAGTTCCCAAAGATATGGAAGGAAGCGGGCCTGGTGCTCCTCCCTAAAGAGGGGCGCCCTGCAGAATCCCCGTCGGCATATCGCCCTATATGCTTGTTAGACGAGGCGGGCAAATTACTGGAAAGGATAGTTGAGGCCCGCATCGTCAGGCACCTGTCGAGAAGGGGTCCCAACTTAGCTGAGTGCCAATTCGGTTTCCGAGAAGGGCTTTCGACTATTGATGCCATAGAAAGGGTGCGAAACCTCTCGGAGGAGGCGACATCCCGGGGTGGAGTGGCATTGGCGGTGAGTCTCGACATCGCCAATGCTTTCAACACTCTGCCCTGGGAAAGCATAAGGAGTGCGCTCGAGTATCACAGAGTACCTCCTTATATCAGGAGGATCATAGAGGACTACCTCCGCGACAGGAGCATCATATACCGGGGGCGGTATGGGGTTTTCTTCAGGAGGGAGACGGGATGTGGGGTTCCACAGGGATCGGTACTTGGGCCGCTCCTGTGGAACCTCGGATACAACTTTGTGTTGCGGGGCGCTCTCCTCCCTGGCATAAGTGCAACATGCTACGCGGATGATACGCTGGTGTTTGCCAGGGGGAGAGACTGGGAGGAGGCTACCCGCCGAGTGACAGTGGGCGCCACAATAGTCGTTGGTCGCATTCGTGCTTTGGGGCTGAACGTGGCCCTCCATAAGACGGAGGCCATATGGTTCGCCAAGTCAAAGAGGAACAGACCAGATCAGTCTCACTTAACAATTAGGGGAGTCCGCGTTGAAATCAGCTCCCACATAAGATATCTGGGACTGACTATTGATAGTCAATGGTGTTTCGAGGAACACTTTAGCCGCCTCGCCCCCCGCATCAGGGCGGCGGTTTCCGATTTAGGGAGACTGATGCCAAATATTGGGGGGCCGAAGGACAGAGCCCGTCGCTTTTATATGACGGCGGTGGGCTCGATGATCCTCTATGGAGCCCCCATATGGGCTGAAAGTCTGGTGGCCAGCAGAAGCAGCACGAGAATTGTGCAGGGGCTTCAAAGAAGACTGGCCACCAGACTGGCGAGGGGGTACAGGACCAACGCCTGTGAAGCGGCATGTGTCGTGGCGGGATCGCCACCATGGATACTCTTGGCGGAATCGCACGCGGAGCTCTATAGAAGACGCAGGGAGATCCGACAAGGTGGGGCCATCCTTACACAGAAGGCAGCTGCGGGACTGAAGAATCAGGCTCGACAGCTCCTACTGTCCAAGTGGCAGAATAGGCTCGAAGAAGCTACAGCAGGCCTGAGGGCCGTCGAGGCCATCCGCCCGGTATTGCAGGAATGGGTGGGGAGGCGGCACGGCGGGTTGACATATAGACTGGTGCAGGTGCTCACGGGGCATGGGTGCTTCGGTGAGTACCTGCACAGAGATGCGAGGCGTGAGCCGACGACAGGATGCCACCACTGTGGTGCAGATCGGGACACGGCGCAGCATACGCTGGAGGATTGTCCAGCGTGGGATGAACAGCGCCGTGTCCTGGTGGAGAAGGTAGGGAGAGACTTGTCTCTCCCGACGATCATCGCGAAAATGGTTGAGGAAGAAGAAGCCTTTGCGGGAATGACCACATTCTGCGAAGTGGTCATTTCTGCTAAAGAAGAAGCAGAGAGAGAAAGAGAAGCGGACCCCAATGCGGATTCCGTCCGAAGAGGAAGGAGGGGCGGAACGCGAAGAAGGGCATACGCTCGAATGCCCTAGACTTGTATCTCCCTCCCTTCGATAAGATGAGAATAGAATTGGTGAGAGAACGGGACGGAGGAGGACAACACCGGCCTCTGAGCTGAATGTCTTCCCCCCTCCCGCTACGGAGGTTTCCTTTCCGAAGGAAATCTCCGGGAGTTGACCTCTAAGTTGATGGCCGAATCCTAACATCCCTTTTGGGGGCGGAGGGAGCCACAGCTTGGGGGTCGGGGGACTGCAGGATTTCAATGGCGGGGGCCATTATAATCCATTGCACGCAGTCCCCTCCGAGGGGGAGAAGTGGTGGTGGCCCCACTTCTCCCTCTCAAGGAAGGTCGGCCTCAAAAAACCGGCCTTCCTAGAGGGCGGGCGCGTTTCGGCGCGCGAGCGCGAGGAAACCTCCCGGTTGCATGCGTAAAGCGAACCCGGGGGTTTTCCAGTTTTGCGCGAGGATGGCCACCGTCAGGGTTTAGTGGGTCGGATAGAGGGCCTTCCGCCCTCATCCATCCCCACATAACCCTCCACCTCCCCCGAGGTGGAGGGTATGTGTTTAGCACATTCCCTGACGTAAAAAAAAAAAAAAAAAAAAAAAAAAAAAAAAGGTTAGGTTAGGTTAGGTTAGGTTAGGTTAGGTTAGGTTAGGTTCTCTCCCGTCCTCTCCCGTCGGTCGCCACCTTGTCGTGGTGGGAGAGCTCACCCAGTACACTGTCGTACTGGGTGCTAAGAGCGACCAGTACCAAGTTTACTTGGTACAAGGCCTTTCCATGCTTGGAAAGGCGGTGTGTGTGTGTGTGTGGATGAATGAATGAGGGCAGGACGGGCTCTTTAGGGTTGGTACCCAACCGTCCTATGGGTGGGATCCCCAGAAAGAAAAGCCAAACTTTATTGATACTACTATGATGGACACAAATAAAGAGACGACGATTACTGTCGCAGCGGGGTCGGATACCGCAGCGGCCGGTGGGAGGGGCTGTATTGTCCCGGCAGCCTCCTCATCGTCATCAAACGTCGGGCCTCCACGGGAGTTGGAAACGAGCTCCCGTGGTGAAATGGCGATCCGTTTCACCAAGAGTGGTCCTAAAGCCGTACAGCTGAAGGGTAAGCCTGGGGCTAAGGCTAGTCCTAAGGCTGGCACCTCACAGCCAACCGTCCGGCTAACAAGGGTGGACCGAGGCGGAAAGATCTCCGCAAGTACCGCTCCCTCTACCAAAAGGGAGAGCGAGAGACAGACCACCACTGCGGCGACGAGGCAGGCTCATGTCTCCCCGGACCCGCAGTGGGAGCATTCTTCCTCCTTCTCCTCATCCTCGGACGAGGAGGAGGTAATGGACGTGGACGTGGAGGAGGTCCTCGAAGACCAGAGGAAGGCAACGGAGGCAGTGGAAAGAGGCCGAGGTAGGCCTCCAACCACACAAGAATACACCGGCATGACGGCGGCCCGTGCCGATCGTCTCGCCATCTTAGAGAAGGAGGTGCGCCTAAAAGAGGCTTTATACGTCTTGGACGTGAATGCTCCGCCCAAGCGTACCAGGGGAAGGGACAGCCTTCCCACGGAGGAGGAACTGATGGCTGCGTTTCAAGCGCAGAAAACATCGGAGATCTACGCGAAGGCCTGTCGGCACCTTATGGCTGTCGACAAGACCTCCGATGTATCGAAGGGGCTGCAGTCGACCCTTAGCACGGCGCTAAGGAGAGCGGCGCGGGAGGTCACTGTAGCCCTGAGCGTCTTGATGGAGAGAGCGCGCAGCGCCTCGGAGGAACCAGTTCCTTCGCAGGAACTCAGCGCCCTGAAAGTTTACGCCCAGACGCTCAAGAGTGGTAAGGAGAAGGCGGACGCCGAGATCGATGATCTCAAGAGGTCGCTCGCGGCAGCCAAAGCAGAGCTGGCCACTGCGAGGGCATCCGTCTCTCCGTCGCGTCGACCCCCTGCTCTGAAGCGCAAGCTCAGAAACAGGGACGTCGACATGGAGAAGGAGGAGGACTCCGACCCGCCTGCACGGGACTCGGAGTGGTGCCCGAACATTCCGGCACCAAGCTCTGCTCTGAGAACAGTGGACAGGGGGACCTCCCCCTGCCCAACCGTAGTGGAGGACAACGCGGCCTCTAGTGGGCTTAGCCCACAAGAGGTTGAGGCTCTTCTGTGCAGGATCACAGAGTTAAAGCAAGAAGTCGACAACACGCGGGCCGAGATGGCGGAAGTCCTGGACTCCTCCATCTCGGCAATGCAAAAATGTCGGGACGAGAATAGGGAGCTGCGTGGTCAGCTAGAACTCCGGGGGAGGAATAAACCTCCATCTACCGGGGTTCTGCGGGGGGGTAACGTTGCTGGGGGTCCGTCATCTTCTGTGAAGGGGGGGGGATCTTCGGTGGTGAAGGACTGTAATGGCTCGGGGGGAAACACGAACGAACTATGGTCGAAGGTTGTGGGGAGGAAATCCGCGGGCGCCGATAAGCGCCTACAGCGGGCTTCCAAGGGGCCTGCGGCTCCGCTAGCCGGAGAGCAGGCGGGTGCAGGTCAAGCGGCGAAGCCTGACAGGAAGCGCCGCAAGACTGCAAAAAGAAAAAAGAAGAAGGGTCCACGAGCTCCCGCAACCGCGGCCGTAACGGTCACGATTGCGGGAAAGGAGGGCAGTGACCTGACCTACGCCCGGGTGATGGGCGAGGCGAGGGAGAAGATCTCCCTCCAAGACCTTGGCATTGCAGGGTCAAGGCTCAGGCCATCAATGATGGGGGGTCTCGTAATAGAGATTCCTGGGAAAGACCGCCTATCCAAAGCTCGGCAGCTGGCCGAGCGGATGAAGGACTTGTTTAAGGAGAAGGAGGAGGTGAGGGTCACGCAGCCCCAAAAGACCGCGGAGTTGAGGGTCCGGGGCCTCGACGTGGCCACCACCTCCAAAGACGTCTCCCTGGCGATTGCTGCGGCGACGGGATGCCTGGAGGAGCTCGTTAGAGTGGGTGAGATCCGGCGCAGCTCGGACATTGGCCCAGGTTCAGCCTGGGTCTGCTGCCCGGTCTCGGTGGCCAGCAAACTGGCCAGAGAAGAAAAGCTGCAGGTCGGGTGGAGCAGAGTCAAGGTGGAGACTCTGAAGGCTCGACCCGTGTTTTGTTTCCGGTGTCTCGGACATGGACATGTCCGGGCCCGGTGCAAGGCAGCGGTTGACCGAAGCACCGCATGCTACCGCTGCGGTGAACTCGGTCATAGTGCGAAGGGGTGCACGGCACAACCCAGATGCCTGGCTTGCGCCGATCTGGGTTTACCAGCCGCGCACCGACTGGGAGGTAGAGGGTGTAAACCCAAACCTCCCTCGAGAAGGAAAGAGGACGTGCCGCTTGCGGAGAGGATAGCTACGGCTTCCTCGAAGCAAGCGTCGACAAAGGCGAAAAAGCCCGGTACACTCGCGGCGAAGCGAGTCCCTGCCGGGCCAACAACAGCATCGTCCTCTGGCCGGCAGAAACCGGCCAGTAGTAGGGAGGCGGAGGCAATGGAGACCGACACTTAGTCGGCCTCGTAGACCACCATCCTCAGTTCGGAGGATGGAGTAAATCCCACAGACAAGTGGGATTTACGGGGACTGCAGATCCACAAGTCGGGGGACTTGTGGGTCATTGCACGTAGTCCCCCGTGAGGAGGAGAGCGTGGCGCGACACCCACCTCTCCTCATGAGGAGTGAGACAAACGTCTCCCTCCTCGCGAGTAGGGCGCGAGTCAACGCGCAGCCTGAGATGCTCTCGGACGTCATGCTTTAGCGGTTCCCGAGAGCATCTCGCAAGGCCGAGTGTCGCCGTCTGGTTTTTAGTGGGTCGGGGGTCGCTTACACCCCCAGCCCCACATAACCCACCTTGCCTCCCCCGAGGCGGGTGGGTATGCGGTTGCGCATTTTCCAGACGTAAAAAAAAAAAAAAAAAAAAAAAAAGGTTCTCTCCCGTCGGTCGCCACCTTGTCGTGGTGGGAGGGCTCACCCAGTACACTGTCGTACTGGGTGCCAAGAGCGACCAGTACCAGGATTTCCTGGTACAAGGCCTTTCCTTGATTGGAAAGGCGGTATGCGTGTGTGTGTGGATGAATGAATGAGGGCAGGACGGGCTCTATAGGGTTGGTACCCAACCGTCCTATGGGTGGGATCCCCAGAGAATAAAGCCAACTTCTTTTACACTACTCATGATGGACACTAAGAACGAGACGATCATTACTGTCGCAGCGGGATCGGATACCGCAGCGGCCGGTGGGAGAGGCTGTATTGTCCCGGCAGCCTCCTCATCGTCATCGTACGTCGGGCCTCCACGGGAGTTGGAAGCGAGCTCCCGTGGTGAATTGGCTATCCGCTTCACCAAGGGTGGGCTTAAGGCCGTGCAAGTGCGGGGGAAGCCTAAGGCTAGTCCTAAGGCTGGCACCTCTCAGCCAACCGTACGGCTTACAAGAGTGGACCGAGGCGGAAAGATTTCCGCAAGCACCGCTCCCTTAACCAAAAGGGAGAGCGGAAGTAAAGCCACCACTGGGACGATGAGGCAGGCGCATGTCTCCCCGGACCCCCAGTGGGAACATTCCTCCTCCTCCTCCTCGTCTTCTGACGAGGAGGAGGACATGGATGTGGACGTGGAGGAGGTCCATAGCGATCAGAGGAAGGCTACGGAGGCGGTGGAGAGAGGCCGAGGTCGGCCCCCAACTACCCAAGAATATACTGGCATGACGGCGGCCCGCGCCGACCGCCTTGCCATATTAGAGAAGGAGGTCCGCCTGAAGGAGGCGCTCTACGTCCTTGACGCGAACGCCCCTCCAAAGCGCACCAGGGGAAGGGACAGCCTTCCCACCGAGGAGGAGATGAGAACTGTGCTCTCAACACAGAAAACATCGGAGATTTACGCGAAGGCTTGTCGGCATCTTATGGCTGTCGACAAGACCTCCGACGTTTCAAAGGGGCTGCAGTCGACCCTTAGCACGGCGCTAAGGAGAGCGGCGCGGGAGGTCCAGGTCGCGCTGGGCGTCCTGATGGAGAGAGCGCGCAGCGCCTCGGAGGAACCGGTCCCCTCCCAGGAGCTGAGCGCCCTGAAAGCGTACGTTCAGACGCTTAAGAGTGGTAAGGAGAAGGCGGATGCCGAGATCGATGATCTCAAGAGATCACTCGCGGCAGCCAAAGCAGAGCTGGCCACTGCGAGGGCATCCGTCTCTCCGTCGCGCCGACCCCCTGCTCTGAAGCGCAAGCTCAGAAACAGGGACGTCGACATGGAGAAGGAGGAGGAGTCCGACCCGCCTGCACGGGATTCGGAGTGGTGCCCGAACATTCCGGCACCAAGCTCTGCTCTGAGAACAGTGGACAGGGGGACCTCCCCCTGCCCAACCGTAGTGGAGGACAACGCGGCCTCTAGTGGGCTTAGCCCACAAGAGGTTGAGGCTCTTCTGTGCAGGATCACAGAATTAAAGCAGGAAGTCGACAACACGCGGGCCGAGATGGCGGAAGTCCTGGACTCCTCCATCTCGGCAATGCAGAAATGTCGGGATGAGAATAGAGAGCTGCGTGGGCAACTAGAACTCCGGGGGAGGAATAAACCTCCATCAGCCGGGGTTCCGCGGGGGGTTAAAACTACGGGGGGTCCGTCGTCTTCTGGGAAGGGGGGGGGATCTTCTGGGGTGAGGGACTGTATTGGCTCGGGGGGGAACACGAACGAACTATGGTCGAAGGTCGTAGGAAGGAAGTCCGCGAGCGCTGATAAGCGCCTACCGCGGGCTTCCAAGGGGTCTGTGGCTCCGCTAGCCGGGGAGCAGACAGGCGCGGGTCAAGCGGCGAAGCCAGATAAGGGGCGCCGCAAAACATCGCGGAGGAAAAAGAAGAGGGGCCCGCGAGCGCCCGCAACCGCGGCCGTAACGGTCACGATTGCGGACAATGCGGGCAGTGGTCTGACCTATGCCCGGGTGATGGGCGAGGCGAGGGAGAAGATCTCCCTCCAAGACCTCGGCATCTCGGGGTCGAGGCTCAGGCCATCAATGATGGGGGGCCTTGTTATAGAGATCCCCGGAAAGGACCGCCTGTCCAAAGCTCGGCAGTTGGCCGAGCGGATGAAGGATGTGTTCAAGGAGAAGGAGGAGGTGAAGGTCACGCAGCCCCAGAAGACCGCGGAGCTTAGGGTCCGGGGTCTCGACGTGGCCTCCACCTCCAAAGATGTCTCCCTGGCTATCGCCGCGGAGACGGGGTGCCTGGAGGAGCACATTCGAGTGGGGGAGATCCGGCGCAGCTCGGACGTTGGCCCAGGCTCAGTCTGGGTCTGCTGCCCGATCTCGGTGGCCAGTAAGCTGGCCAGAGCAGGTAAGCTGCAAGTCGGGTGGAGCAGTGTCAGGGTGGAGACACTAAAGGCTCGACCCGTATTTTGTTTCCGGTGCCTCGGACACGGTCACGTCCGGGCCCGGTGCAAAGCGGCAGTGGACCGCAGCACCGCCTGTTACCGGTGCGGGGAGCTGGGCCACAGTGCCAAGGGGTGCACGGCGCAGCCCAAATGCCTGGCTTGCGCCGACCTGGGTTTGCCAGCCGCGCACCGATTGGGAGGCAAAGGGTGTAGACCCAGGCCTCCCTCGAGGCGGAAGGAGGACATGCCGCTCGCCGAGAGGGTAACTACAGCTTCCTCGAAGCAAGCGTCGTTGACGAAGGCGAAAAAGCCCGGTACACTCGCGGCGAAGCGAGTCCCTGCCGGGCCACCAACAGCATCGTCCTCTGGCCGACAGAAACCGGCCAGTTGTAGGGAGGAAGAGGAGATGGAGACCGACACTTAGTCGGCCTCGCAGACCACCATCCTCAATTCGGAGGATGGAGTAAATCCCCCAGTCAAGGGGGGTTTACGGGGACTGCAGATCCACAAGTCGGGGGACTTGTGGGTCATTGCACGTAGTCCCCCGTGAGGAGGAGAGTGTGGCGCGACACCCACCTCTCCTCATGAGGAGTGAGACAAACGTCTCCCTCCTCGCGAGAAGGGCGCGAGTCAACGCGCAGCCTGAGATGCTCTCGGATGTCATGCTTTAGCGGTTCCCGAGAGCATCTCGCAAGGCCGAGTGTCGCCGTCTGGTTTTTAGTGGGTCGGGGGTCGCTTACACCCCCAGCCCCACATAACCCACCTTGCCTCCCCCGAGGCGGGTGGGTATGCGGTTGCGCATTTTCCAGACGTAAAAAAAAAAAAAAAAAAAAAAAAAAAAAAAAAAAAAAAAAAAGGTTAGGTTAGGTTCTCTCCCATCGGTCGCCACCTTGTCGTGGTGGGAGGGCTCACCCAGTACACTGTCGTACTGGGTGCCAAGAGCGACCAGTACCAGGATTTCCTGGTACAAGGCCTTTCCTTGATTGGAAAGGCGGTATGCGTGTGTGTGTGGATGAATGAATGAGGGCAGGACGGGCTCTATAGGGTTGGTACCCAACCGTCCTATGGGTGGGATCCCCAGAGAATAAAGCCAACTTCTTTTACACTACTCATGATGGACACTAAGAACGAGACGATCATTACTGTCGCAGCGGGATCGGATACCGCAGCGGCCGGTGGGAGAGGCTGTATTGTCCCGGCAGCCTCCTCATCGTCATCGTACGTCGGGCCTCCACGGGAGTTGGAAGCGAGCTCCCGTGGTGAATTGGCTATCCGCTTCACCAAGGGTGGGCTTAAGGCCGTGCAAGTGCGGGGGAAGCCTAAGGCTAGTCCTAAGGCTGGCACCTCTCAGCCAACCGTACGGCTTACAAGAGTGGACCGAGGCGGAAAGATTTCCGCAAGCACCGCTCCCTTAACCAAAAGGGAGAGCGGAAGTAAAGCCACCACTGGGACGATGAGGCAGGCGCATGTCTCCCCGGACCCCCAGTGGGAACATTCCTCCTCCTCCTCCTCGTCTTCTGACGAGGAGGAGGACATGGATGTGGACGTGGAGGAGGTCCACAGCGATCAGAGGAAGGCTACGGAGGCGGTGGAGAGAGGCCGAGGTCGGCCCCCAACTACCCAAGAATATACTGGCATGACGGCGGCCCGCGCCGACCGCCTTGCCATATTAGAGAAGGAGGTCCGCCTGAAGGAGGCGCTCTACGTCCTTGACGCGAACGCCCCTCCAAAGCGCACCAGGGGAAGGGACAGCCTTCCCACCGAGGAGGATATGAGAACTGTGCTCTCAACACAGAAAACATCGGAGATTTACGCGAAGGCTTGTCGGCATCTTATGGCTGTCGACAAGACCTCCGACGTTTCAAAGGGGCTGCAGTCGACCCTTAGCACGGCGCTAAGGAGAGCGGCGCGGGAGGTCCAGGTCGCGCTGGGCGTCCTGATGGAGAGAGCGCGCAGCGCCTCGGAGGAACCGGTCCCCTCCCAGGAGCTGAGCGCCCTGAAAGCGTACGTTCAGACGCTTAAGAGTGGTAAGGAGAAGGCGGATGCCGAGATCGATGATCTCAAGAGGTCACTCGCGGCAGCCAAAGCAGAGCTGGCCACTGCGAGGGCATCCGTCTCTCCGTCGCGCCGACCCCCTGCTCTGAAGCGCAAGCTCAGAAACAGGGACGTCGACATGGAGAAGGAGGAGGAGTCCGACCCGCCTGCACGGGATTCGGAGTGGTGCCCGAACATTCCGGCACCAAGCTCTGCTCTGAGAACAGTGGACAGGGGGACCTCCCCCTGCCCAACCGTAGTGGAGGACAACGCGGCCTCTAGTGGGCTTAGCCCACAAGAGGTTGAGGCTCTTCTGTGCAGGATCACAGAATTAAAGCAGGAAGTCGACAACACGCGGGCCGAGATGGCGGAAGTCCTGGACTCCTCCATCTCGGCAATGCAGAAATGTCGGGATGAGAATAGAGAGCTGCGTGGGCAACTAGAATTCCGGGGGAGGAATAAACCTCCATCAGCCGGGGTTCCGCGGGGGGTTAAAACTACGGGGGGTCCGTCGTCTTCTGGGAAGGGGGGGGGATCTTCTGGGGTGAGGGACTGTATTGGCTCGGGGGGGAACACGAACGAACTATGGTCGAAGGTCGTAGGAAGGAAGTCCGCGAGCGCTGATAAGCGCCTACCGCGGGCTTCCAAGGGGTCTGTGGCTCCGCTAGCCGGGGAGCAGACAGGCGCGGGTCAAGCGGCGAAGCCAGATAAGGGGCGCCGCAAAACATCGCGGAGGAAAAAGAAGAGGGGCCCGCGAGCGCCCGCAACCGCGGCCGTAACGGTCACGATTGCGGACAATGCGGGCAGTGGTCTGACCTATGCCCGGGTGATGGGCGAGGCGAGGGAGAAGATCTCCCTCCAAGACCTCGGCATCTCGGGGTCGAGGCTCAGGCCATCAATGATGGGGGGCCTTGTTATAGAGATCCCCGGAAAGGACCGCCTGTCCAAAGCTCGGCAGTTGGCCGAGCGGATGAAGGATGTGTTCAAGGAGAAGGAGGAGGTGAAGGTCACGCAGCCCCAGAAGACCGCGGAGCTTAGGGTCCGGGGTCTCGACGTGGCCTCCACCTCCAAAGATGTCTCCCTGGCTATCGCCGCGGAGACGGGGTGCCTGGAGGAGCACATTCGAGTGGGGGAGATCCGGCGCAGCTCGGACGTTGGCCCAGGCTCAGTCTGGGTCTGCTGCCCGATCTCGGTGGCCAGTAAGCTGGCCAGAGCAGGTAAGCTGCAAGTCGGGTGGAGCAGTGTCAGGGTGGAGACACTAAAGGCTCGACCCGTATTTTGTTTCCGGTGCCTCGGACACGGTCACGTCCGGGCCCGGTGCAAAGCGGCAGTGGACCGCAGCACCGCCTGTTACCGGTGCGGGGAGCTGGGCCACAGTGCCAAGGGGTGCACGGCGCAGCCCAAATGCCTGGCTTGCGCCGACCTGGGTTTGCCAGCCGCGCACCGATTGGGAGGCAAAGGGTGTAGACCCAGGCCTCCCTCGAGGCGGAAGGAGGACATGCCGCTCGCCGAGAGGGTAACTACAGCTTCCTCGAAGCAAGCGTCGTTGACGAAGGCGAAAAAGCCCGGTACACTCGCGGCGAAGCGAGTCCCTGCCGGGCCACCAACAGCATCGTCCTCTGGCCGACAGAAACCGGCCAGTTGTAGGGAGGAAGAGGAGATGGAGACCGACACTTAGTCGGCCTCGCAGACCACCATCCTCAATTCGGAGGATGGAGTAAATCCCCCAGTCAAGGGGGGTTTACGGGGACTGCAGATCCACAAGTCGGGGGACTTGTGGGTCATTGCACGTAGTCCCCCGTGAGGAGGAGAGTGTGGCGCGACACCCACCTCTCCTCATGAGGAGTGAGACAAACGTCTCCCTCCTCGCGAGAAGGGCGCGAGTCAACGCGCAGCCTGAGATGCTCTCGGATGTCATGCTTTAGCGGTTCCCGAGAGCATCTCGCAAGGCCGAGTGTCGCCGTCTGGTTTTTAGTGGGTCGGGGGTCGCTTACACCCCCAGCCCCACATAACCCACCTTGCCTCCCCCGAGGCGGGTGGGTATGCGGTTGCGCATTTTCCAGACGTAAAAAAAAAAAAAAAAAAAAGGTTAGGTTAGGTTAGGTTAGGTCTCTCCCGTCGGTCGCCACCTTGTCGTGGTGGGAGGGCTCACCCAGTACACTGTCGTACTGGGTGCCAAGAGCGACCAGTACCAGGATTTCCTGGTACAAGGCCTTTCCTTGATTGGAAAGGCGGTATGCGTGTGTGTGTGGATGAATGAATGAGGGCAGGACGGGCTCTATAGGGTTGGTACCCAACCGTCCTATGGGTGGGATCCCCAGAGAATAAAGCCAACTTCTTTTACACTACTCATGATGGACACTAAGAACGAGACGATCATTACTGTCGCAGCGGGATCGGATACCGCAGCGGCCGGTGGGAGAGGCTGTATTGTCCCGGCAGCCTCCTCATCGTCATCGTACGTCGGGCCTCCACGGGAGTTGGAAGCGAGCTCCCGTGGTGAATTGGCTATCCGCTTCACCAAGGGTGGGCTTAAGGCCGTGCAAGTGCGGGGGAAGCCTAAGGCTAGTCCTAAGGCTGGCACCTCTCAGCCAACCGTACGGCTTACAAGAGTGGACCGAGGCGGAAAGATTTCCGCAAGCACCGCTCCCTTAACCAAAAGGGAGAGCGGAAGTAAAGCCACCACTGGGACGATGAGGCAGGCGCATGTCTCCCCGGACCCCCAGTGGGAACATTCCTCCTCCTCCTCCTCGTCTTCTGACGAGGAGGAGGACATGGATGTGGACGTGGAGGAGGTCCATAGCGATCAGAGGAAGGCTACGGAGGCGGTGGAGAGAGGCCGAGGTCGGCCCCCAACTACCCAAGAATATACTGGCATGACGGCGGCCCGCGCCGACCGCCTTGCCATATTAGAGAAGGAGGTCCGCCTGAAGGAGGCGCTCTACGTCCTTGACGCGAACGCCCCTCCAAAGCGCACCAGGGGAAGGGACAGCCTTCCCACCGAGGAGGAGATGAGAACTGTGCTCTCAACACAGAAAACATCGGAGATTTACGCGAAGGCTTGTCGGCATCTTATGGCTGTCGACAAGACCTCCGACGTTTCAAAGGGGCTGCAGTCGACCCTTAGCACGGCGCTAAGGAGAGCGGCGCGGGAGGTCCAGGTCGCGCTGGGCGTCCTGATGGAGAGAGCGCGCAGCGCCTCGGAGGAACCGGTCCCCTCCCAGGAGCTGAGCGCCCTGAAAGCGTACGTTCAGACGCTTAAGAGTGGTAAGGAGAAGGCGGATGCCGAGATCGATGATCTCAAGAGATCACTCGCGGCAGCCAAAGCAGAGCTGGCCACTGCGAGGGCATCCGTCTCTCCGTCGCGCCGACCCCCTGCTCTGAAGCGCAAGCTCAGAAACAGGGACGTCGACATGGAGAAGGAGGAGGAGTCCGACCCGCCTGCACGGGATTCGGAGTGGTGCCCGAACATTCCGGCACCAAGCTCTGCTCTGAGAACAGTGGACAGGGGGACCTCCCCCTGCCCAACCGTAGTGGAGGACAACGCGGCCTCTAGTGGGCTTAGCCCACAAGAGGTTGAGGCTCTTCTGTGCAGGATCACAGAATTAAAGCAGGAAGTCGACAACACGCGGGCCGAGATGGCGGAAGTCCTGGACTCCTCCATCTCGGCAATGCAGAAATGTCGGGATGAGAATAGAGAGCTGCGTGGGCAACTAGAACTCCGGGGGAGGAATAAACCTCCATCAGCCGGGGTTCCGCGGGGGGTTAAAACTACGGGGGGTCCGTCGTCTTCTGGGAAGGGGGGGGGATCTTCTGGGGTGAGGGACTGTATTGGCTCGGGGGGGAACACGAACGAACTATGGTCGAAGGTCGTAGGAAGGAAGTCCGCGAGCGCTGATAAGCGCCTACCGCGGGCTTCCAAGGGGTCTGTGGCTCCGCTAGCCGGGGAGCAGACAGGCGCGGGTCAAGCGGCGAAGCCAGATAAGGGGCGCCGCAAAACATCGCGGAGGAAAAAGAAGAGGGGCCCGCGAGCGCCCGCAACCGCGGCCGTAACGGTCACGATTGCGGACAATGCGGGCAGTGGTCTGACCTATGCCCGGGTGATGGGCGAGGCGAGGGAGAAGATCTCCCTCCAAGACCTCGGCATCTCGGGGTCGAGGCTCAGGCCATCAATGATGGGGGGCCTTGTTATAGAGATCCCCGGAAAGGACCGCCTGTCCAAAGCTCGGCAGTTGGCCGAGCGGATGAAGGATGTGTTCAAGGAGAAGGAGGAGGTGAAGGTCACGCAGCCCCAGAAGACCGCGGAGCTTAGGGTCCGGGGTCTCGACGTGGCCTCCACCTCCAAAGATGTCTCCCTGGCTATCGCCGCGGAGACGGGGTGCCTGGAGGAGCACATTCGAGTGGGGGAGATCCGGCGCAGCTCGGACGTTGGCCCAGGCTCAGTCTGGGTCTGCTGCCCGATCTCGGTGGCCAGTAAGCTGGCCAGAGCAGGTAAGCTGCAAGTCGGGTGGAGCAGTGTCAGGGTGGAGACACTAAAGGCTCGACCCGTATTTTGTTTCCGGTGCCTCGGACACGGTCACGTCCGGGCCCGGTGCAAAGCGGCAGTGGACCGCAGCACCGCCTGTTACCGGTGCGGGGAGCTGGGCCACAGTGCCAAGGGGTGCACGGCGCAGCCCAAATGCCTGGCTTGCGCCGACCTGGGTTTGCCAGCCGCGCACCGATTGGGAGGCAAAGGGTGTAGACCCAGGCCTCCCTCGAGGCGGAAGGAGGACATGCCGCTCGCCGAGAGGGTAACTACAGCTTCCTCGAAGCAAGCGTCGTTGACGAAGGCGAAAAAGCCCGGTACACTCGCGGCGAAGCGAGTCCCTGCCGGGCCACCAACAGCATCGTCCTCTGGCCGACAGAAACCGGCCAGTTGTAGGGAGGAAGAGGAGATGGAGACCGACACTTAGTCGGCCTCGCAGACCACCATCCTCAATTCGGAGGATGGAGTAAATCCCCCAGTCAAGGGGGGTTTACGGGGACTGCAGATCCACAAGTCGGGGGACTTGTGGGTCATTGCACGTAGTCCCCCGTGAGGAGGAGAGTGTGGCGCGACACCCACCTCTCCTCATGAGGAGTGAGACAAACGTCTCCCTCCTCGCGAGAAGGGCGCGAGTCAACGCGCAGCCTGAGATGCTCTCGGATGTCATGCTTTAGCGGTTCCCGAGAGCATCTCGCAAGGCCGAGTGTCGCCGTCTGGTTTTTAGTGGGTCGGGGGTCGCTTACACCCCCAGCCCCACATAACCCACCTTGCCTCCCCCGAGGCGGGTGGGTATGCGGTTGCGCATTTTCCAGACGTAAAAAAAAAAAAAAAAAAAAAAAAAAAGGTTAGGTTAGGTTAGGTTAGGTTAGGTTAGGTTAGGTTAGGTTAGGTTAGGTCTCTCTCTCGTCGCCCGGGTTGGCCCCGATCTTCACGGGGACCAATATGGATTCCGCGAGGGAAAGTCAACCATTGACGCGATTCGCCGCGTCAGGTCCCTCGCGGAGTCAGTCATGGAGGATGGCGGGGTGGCGTTGGCGGTGTCGTTAGACATCGTCAACGCGTTTAACACCCTGCCATGGGATCGGATAGAGGACGCGATGACATATCATCGCGTCCCCGACTACCTCGTGAGGATCATCAGGGGATATTTCCGGGCGAGGTACATAGAGTACAGAGACAGGGATGGGTGTGTACGTCAAAGGGAGATCACGTGTGGGGTCCCGCAGGGGTCGGTTCTCGGACCCTTGTTGTGGGACCTCGCGTTTGATAGAACTCTCCGCACGGCCCTCCCCCCCGGCAGCGGTGTCGTCTGTTACGCGGACGACACGCTAGTGCTGACCGGGGCGGATAGCTGGGGGGAGGCCCGAGGACGGGCGGAAATAGCAGTGGCATGCGTAGTTCGCGAAATAAGAGGTATGGGCCTGAGAGTGGCGCCTCAGAAAACTGAGGCGCTTTACTTCCACGACGGTTCTCGCGGGGAGCCTCCGCAGGCCCATATCTCGGTGGATGGCACCTCCGTCCGGGTTGGGACACAGGCGAAATATCTGGGTCTCATTCTGGACGGAAAGTGGAGTTTTATACCCCATTTTGAGCGGCTGGCCCCCAGGTTGGAAGGGGTGGCGGCTGCACTTGGTCGACTCCTCCCTAACCTGGGGGGGCCGGATGGAAGGGTCCGCCGCATGTACGCCGGCATTGTCAACTCGGTTGCCCTCTATGGGGCACCGGTTTGGGCTGGGGCTGCGCTCACCACTCCTCGCATAAAAGACGCCCTGCGTAGAGTGCAGCGGCGCATCGCGATAAGGGTGGTGCGCGGTTATCGGACAGTGTCACATGCGGCGGCCGCGACCCTGGCGGGGCTTCCGCCAATGGAGCTCGTCGCGCTGATGTACCAAGAAACGTACGATCAGACGCGCGAGCTTCAGAGGCGGAACATACGTATGACTGCCGGGGTCAGAAGAGGTATGAGACTCCGTGCCCGGCGACGCATGACTGAGAGATGGGAGGAATATCTCCTCAACATCCCGGAGACCAACTCCGGGACTCGCGTCGTCGGGGCCGTGCGGCCACACCTGGAGGAATGGGTGAAGAGGCCGCGAGGCAATGAGGTGTCATTCCACACTGCGCAGGTGTTCTCCGGGCATGGTTGCTTTGGGGAATACCTGTGCAGAATCGGGAAGGAGCGAACTACAGCATGCCACCACTGCGAGGATGGATTGGACACTGCGCAGCACACGTTGGCCTATTGCCCCGCATGGGCCAACGAGCGCAGTGTCCTTACTGATAAAGTCGGGGAAGACCTCTCGCTGTCGACACTGGTGGAACGGATGCTCGACGGCGAGGAAGAATGGAAGGCGGTAACCTCCTTCTGCTCATCAGTCATGAGGCAGAAGGAGGATGCGGAAAGGGCGCGAGAGGGGGCCCGAGATAGAGGAGACGGCGACGGGGGCGGCCCGCCGAGGCGGGGTCGCGGAGGCGGACCACCTCGTCGCCGTACAAGGAGACGCCCCCCTGACGGGGTACGCTAAGAGGGAAGGATGAAGGACAAGGGGCGCTATGCCCCCCTCGTCCGGAGACAAAGATGGGAGGCCAATTAGGGCGATTGGTTGGGCGGGGGGCGCTGTGCCTCCCCCGCACGATAGGAGAACGAAGGCCCCTTTTGGGGCGGAGAAGTAGTAGTTCTAGGAGGGGAGCGGGGGCGGGTGTCGCCTGGCTGGCGGCCGCACGGCGAAAGCCTTGCGGCCGGGAGTCGGGCGGCATCCGTCCCCGCCCCCCCGGCCGAGGTCCTCCTCCCGGGGAGGGCCTCGGTGACGCCCCCGGACCAATGGTCGAATCCCGTTAATGGAGGGAACCGCGGCCCGGGGGCATGGGGACCACAGAGGCTCGCCAGGAGCCTCATCGCACGTGGTCCCCCGGGTATGGACGCGGCAGCGGCGGCCCTCTCACCGGTGCCTTAGAGCGCCGGTGGGAGGGTGGCGCTGCCTGCGGGGGTTCTCCCCTCTCTTCTGGGGGGGAGTTCCCAGGAGTAGGGTTCCCGGAGCGCTGGCCGAATCTCTTCTTCCTTTGGGAGAGAGAGGGAGCCTCGTTCCGGGAGCCGGGGGTGGCGGCTCGAGCGGGAACACTCGAGCCGTGACCCCGCCCCCCAAACTTTTTGGGAGGGCGTGACGTGGGGGTGGTGTCCCCCTGCGTCGCAACCGCGAAGAACCGCACGATAAGTGCGGGGGGAGAGTATCTTCCTCTCGGGGAAGATGCTCTCCCGGGATGAAAAGGCTTGGGGATGGCAAGAAGTAATGCTTCGGCAGTTCCTTGCCATCCCCCGAATAGCCCGCGAAGGCACCCGCTGTGGTTTTAGTGAGGTAGGTCTTGGACCCCATCGTCGATACATTCGTGTATCGGTGATGGGGGACAAGGAGTCCCACATAACCCTCATCCCCTACCCGGGGGATGAGTGGTACCATGAGGTTTCCACAGCGTCAAAAAAAAAAAAAAAAAAAAAAAAAAAAAAAAAGGTCTCTCTCTCGTGGGATGCGGCCTTGCCGTGGCGAGAGAGCTCACCCCTTGCAAGAGGATAGTCTTGCAAGGGGTGCTAACAGCATCCCGTACCCGAGTAACGTCGGGTACATCAACTCCCCGAGTCTGGGGAGTTTCCCCAGTCTTGGGGAGCCCTCCCTGTGGGAGGAGGGGGCCCACTTCCCCTATAGAGCTTCGGCTCGTATGTGGTAGAGGATGGCGACCTTGAATTCAAACGCCCGGTGGCATGGCACCGTTAGGAGAGGGCATTGCACGGCGCTTTGGCGCTTGCCCTCCCGCCATGTATTTGCGGCCCGGGCCGCGGGGTTCTTGCTCTGATGTCTCGGGGGGGTATTTTTCGGGGGTTTTTTCTCCCGGGGGTATTTTTTCCCGGGGTCTCGGGGTGGGGATTTTTTGCGGCCGGGGTCGCGGGGGAGGGGACCAGCTGTGATCACCCGAGGGGCTGTGCCCGGAGGGTTTAACCTGAGGGGCATCGCCCGGAGGGGATCACAGCGGTCAGTCGCCGGGGCCGATCGGACGTATTCCGAGGCGGGGCCCGGCGACAAGACGTACCCCAGGGTGCTGGTTGGGAGTCCCCAGGCTGGGTAGCCTGGGTCTCCGTCCCAGCGTCCCTGGGGGGTAGCCGCGCCCGGGCCACTCGGACGTATTCCGAGCTCGGGTCGGGCGCGGCGCGGAGGTCACGCGTGGTTACCCAAGGGGCATAGCCCGGAGGGTGCCACGCGGACCTGCCGCCGAGGCCGCTCGGACTTATTCCGAGGCAGGGCTCGGCGGCGAGAGCAGGTACTCCTGACCGGTCGGGACCGTTTCCCCTTCCGAACCGGCCGGTCAGGAGAGGCGTGGTCCCTTCCGCTGGACGTGATTCCCGGCGGGGGGACGTGCTGGTCGCCACGGCGGGCAAGGTGTGGACGGGGAGCGGCGTCCTCACCCCAACCGTCCGTGGGGCCCCCCGGGTGGCGCCACCCACCGCGGTACCCGCATTGTCGGAGGTGCGGGACCCCTGAAAGCCCGCGTGGGCGTTAAAACCCACGCGGGTGTGTAAGGGGCTCGGGGTCAGGCCGGGGTGTGGTATCCCCCCGGCCGATGACGTACGTCCCCTCCCCGGGGGAACTTGGGGCCCGGCCTTGAGGTGTGGCCGGTCATGTTTCGGGGCACCCCTTGGCCGGTGGGGGTATACCCTGGGGGACAGGAGCCGCGGTGGGCAGCGGGAAAATTAGAAATGAAGAAGAACACTAATACCATTAACAATATGAGTGAGACGACAAAGATCTCTACGAAAGAGGGGAGAATGTCTGCGGATACCACAGACGAAGAAGGAGATGTCGAGGGAAGAGTAACTCCAGTAAGTCTCGGGAACTTAAGAGTTCCTGGAGGCTCCGGTGGCTCTAGTCCCTCCCCG
The DNA here is from genome assembly GCF_030444845.1 of Prenolepis imparis. NCBI lineage: Eukaryota > Metazoa > Arthropoda > Insecta > Hymenoptera > Formicidae > Prenolepis > Prenolepis imparis. The sequence goes on along the minus strand of NW_028141186.1, from coordinate 127,430 downwards.
GGAAGGAAAACCAGAAGCATGGCATTAAAAGGCATGCCGCTGGTAAAAAAAGAGTGCAAAGTGATGCTCACGAAAGAGGACTACGTCAATTTCTCCCCCTGCTTGGAGGACCGGGATGGAGAAATAAAAAGTATAGAAGGGACTCTCCAAAATGAAACATTAGTACCCAATGAGAACGCAGAAATGGGACAGGTACAACGGCCTAGAATCATTAGTATCCAGCCTGTAAATATGAAGGTGGAAAATCTTCTACCGCTCAAGGAAGCTAGGGAGCTAATGAAAGCACCCAACGAGGCAGACATTCAATCCCTCTCTGACGGGGCCAGCCGTATGTCGCTGTCTCAAAGGCAACGAAGAATGGACAAGAGAGCGAGGAGACAATCCATGCGTCCAAACCCGGCTGTGGGCAGGAGGGAGAATAGAAGCAGGAGCAGGAGTCCAAGCAGAGAGATGTCCCCCTCAGCATCCAGTGTCTCTGGTATGGGAGGAGAGAGAGGAGACAAGATCATGGAAGGCTCCTGCATGGAATATAATATCAAGGATGTTGAGGACACGGATGCGATGACCGAAAGTGACTCAGCCGCTGAAGAGGAAAAAGGAAAAGGGCAGAAGGGAAAACCCCCAAAACCCCAAGAAATCATTGGACGGGCCAGAGCCATGGCGGAATACGCCAAGCAGCAAAGAGCGCTGCTGGATATTGCCGCAGAGAAAGAGCTATATGAGCAATGGACCGAAGCTAAAAAGACAAGGTCTATAGGACCAGTCATCGAGGCAGCCATGGTCAAAGAAATGGACATGGCTGCAAATGAAACTGACCTTGAAGGACAAGTAGAGGAAAGTTTCAAAGCGATACAGGGAGTGTTAACCCTAAAAAAGGGTTACAAGGGAACCACGCAAAAGACCCTAAGAGAGGCGGCAGATGTTCTCCGAAATGCTTTCACTCAAATGAAGAACCGAACGCAAACAGAGGAGAATCGCCGATTGGAAAAAGTCAATGCTCATCTGAGAGGAGAAATCGCAACTCTCCAAAAAGAAATGAGTAAGATGAAGGAGAATCTGGAATGGTTAAGAGGACAAGTTTCCAGGACATCCAGATTTCCCTTCGAACAGAAGGAATCCGAGCTATCCACCCCTAACCAGCCAACCGTGAGGAAAAGGAGGAGAGGAAACGAGGAGGACAATGCAACGGAACAGGACAAAGAAACCTGGATTCGTGCGGTTATGGTGCAAGTGGGCGCTATGATGAACGCTCGCTTTGATGCACTGGAGGAAAGACTCCTCCCCGAAAGAAGCTTCAGACAATCCCTAAACGCAAAAGGGAAAGAAGCTGCCACTGAAGGAAGGGGGAAAGAAAATACAATGAAGACACCCTTCGGTATGACTAAGGGAAGGGCGGGAGAAACAACCCTTCCCCAAAAGAATAAAGAGAAAGCTGGAAACGCCAGGGATGGGAAAAAAGCGACACAGCCCATACCCTCCCAAAACGTAAGCCCTCCCACCCAAACATTACCACCTGTAGATGTCCAGGATACTGCCAAAAACAGAGAGGAGACTTGGATCACGGTGGTGAAAAAGGGCAAGAAAAGTGGAGCAAAAGACGCTCCGGTTAAAGAGATGAGGAAAGCCTTAGCACCGTCCGTGGCTCCCAGGAGTACAGACAAAGCAAAGGAGAAAAGGATGGCGGAGATAAAGGACAAGGGCAAAAACAAAAGCTTAGAGACGAAGACAAAGAAGGTTACAATTCGTCCCCCATCATCGGCGGCAGTGGTCCTGTCTATGCCGAGAGAGAGCAATGTAAATAAGGAGGGGATGAATAATGGCGAAGAAAAAAACCTGGGAGATGTACTAGCAGAGGTCAAAGACCAGATTGACCTCAAAGAGCTGGGCATTAAATCTCTCAGACCCAAAAGGGCCATCACAGGGGCCATAATATACGAAGTCCCTGGCGAAGGTGAATCTCCCCGAGCAGACAGCAAAGAGAAGGCTGCCAAGCTAGAGGAGAAAATGAGAGAGGTTTTAGCGGGCAAAGGTGTAATAGTCACTAGACCTACAAAAACGGCGGAGCTGCGAATAGTTGGCCTCGATGACTCTGTCACCCAAGGAGATGTAGCAGCTGCAGTAGCGCAGAAAGGAGGATGCCAGAGGGAGAGCGTCAAAGTAGGAGACATCCGCGATACGCCATCGGGGCTCGGATCCATATGGGTGAGATGTCCCGCCGAGGCGGCCAAAATTCTGGCTGAGGAGGGCAGACTCTTGGTGGGATGGATCTCGGCACGAGTCGAGGCGCTGAGACCCAGACCGCTACAATGTTATCGCTGTCTAGAGATCGGACACACACAACAGCGATGCAAGTCGACGACGGACCGCAGTGGAGTGTGCTACCGTTGCGGCCAAATAGGCCATAAGGCTAAGGAATGTGAAGCTGAACCGAGGTGCACCAGATGTGCTGATCTTAGCCTCCCAGCAATCCACAGAATGGGGAGTCAAGCGTGCGCCGCGAACAGCGCAAAAAAGACGGGCAGTAAAGTGAAGGCGCAAGCAATCCAAAGGAAAAAGGGGATTGACCAAGAGAAGGGGTCAAGGGGGAGCAAATCGAACGCTCACTCAAGTCAAAAGAAGGAGAGAGGTCCTGCGAAGGAGATCATCCTCTCCGAAGAAAATGAGAAGACAAAGGGGAGTAATGCAGTAATTCCCACCCCGGCGGTGAACGAAGAATCGCAAAGCTGCCGTATAGAGGAGAAAAGCCTGGAGGAGGCGATGGATACAAATTAAATGGATCGTCAGATTCTTCAGACAAATCTGAACCACTCCGCCAGGGCACAGGACTTACTCATGCAGACTATGGCGGAGTGGAATATAAGCCTGGCAGTGGCGGCCGAGCCATATTACGTTCCCCCAGTTAGACCCGGGTGGCTGGGAGACGACGAGGGGCAAGTTGCCATTATAGGGAAGATAAGCCCAGGAAATCCGCCGCTGTCCCAAAAAGAAAAAGGAGAGGGGTACATAGCGGCGCTATGGGGAGAAATGACGGTGATTGGGGTGTACTTTTCGCCCAATCGGGACGTTGGAGAGTTTGAGCGCTTCTTAGAGGATCTGGGCGGAGTGATTACAAGGTCGCTCCCCAATCCAGTTCTCATTATGGGGGACCTAAACGCCAAGGCGGTGGAATGGGGATCCCCCGTAAACAATGATAAGGGAGAAACGCTCAACGACTGGATGGCTGAGCACGATTTGCGGATAGTAAATCGGGGTTCAGTGTACACCTGCGTGCGGCACAATGGAGGTTCAGTGATTGATATCACTTTTGGGACTCCAGCGGCCACGCGCAGGGTACACAAGTGGAGAGTCGTAGAAGAAATCGAGACTCTGTCTGACCACCGGTATATCCGGATGGCTGTAAGTGACCCCTCTCTGGGACAGCAGATGAGACAACGTCGAAAAGCGGGAAGAAATGCGCGGCAACCAAGATGGGCGCTCCGGCGCCTGGATATAGACACGCTGAAGGCTGCTGCGATTGCCAAGGCTTTAGAAGAGCCACCACAGGGACCTTTTGAAATCGAGGATGAAGCACTCTGGTTTAGGAAGGCACTAACAGAGATTTGTGACGCTGCAATGCCAAGAGTAGGGGCACCCTCCAAAGACAAAGCGGTGTACTGGTGGTCACAAACGATTGCAGACCTAAGGTCTAAATGCAATGAAAGAAGGCGACGATATACCCGTTGCCGCCGAAAACAGCATACAGTGGAGGAAGCGGCCGAATTGCATGAAGAGTATCGGGAAATCAAGAGGAATCTGCAGTCAGCAATAAAAACAGCTAAGGCCCAAGCCTGGGAGGAGCTAATGGAGACTCTCAATGATGATCCGTGGGGGCGACCGTACAAAATCGTGAGACAGAAGCTCCGAACACGTGCATCCGCGATCACCGAGAGTCTCCATCCGCAAACACTGCAAAGCGTGGTGGCAGCCCTCTTCCCAGAGGGTGAAGAACGGAACAACCGTAGGGAGAGCTTTATCCCAGCAGTGTTTTGGACAGAGGACAAGGAAGTGTCGGCCTTTGAGCTAAAAAGAGCGGTGATAAAACTAAGGTCCAAGAACACCGCCCCAGGCCCGGATGGCATTCCGGGAAAGGCGTGGGTTATAGCACTGAGTGCCCTGGGTAGCCGTCTAAGACATTTGTTCAACGAATGTCTAAAGCAAGGCAAGTTCCCAAAGATATGGAAGGAAGCGGGCCTGGTGCTCCTCCCTAAAGAGGGGCGCCCTGCAGAATCCCCGTCGGCATATCGCCCTATATGCTTGTTAGACGAGGCGGGCAAATTACTGGAAAGGATAGTTGAGGCCCGCATCGTCAGGCACCTGTCGAGAAGGGGTCCCAACTTAGCTGAGTGCCAATTCGGTTTCCGAGAAGGGCTTTCGACTATTGATGCCATAGAAAGGGTGCGAAACCTCTCGGAGGAGGCGACATCCCGGGGTGGAGTGGCATTGGCGGTGAGTCTCGACATCGCCAATGCTTTCAACACTCTGCCCTGGGAAAGCATAAGGAGTGCGCTCGAGTATCACAGAGTACCTCCTTATATCAGGAGGATCATAGAGGACTACCTCCGCGACAGGAGCATCATATACCGGGGGCGGTATGGGGTTTTCTTCAGGAGGGAGACGGGATGTGGGGTTCCACAGGGATCGGTACTTGGGCCGCTCCTGTGGAACCTCGGATACAACTTTGTGTTGCGGGGCGCTCTCCTCCCTGGCATAAGTGCAACATGCTACGCGGATGATACGCTGGTGTTTGCCAGGGGGAGAGACTGGGAGGAGGCTACCCGCCGAGTGACAGTGGGCGCCACAATAGTCGTTGGTCGCATTCGTGCTTTGGGGCTGAACGTGGCCCTCCATAAGACGGAGGCCATATGGTTCGCCAAGTCAAAGAGGAACAGACCAGATCAGTCTCACTTAACAATTAGGGGAGTCCGCGTTGAAATCAGCTCCCACATAAGATATCTGGGACTGACTATTGATAGTCAATGGTGTTTCGAGGAACACTTTAGCCGCCTCGCCCCCCGCATCAGGGCGGCGGTTTCCGATTTAGGGAGACTGATGCCAAATATTGGGGGGCCGAAGGACAGAGCCCGTCGCTTTTATATGACGGCGGTGGGCTCGATGATCCTCTATGGAGCCCCCATATGGGCTGAAAGTCTGGTGGCCAGCAGAAGCAGCACGAGAATTGTGCAGGGGCTTCAAAGAAGACTGGCCACCAGACTGGCGAGGGGGTACAGGACCAACGCCTGTGAAGCGGCATGTGTCGTGGCGGGATCGCCACCATGGATACTCTTGGCGGAATCGCACGCGGAGCTCTATAGAAGACGCAGGGAGATCCGACAAGGTGGGGCCATCCTTACACAGAAGGCAGCTGCGGGACTGAAGAATCAGGCTCGACAGCTCCTACTGTCCAAGTGGCAGAATAGGCTCGAAGAAGCTACAGCAGGCCTGAGGGCCGTCGAGGCCATCCGCCCGGTATTGCAGGAATGGGTGGGGAGGCGGCACGGCGGGTTGACATATAGACTGGTGCAGGTGCTCACGGGGCATGGGTGCTTCGGTGAGTACCTGCACAGAGTTGCGAGGCGTGAGCCGACGACAGGATGCCACCACTGTGGTGCAGATCGGGACACGGCGCAGCATACGCTGGAGGATTGTCCAGCGTGGGATGAACAGCGCCGTGTCCTGGTGGAGAAGGTAGGGAGAGACTTGTCTCTCCCGACGATCATCGCGAAAATGGTTGAGGAAGAAGAAGCCTTTGCGGGAATGACCACATTCTGCGAAGTGGTCATTTCTGCTAAAGAAGAAGCAGAGAGAGAAAGAGAAGCGGACCCCAATGCGGATTCCGTCCGAAGAGGAAGGAGGGGCGGAACGCGAAGAAGGGCATACGCTCGAATGCCCTAGACTTGTATCTCCCTCCCTTCGATAAGATGAGAATAGAATTGGTGAGAGAACGGGACGGAGGAGGACAACACCGGCCTCTGAGCTGAATGTCTTCCCCCCTCCCGCTACGGAGGTTTCCTTTCCGAAGGAAATCTCCGGGAGTTGACCTCTAAGTTGATGGCCGAATCCTAACATCCCTTTTGGGGGCGGAGGGAGCCACAGCTTGGGGGTCGGGGGACTGCAGGATTTCAATGGCGGGGGCCATTATAATCCATTGCACGCAGTCCCCTCCGAGGGGGAGAAGTGGTGGTGGCCCCACTTCTCCCTCTCAAGGAAGGTCGGCCTCAAAAAACCGGCCTTCCTAGAGGGCGGGCGCGTTTCGGCGCGCGAGCGCGAGGAAACCTCCCGGTTGCATGCGTAAAGCGAACCCGGGGGTTTTCCAGTTTTGCGCGAGGATGGCCACCGTCAGGGTTTAGTGGGTCGGATAGAGGGCCTTCCGCCCTCATCCATCCCCACATAACCCTCCACCTCCCCCGAGGTGGAGGGTATGTGTTTAGCACATTCCCTGACGTAAAAAAAAAAAAAAAAAAAAAAAAAAAAAAAAAAGGTTAGGTTAGGTCTCTCTCGTGGGATGCGGCCTTGCCGTGGCGAGAGAGCTCACCCCTTGCAAGAGGATAGTCTTGCAAGGGGTGCTAACAGCATCCCGTACCCGAGTAACGTCGGGTACATCAACTCCCCGGGTCTGGGGAGTTTCCCCAGTCCCGGGGAGCCCTCCCTGTGGGAGGACGGGGCCCACTTCCCCTATAGAGCTTCGGCTCGTATGTGGTAGAGGATGGCGACCTTGAATTCAAACGCCCGGTGGCATGGCACCGTTAGGAGAGGGCACTGCACGGCGCTCCGGCGCTTGCCCTCCCGCCATGCATTTGCGGCTCGGGCCGCGGGGTTCTTGCGTCGTTTTCTCGGGGGGGATGTTTCCGGGGTTTCTCCTGGGGGTGTTCCCCTCGGGGTCTCGGGGTGGGGTCTTGTGCGGCTGGGGCCGCGGGGGTGGGTGACCATCCGTGACTACCCGAGGGGCTTTGCCCGGAGGGTTTACCCGAGGGGCATCGCCCGGAGGGAGTCACGGTGGTCTGTCGCCGGGGCCGCTCGGACGTATTCCGAGGCGGGGCCCGGCGACAAGTGCGGCCTCAGGGTGCTGGTTGGGGGTCTCCAGGCTGGGTAGCCTGGGTCCCCGTCCCAGCGTCCCTGGGGTCGGCCGAGCCCGGGCCACTCGGACGTTTCCGAGCTCGGGCCGGGCGCGGCGTAGTGGTCACGCGTGGTTACCTGAGGGGCTTTGCCCGGAGGGTTTACCCGAGGGGCATCGCCCGGAGGGTGCCACGCGGGCCTACCGCTGGGGCCGCTCGGACTTATTCCGAGGCGGGGCCTGGCGGCGAGAGTTTGTACTCCTGGCTGGTCGGGACCGTTTCCCGTACCGAACCGGCCGGCCGGGAGAGGTGGTGTCCCTTCCACTGGATGTGATTACTGGTGGGGGGACGGCTGGTCGCCACGGCGTGTAGGGCAGGGCCGGGGAGCGGCGACCTTGCCCGAAACGTCCGTGGGGCCCCCCGGGTGGCGCCACCCGCTGCGGTACCCCTGTTGTCGGAGGCAGGGGACCCCCGAAAGCCCGTGTGGGCGTCAAAAACCCACACGGGTGAGTAAGGGGCTCGGAGTCTGGCCGGGGTGCGGTATCCCCCCGGCCTAAGACATATGTCCCCTCCCCGGGGGAACTTGGGGCCCGGCCTTGGGGTGTGGCCGGTCATGTTTCGGGGCACCCCTTGGCCGGTGGGGGTATACCCTGGGGGACGGAGCCGCAGCGGGAAAGTGGGATTAAAGGAGATGATTACTAGCACAAAAATAAATAAGAAACAGAATGAGCGGGAGGTGGAGGTGATGGAAACGGAAGTTTCCAAACTTACAAGCGCCACGATGTCAAGCGCAGGGGAGGAGCAGAGTCGGAGTGAAACGACGAGTGGGTCGAGCACTTGCAAGGCGCAGGTTCCAGTACTGAGGATCAAAAAGATCGATCAGATCGATCATAAAATCGCAGTGAGGAAGCCAGTGCTGAGGACGAGAATGACCCTACCGCCGAATGATCGGGCAGTGGCTGGTCCATCCAGAGGGCCTGTAATGTCGGTGAAACCATCTGTGGACACGGAGGAGCCATTTGTGGACGTGGAGGACACGGAACACTATGACTCAGATGAAGAGGAATTCATACCTCCTCCCAGGAAAAGGAAGAGAGGAAGGCCCGAGACCACCGGCGCATTCAGGCTGGTTAAACAAGAAAGGGAAGAGAGAGCCAAAATAGAAGAGGAGTATGAGAGAGCCATCGCGAGCACCAAGGTTCCTTATCAAGAATCTAAACAATTCTTGCGAATGAAGGACCTGGTGTTAGAATGTGCGGACGATCTGAGAATTGCTCCAAACGCAGAAATAGCGGCCGAGAGTCTGAACCAGACACGGGCGTTAATGGAGGCGCTCTGCAAGTCCAAGAAGGGATTGCAAGGGAAGATTCAGGCACAGATTAAGGAGGCGGCCTGCTATTTAGAGGCTGCCATCACTACCATCTGTGGGAGAATCTATGCAAAAGATATCGGAGAGGAAGAGGGCTCGACGGAGGCACTGAGGAAGCAAGTCCGGGCCCTTAAGGCGGAGAACACCAGGCTTCATAATGAAGCCAAAAGAGCGCGGATAATGCGTAAAAGTATAGAGGATGGAAGCATCCAACCTCCCGCAATAGACACGCACCCGCCAGACGAGTTGGAAAAGATGGGGGAAGCTGCGCAACCCCAACAGAGCACTGACGACCCGATGGAGGTGGAGATGGAGGTGAGGGCGACTCCCTTGCCTTCATCGCAGCCAATGAGACCCCCCATCAAAGGAACAACCAAGGCGCTAGGGGAGCATCCTCCTGGAATAAGCAAAGAGGAGGATAAAGTAATATATGATGACCTGTCACAAAGGATCCAGGCATTACTCGAGGAGAGAGGGGCTTTTATGGAGAACCTCAAGAGAGGGGATAGTAAATCCCTCCCGCTGGAAAGAAAACTTTCTTCTTCATTTTCAAATACCTCCACGCCCCTTCGGCCGGCGGTACCGGCCAGCTGCCCCGAGCGGACGCCTGCTGCGCAAGGTGGCGTTGATCCTCGGGCAACGACGGTTGGTGACAAGGAGAGGAAGAAAAAGAAGAAGGGGAAGAAGAAGAAGACAGAGGCGAAGGAGGAACCGAAGCCTCAACGTCCGAGAGAGGACTTTCTCTTGAAAAGGAAGAATCCCCCCTCCATCCCAATGCCCGGCCCGGAGAAGGCTCCACTCCCTCCCCAACAAACCGAAACCCAGGAAATTTTCTGGAGCAAGGTTGTAGGCAGACGGGAGAAGGAAGCCACAAGAAAACGGAACCAACAACAAACACCGACATCCGGACCGGGAAAAAGGGCCGCATCCTCACTCCCTCCTCAAAAAGAGGAGGGTAAGGCGATGGAGAGACCGAAGCCCGCAAAAAAGGAGGGTATAGGGAACAAGAGGGCTCTCAGAACTGCCGCGGTCACTCTCACATGTCCCCCTGGAAGTTATGGTGAGGTGATCGGCAAGGCAAGGGATATGATCAATATCAAGGACCTTGGCATCCCCAGCGTTAAGGCGCACATAGGGGTCACGGGTGCAATGGTCTATGAGGTCAAGGGGAAGGATCGTGGGACCAAAGCAGATGAGTTTGCGAATAAGCTCCGCGAAGTCCTAAAGGACGTTGAAGGCGTCAGAGTAGGAAGGCCGGTTAAAACGGCTGAACTACGTGTTCGTGGCCTTGATAGGGCCACAACAGATGAAGAAATAAGAAGGAAGCTAGCGGAGGTGGGAGAGTGCAGCCCAGACGATGTAAGAGTTGGGAAAATGCGCTTTGCCGCCAGAGCCCTAGGCACCGTTTGGGTGAAGTGCCCGCTTGCCTCTGCGAAGAAGATACTAGCGGTGGCCAGAATCCAGATTGGCTGGATAATGGCCACCGTGGAACTTCTAAAAGAACGGCCTGTGCAGTGCTACAAATGCATGGGCATGGGCCATGTGCAGGCGCAATGCAAGAATGACAGGGACAGGAGAAATACCTGTTACAATTGTGGGGAAGAGGGGCACAAAGCTCAAGATTGCCAAAACTCTTCCAAGTGCGTGTTGTGCGCGGAAGCAGGCAGACCTGCGGGACACAGGATGGGGAGCAGGATCTGCACCCCTCCTAAACAAAGGGGCAAACCAGAGAAGGAGAAGGCAGGGCTGCCAAAGAAAACCCCGGCTGGAAGGAGTGCAGAAGGTGGAACAACCTCAAGAGAAGGAACGCAGAAGACCCGCAGAATCACGCGCAGTGGAAGCAAAGGAATGTCTGCTGCTGCCGCTGTCGCTGCAAAAGAATTATCTGCGGAGAGGAAGGAACAACCTAAGAAAGATGGGAATGATGAGCCTAAGGAGGCAAATCAAATGATGGAGGTGGTCATGGAGGAGGCCGGCGACACATAGAGTCATGTCGATACCCCTTCTTCAGGCCAACCTTAATCACGCCCGGCGCGCCCAGGATCTATTCATTCAGACCATGATGGCGCGCCGGTGTGGTGTGGGGATTGCCGCCGAGCCCTACATGGTACCGGAAAGTCACCCATGTTGGGCGACTAACGGTGCGGGCTCGGTGGCCATTACGTGGAGGAGAGAGGTGAACTCCCCCCCCTGCAGAAAAATAGGTGAGGGCAGGGGGTTCGTCTCTGTAGAATGGGGGCCTATCTCTATCGTGGGGTGCTACATCTCCCCAAATATGGGCATTGCCGAGTTTGAGCAAGTGATGGACGGGGTGGCGGACTTTGTCCGTACCTGCCTTCCCCGCCCGGTAATAGTGGCCGGGGACTTTAACGCTAAGTCTAGCAGTTGGGGTTCCCGGCGCACCGATGCTAGGGGCAATGCCCTTGAGACATGGGCGGCGGCACTCGGCCTGTACATTATGAATACAGGCACGAGGAGCACCCTTATCAGGCCGCAGGGAGAGTCGATAATTGACCTTACGTGGGCCAATTCCCCTGCGGCCAGCAGAATAAGCGGATGGAGAGTGGTGGACGACGAGACTCTATCTGATCATCTCTATATAGAGATGCGGGTCTGCGTCGTCCGCCAAGGGGTGCTCAGCCGCGCCCAAGGGGGAGATGAGAGGCCTCCAAGGAGATGGGCCTTGAAGAAGTTGGATGCAGACAGGCTAGTGGCCGCAGTCGCCTCGGCGACCTGGCCCGGCACGGTTATACCCAATGAGGGAGTGCAGGGTCGGGTCGAATGGCTCGGGGAGGTGATCACGAGTGCGTGTGACGCAGCCATGCCCCGGGTCAAATATATACCGCGCCGCAAAGCGTACTGGTGGTCGGACGAAATAGCCGAACAAAGGCAAGTGTCAGTCCGAGCCAGACGCCGATTTACACGAGCAAGGCGGCGCGGAGATGACGAGGTGACGGCTGAGACTTACGCGGAATACCGATTCGAGCGTAATACCCTTAGCGCGGCCATTAGGAAGGCCAAGGCCAGAGCTTGGGACGAGCAGCTGCTCGCTCTGAACTCGGACCCGTGGGGGCGCCCGTACAAGACCGTCATGAACAAATTACGGCATTGGGCGCCCTCCGTGACGGAGACCCTAGAGGCCCCGGAGCTAACACAACTGCTCGACAAATTATTCCCAGTGGTGGTTAGGACTCCACGTCAACTTGACGACGAAGAGCCTGCCCCCTGGGAGGAGGAATACGGGGTCACGGGGTCTGAGATGGCCGGGATTGTCAAACGGTTGAAGTCGAGGGGCAATAAAGCCCCTGGACCGGATGGCATTCCCGGTCGGGTCTGGGTGCTGGCCTTGGACCACCTGTCTGCATTCGTGAGGCAATTGTTTACGGATTGCCTCAAGCAAGGAGTCTTCCCCCCGGCTTGGGAGAGGGCCAATTTGGTCCTCATCCCCAAGGGGGCCAAAGTTGCGGGGAGTCCGCAGGCGTACAGGCCCATCTGTCTGCTGGACGAGATTGGCAAATTATTCGAACGTATAATTGCCGACCGTCTCGTCCGGCATCTCGCCCGGGTTGGCCCCGATCTTCACGGGGACCAATATGGATTCCGCGAGGGAAAGTCAACCATTGACGCGATTCGCCGCGTCAGGTCCCTCGCGGAGTCAGTCATGGAGGATGGCGGGGTGGCGTTGGCGGTGTCGTTAGACATCGTCAACGCGTTTAACACCCTGCCATGGGATCGGATAGAGGACGCGATGACATATCATCGCGTCCCCGACTACCTCGTGAGGATCATCAGGGGATATTTCCGGGCGAGGTACATAGAGTACAGAGACAGGGATGGGTGTGTACGTCAAAGGGAGATCACGTGTGGGGTCCCGCAGGGGTCGGTTCTCGGACCCTTGTTGTGGGACCTCGCGTTTGATAGAACTCTCCGCACGGCCCTCCCCCCCGGCAGCGGTGTCGTCTGTTACGCGGACGACACGCTAGTGCTGACCGGGGCGGATAGCTGGGGGGAGGCCCGAGGACGGGCGGAAATAGCAGTGGCATGCGTAGTTCGCGAAATAAGAGGTATGGGCCTGAGAGTGGCGCCTCAGAAAACTGAGGCGCTTTACTTCCACGACGGTTCTCGCGGGGAGCCTCCGCAGGCCCATATCTCGGTGGATGGCACCTCCGTCCGGGTTGGGACACAGGCGAAATATCTGGGTCTCATTCTGGACGGAAAGTGGAGTTTTATACCCCATTTTGAGCGGCTGGCCCCCAGGTTGGAAGGGGTGGCGGCTGCACTTGGTCGACTCCTCCCTAACCTGGGGGGGCCGGATGGAAGGGTCCGCCGCATGTACGCCGGCATTGTCAACTCGGTTGCCCTCTATGGGGCACCGGTTTGGGCTGGGGCTGCGCTCACCACTCCTCGCATAAAAGACGCCCTGCGTAGAGTGCAGCGGCGCATCGCGATAAGGGTGGTGCGCGGTTATCGGACAGTGTCACATGCGGCGGCCGCGACCCTGGCGGGGCTTCCGCCAATGGAGCTCGTCGCGCTGATGTACCAAGAAACGTACGATCAGACGCGCGAGCTTCAGAGGCGGAACATACGTATGACTGCCGGGGTCAGAAGGGGTATGAGACTCCGTGCCCGGCGACGCATGACTGAGAGATGGGAGGAATATCTCCTCAACATCCCGGAGACCAACTCCGGGACTCGCGTCGTCGGGGCCGTGCGGCCACACCTGGAGGAATGGGTGAAGAGGCCGCGAGGCAATGAGGTGTCATTCCACACTGCGCAGGTGTTCTCCGGGCATGGTTGCTTTGGGGAATACCTGTGCAGAATCGGGAAGGAGCGAACTACAGCATGCCACCACTGCGAGGATGGATTGGACACTGCGCAGCACACGTTGGCCTATTGCCCCGCATGGGCCAACGAGCGCAGTGTCCTTACTGATAAAGTCGGGGAAGACCTCTCGCTGTCGACACTGGTGGAACGGATGCTCGACGGCGAGGAAGAATGGAAGGCGGTAACCTCCTTCTGCTCATCAGTCATGAGGCAGAAGGAGGATGCGGAGAGGGCGCGAGAGGGGGCCCGAGATAGAGGAGACGGCGACGGGGGCGGCCCGCCGAGGCGGGGTCGCGGAGGCGGACCACCTCGTCGCCGTACAAGGAGACGCCCCCCTGACGGGGTACGCTAAGAGGGAAGGATGAAGGACAAGGGGCGCTATGCCCCCCTCGTCCGGAGACAAAGATGGGAGGCCAATTAGGGCGATTGGTTGGGCGGGGGGCGCTGTGCCTCCCCCGCACGATAGGAGAACGAAGGCCCCTTTTGGGGCGGAGAAGTAGTAGTTCTAGGAGGGGAGCGGGGGCGGGTGTCGCCTGGCTGGCGGCCGCACGGCGAAAGCCTTGCGGCCGGGAGTCGGGCGGCATCCGTCCCCGCCCCCCCGGCCGAGGTCCTCCTCCCGGGGAGGGCCTCGGTGACGCCCCCGGACCAATGGTCGAATCCCGTTAATGGAGGGAACCGCGGCCCGGGGGCATGGGGACCACAGAGGCTCGCCAGGAGCCTCATCGCACGTGGTCCCCCGGGTATGGACGCGGCAGCGGCGGCCCTCTCACCGGTGCCTTAGAGCGCCGGTGGGAGGGTGGCGCTGCCTGCGGGGGTTCTCCCCTCTCTTCTGGGGGGGAGTTCCCAGGAGTAGGGTTCCCGGAGCGCTGGCCGAATCTCTTCTTCCTTTGGGAGAGAGAGGGAGCCTCGTTCCGGGAGCCGGGGGTGGCGGCTCGAGCGGGAACACTCGAGCCGTGACCCCGCCCCCCAAACTTTTTGGGAGGGCGTGACGTGGGGGTGGTGTCCCCCTGCGTCGCAACCGCGAAGAACCGCACGATAAGTGCGGGGGGAGAGTATCTTCCTCTCGGGGAAGATGCTCTCCCGGGATGAAAAGGCTTGGGGATGGCAAGAAGTAATGCTTCGGCAGTTCCTTGCCATCCCCCGAATAGCCCGCGAAGGCACCCGCTGTGGTTTTAGTGAGGTAGGTCTTGGACCCCATCGTCGATACATTCGTGTATCGGTGATGGGGGACAAGGAGTCCCACATAACCCTCATCCCCTACCCGGGGGATGAGTGGTACCATGAGGTTTCCACAGCGTCAAAAAAAAAAAAAAAAAAAAAAAAAAAAAAAAAAAAAAAAAAAAAAAGGTTAGGTTAGGTTAGGTTAGGTTAGGTTAGGTTAGGTTAGGTTGCGGGCTCGGTGGCCATTACGTGGAGGAGAGAGGTGAACTCCCCCCCCCTGCAGAAAAATAGGTGAGGGCAGGGGGTTCGTCTCTGTAGAATGGGGGCCTATCTCTATCGTGGGGTGCTACATCTCCCCAAATATGGGCATTGCCGAGTTTGAGCAAGTGATGGACGGGGTGGCGGACTTTGTCCGTACCTGCCTTCCCCGCCCGGTAATAGTGGCCGGGGACTTTAACGCTAAGTCTAGCAGTTGGGGTTCCCGGCGCACCGATGCTAGGGGCAATGCCCTTGAGACATGGGCGGCGGCACTCGGCCTGTACATTATGAATACAGGCACGAGGAGCACCCTTATCAGGCCGCAGGGAGAGTCGATAATTGACCTTACGTGGGCCAATTCCCCTGCGGCCAGCAGAATAAGCGGATGGAGAGTGGTGGACGACGAGACTCTATCTGATCATCTCTATATAGAGATGCGGGTCTGCGTCGTCCGCCAAGGGGTGCTCAGCCGCGCCCAAGGGGGAGATGAGAGGCCTCCAAGGAGATGGGCCTTGAAGAAGTTGGATGCAGACAGGCTAGTGGCCGCAGTCGCCTCGGCGACCTGGCCCGGCACGGTTATACCCAATGAGGGAGTGCAGGGTCGGGTCGAATGGCTCGGGGAGGTGATCACGAGTGCGTGTGACGCAGCCATGCCCCGGGTCAAATATATACCGCGCCGCAAAGCGTACTGGTGGTCGGACGAAATAGCCGAACAAAGGCAAGTGTCAGTCCGAGCCAGACGCCGATTTACACGAGCAAGGCGGCGCGGAGATGACGAGGTGACGGCTGAGACTTACGCGGAATACCGATTCGAGCGTAATACCCTTAGCGCGGCCATTAGGAAGGCCAAGGCCAGAGCTTGGGACGAGCAGCTGCTCGCTCTGAACTCGGACCCGTGGGGGCGCCCGTACAAGACCGTCATGAACAAATTACGGCATTGGGCGCCCTCCGTGACGGAGACCCTAGAGGCCCCGGAGCTAACACAACTGCTCGACAAATTATTCCCAGTGGTGGTTAGGACTCCACGTCAACTTGACGACGAAGAGCCTGCCCCCTGGGAGGAGGAATACGGGGTCACGGGGTCTGAGATGGCCGGGATTGTCAAACGGTTGAAGTCGAGGGGCAATAAAGCCCCTGGACCGGATGGCATTCCCGGTCGGGTCTGGGTGCTGGCCTTGGACCACCTGTCTGCATTCGTGAGGCAATTGTTTACGGATTGCCTCAAGCAAGGAGTCTTCCCCCCGGCTTGGGAGAGGGCCAATTTGGTCCTCATCCCCAAGGGGGCCAAAGTTGCGGGGAGTCCGCAGGCGTACAGGCCCATCTGTCTGCTGGACGAGATTGGCAAATTATTCGAACGTATAATTGCCGACCGTCTCGTCCGGCATCTCGCCCGGGTTGGCCCCGATCTTCACGGGGACCAATATGGATTCCGCGAGGGAAAGTCAACCATTGACGCGATTCGCCGCGTCAGGTCCCTCGCGGAGTCAGTCATGGAGGATGGCGGGGTGGCGTTGGCGGTGTCGTTAGACATCGTCAACGCGTTTAACACCCTGCCATGGGATCGGATAGAGGACGCGATGACATATCATCGCGTCCCCGACTACCTCGTGAGGATCATCAGGGGATATTTCCGGGCGAGGTACATAGAGTACAGAGACAGGGATGGGTGTGTACGTCAAAGGGAGATCACGTGTGGGGTCCCGCAGGGGTCGGTTCTCGGACCCTTGTTGTGGGACCTCGCGTTTGATAGAACTCTCCGCACGGCCCTCCCCCCCGGCAGCGGTGTCGTCTGTTACGCGGACGACACGCTAGTGCTGACCGGGGCGGATAGCTGGGGGGAGGCCCGAGGACGGGCGGAAATAGCAGTGGCATGCGTAGTTCGCGAAATAAGAGGTATGGGCCTGAGAGTGGCGCCTCAGAAAACTGAGGCGCTTTACTTCCACGACGGTTCTCGCGGGGAGCCTCCGCAGGCCCATATCTCGGTGGATGGCACCTCCGTCCGGGTTGGGACACAGGCGAAATATCTGGGTCTCATTCTGGACGGAAAGTGGAGTTTTATACCCCATTTTGAGCGGCTGGCCCCCAGGTTGGAAGGGGTGGCGGCTGCACTTGGTCGACTCCTCCCTAACCTGGGGGGGCCGGATGGAAGGGTCCGCCGCATGTACGCCGGCATTGTCAACTCGGTTGCCCTCTATGGGGCACCGGTTTGGGCTGGGGCTGCGCTCACCACTCCTCGCATAAAAGACGCCCTGCGTAGAGTGCAGCGGCGCATCGCGATAAGGGTGGTGCGCGGTTATCGGACAGTGTCACATGCGGCGGCCGCGACCCTGGCGGGGCTTCCGCCAATGGAGCTCGTCGCGCTGATGTACCAAGAAACGTACGATCAGACGCGCGAGCTTCAGAGGCGGAACATACGTATGACTGCCGGGGTCAGAAGGGGTATGAGACTCCGTGCCCGGCGACGCATGACTGAGAGATGGGAGGAATATCTCCTCAACATCCCGGAGACCAACTCCGGGACTCGCGTCGTCGGGGCCGTGCGGCCACACCTGGAGGAATGGGTGAAGAGGCCGCGAGGCAATGAGGTGTCATTCCACACTGCGCAGGTGTTCTCCGGGCATGGTTGCTTTGGGGAATACCTGTGCAGAATCGGGAAGGAGCGAACTACAGCATGCCACCACTGCGAGGATGGATTGGACACTGCGCAGCACACGTTGGCCTATTGCCCCGCATGGGCCAACGAGCGCAGTGTCCTTACTGATAAAGTCGGGGAAGACCTCTCGCTGTCGACACTGGTGGAACGGATGCTCGACGGCGAGGAAGAATGGAAGGCGGTAACCTCCTTCTGCTCATCAGTCATGAGGCAGAAGGAGGATGCGGAGAGGGCGCGAGAGGGGGCCCGAGATAGAGGAGACGGCGACGGGGGCGGCCCGCCGAGGCGGGGTCGCGGAGGCGGACCACCTCGTCGCCGTACAAGGAGACGCCCCCCTGACGGGGTACGCTAAGAGGGAAGGATGAAGGACAAGGGGCGCTATGCCCCCCTCGTCCGGAGACAAAGATGGGAGGCCAATTAGGGCGATTGGTTGGGCGGGGGGCGCTGTGCCTCCCCCGCACGATAGGAGAACGAAGGCCCCTTTTGGGGCGGAGAAGTAGTAGTTCTAGGAGGGGAGCGGGGGCGGGTGTCGCCTGGCTGGCGGCCGCACGGCGAAAGCCTTGCGGCCGGGAGTCGGGCGGCATCCGTCCCCGCCCCCCCGGCCGAGGTCCTCCTCCCGGGGAGGGCCTCGGTGACGCCCCCGGACCAATGGTCGAATCCCGTTAATGGAGGGAACCGCGGCCCGGGGGCATGGGGACCACAGAGGCTCGCCAGGAGCCTCATCGCACGTGGTCCCCCGGGTATGGACGCGGCAGCGGCGGCCCTCTCACCGGTGCCTTAGAGCGCCGGTGGGAGGGTGGCGCTGCCTGCGGGGGTTCTCCCCTCTCTTCTGGGGGGGAGTTCCCAGGAGTAGGGTTCCCGGAGCGCTGGCCGAATCTCTTCTTCCTTTGGGAGAGAGAGGGAGCCTCGTTCCGGGAGCCGGGGGTGGCGGCTCGAGCGGGAACACTCGAGCCGTGACCCCGCCCCCCAAACTTTTTGGGAGGGCGTGACGTGGGGGTGGTGTCCCCCTGCGTCGCAACCGCGAAGAACCGCACGATAAGTGCGGGGGGAGAGTATCTTCCTCTCGGGGAAGATGCTCTCCCGGGATGAAAAGGCTTGGGGATGGCAAGAAGTAATGCTTCGGCAGTTCCTTGCCATCCCCCGAATAGCCCGCGAAGGCACCCGCTGTGGTTTTAGTGAGGTAGGTCTTGGACCCCATCGTCGATACATTCGTGTATCGGTGATGGGGGACAAGGAGTCCCACATAACCCTCATCCCCTACCCGGGGGATGAGTGGTACCATGAGGTTTCCACAGCGTCAAAAAAAAAAAAAAAAAAAAAAAAGGTTAGGTTAGGTTAGGTTCAGGTTAGGTTAGGTTAGGTTAGGTTAGGTTAGGTTAGGTTAGGTTCTCTCTCGTGGGATGCGGCCTTGCCGTGGCGAGAGAGCTCACCCCTTGCAAGAGGATAGTCTTGCAAGGGGTGCTAACAGCATCCCGTACCCGAGTAACGTCGGGTACATCAACTCCCCGAGTCTGGGGAGTTTCCCCAGTCTTGGGGAGCCCTCCCTGTGGGAGGAGGGGGCCCACTTCCCCTATAGAGCTTCGGCTCGTATGTGGTAGAGGATGGCGACCTTGAATACAAACGCCCGGTGGTATGGCACCGTTAGGGGATGGACATTGCACGGCGCCTTTGGCGCTGTCCTCCCTCCATACTGTTGCGGTTTGCGCCGCTGGGACTTCCTCCACCGTGCTCTGGGGGGGTATTTTTTCGGGGGTTTTTCTCCCGGGGGTATTCCCCCGGGGTTTCGGGGTGGGGGTCTTTGCGGCTGGGGTCGCGGGGGAGGGGACCAGCTGTGATCACCCGAGGGGCCTTGCCCGGAGGGTTTAACCCGAGGGGCATCGCCCGGAGGGGATTACAGCGGTCAGTCGCCGGGGCCGCTTGGACGTATTCCGAGGCGGGGCCCGGCGACAAGAAGTACCCCAGGGTGCTGGTTGGGAGTCCCCAGGCTGGGTAGCCTGGGTCTCCGCCCCAGCGTCCCTGGGGGGTTGCCGCGCCCGGGCCACTCGGACGTATTCCGAGCTCGGGTCGGGCGCGGTGTGGAGGTCGCGCGTGATTACCCGAGGGGCTTTGCCCGGAGGGGTTACCCAAGGGGCATAGCCCGGAGGGTGCCACGCGGACCTGCCGCCGAGGCCGCTCGGACTTATTCCGAGGCAGGGCTCGGCGGCGAGAGCAAGTACTCCTGGCCGGTCGGGACCGTTTCCCCTTCCGAACCGGCCGGTCAGGAGAGGCGTAGTCCCTTCCGCTGGACGTGATTACCGGCGGGGGGACGTGCTGGTCGCCACGGCGGGCAAGGTGTGGACGGGGAGCGGCGTCCTCACCCCAACCGTCCGTGGGGCCCCCTGGGTGGCGCCACCCCCAGCGGTACCCGCGCTGTCGGAGGCGCGGGACCCCCGAAAAACCCGTGTGCGGTGTCACAGCTTCACACGGGGGAGTAAGGGGCTGGAGCCGGGCCAGGGGGGGTCTTTATCCCCTCTGGTTTCGGCATAGGTGGGCTCCCGGTGAGTCCACCGGGCCCGGCCGTCGGAGTGTGCCGGTCATGTTTCGGGCACTTCGGCGGGCGGTGGGAGATACGCCGGTCCACCGAGCCGCTGGGGGTAATGGGATTAACTACAATGAAGAGTTTTAATAACAATATCAATACGAGTACAAAAAGGGAGGCACAAATCCCTAACAGTAGAAGGGATGAGTCGGGACACGACACCGAGAAGATGGATACCGAGAGTAGCCATGGCTCGGGTCGGGATACACCGACTTTCGGAAAGGAGGAGAGACGCCCGCCTCCCGCGAGCATGAAATCCTCGGGTAAAGTCGAGGAAATACGCTCCAGGGTTGGAACCAAGGAGGTGATGAGGCTGAGCGCGGAATTGAAGGATGCTGCTGCATCGACTCCACTTCCCCCCGACGCGGACTTCCAGATGGAAGAAGTTATCCGGGTCGGTGGAGCGAAGGGAAGAATCAAGGGCCGCAAGGGAAAGAAGAGAAGGAGAATTAAATCACCCGCTCAGTATTCCTCCACAGAGACAGAGGAGGTGGAAGTAGAGGACGTGGAGGATGCCGTGGAGATGGCCAAAGGCCCGGTAGATGCTCTCAAGAGAAAACCGGGAAGGCCTCCCAAGGAAGGGTGCGGCCTATATGTAGGTCGCTCTAAAGCAAAGGAGGAACTGGCACGCCGGGAACGCGAGGAGGAATACCTCCAAGCCGAGAGGGAACTCGAGGAGGAGTGGACCGAAGCAGCCAAGACTCGTTCGATGAGAGCCCTCAAAGGAGAGATCATCGAGGACGGTGAAGAGGCGGAGGTGGAAAAACGGGAAATCCCTGATCTCCCCGCCTCGGAAATTATAGCGGAGGTGAACAAGGTGGTCCAGGCGATCAGGAAGATTTCCTCCTTTACCAAGGGTTACAAAGGGACCTCCCGCAAAGTCCTGAAGGAAGCGGCAGAGGTGGTCACATCGGCCACAAAGGAGCTGTGTCGTCGCACGGCAAACGAGGAGAACATGAAGTTAAGGGAGGAAAACCGCCAACTTAAGGCCGAAATAGCCTCCATGAAGCGGACGGTACAGGGATTTCGGGTGGAAATCCGAAACCTGAGGGAGGAGTTTGTTACCTCTGGAAAAGGGGGAGACACTTCGGCCACCAAGGAGGACACGGCTCCCGTCAACCTCAAACGGAAGGGGAAGCACGATGACATGGGCGTTGCACCTGGATCTTGTCAACAGGAGAGCGCATTAGGCAATATGGAGGCCTCCATCATCAAGCAAGTAGGCGAGATGATGAATGCGAGATTCGCGGCGGTCGAGGAGAGGCTCCCACCGGAAAGGAGCTTTCGACCTCCGGTGGGAGCTTCTGCCAATAAGACAGTACCGGCAGGGGCGAAGGCTCCAAAAACATATGCTGCAGCAGCGGCTGCAAAATCCGGGGACGAGCCCAAGGAGAAGAGGGTGCTGAGGAGCAAGACTTGTCAACCTCCGCAACCCCCAAAGAACTCCGCTCCAACAAAGAGCGGGCCAAAAGTTGGCGTGACGGCAGTGCAGAAACCGAGGATTACTTCAATCCAAGAGGTCTGCACTGACGTCAAAATACTCTCTGCTCCTCATAACAGGAAAGAGGAGCAGGAGTGGATGGTGGCGGAGGCGAGGAAGAAGGGGAGCAAGAAGAAGAAGGGGAACACTGTAAATCCTCAGCCCATCAGGAAGGAAGCAAAAGCTCCACCGATATTAGCGGCAGTGAAAAGAGGAGCAGCAGCAGTGAAAAGTGGTACAGCGGCAAAGAAAACCAGTGGAGCGGCTGGAAAAGAAAACAGCCCTCCGAAGGTCAACATCCGTCCCCCCAGGAGAGCGGCAATAATGATTAGTATGCCATCTCATGGGGGAAACGAGATGGAGACCACGGACGCCGACGGAGTGGCGACCCAACGGTCTTTGGGCGAAGCGATGGCCGGAATCCAGAAAGAGATTCGTCTGCAGGATTTCGGCATCGCATCGCTGAGACCAAAGAGGGCCGCCACCGGGGGCATACTGTACGAAGTGGCCGGGGAGGGGAATGCCGAAAAGGCTAAATTGTTGGCGGAGGCCTTGAAGAAATCCCTTGAACCCAAGGGAATCAAGGTCTCCGTCCCTATAAAGAGGTCGGAGATACGTATCTCCGGCCTGGATGACTCCGCGACAGCAGGAGACGTTTTGGCTTCATTGGCTGGGGCAGGAGGCTGTCTCGAGGGGGATATCAGGATCGGCAAAATATCCAGGTCCCCCCGGGACGGCCTGAATTCTTGCTGGGTTCAAATCCCGTCTTCAGCGGCCAGCAAGATAACGAAAGCTGGCCCACTGATGGTCGGTTGGACCACAGTGAAAGTTGAAGCACTGGAGGCCCGCCCTCTACAGTGCTTCAGGTGCATGGGCGCGGGTCATACCCGCGCTACATGCAAGGCAGAAACAGACCGCAGCGGTCTTTGTTACCGCTGCGGTAAAGCCGGGCACAAGGCGGGTGGATGCACAGAGCGGCCTTGCTGCCCGTATTGTAAAGATCACGGGCGCAAGGCCGACCACAGGTACGGGGGGAGGGCCTGTGAGTATGCGAAAATCACAAAAAGGGGAGGGAACAGAAGCAGGCAGGAGCAGGAGCCGAAAACAAAAGTAGAAGGGGGTGTCAAGGGGAAACAAGAACCCGAGAAGCCAGCTCAAGTGAGAGCTGCTAAGGAGACTGGCCTGGAGGGGGTGAGCAAGGTGTAATTATGCCTCGTGACAATGCTCATCTCCTCCAGGTTAATATTAACCACTCGGCCAGGGCGCAAGACCTGCTCATACAGCACCTGGCGGAGTGGAGCATCGACTTAGCGGTAGTGGCGGAGCCGTACCAGGTCCCACAGCAGGGAAATTGGCTGGGGGACATCCTGGGCTCTGTTGCCATTGTTGGCAAGGGGGAGAGGGAAGCCCTACCACTATCCTTAATGGGGAAAGGGGAGGGCTTTGTGTCCGGAAGATGGGGGGAAACCGTCGTGGTGGGGGTGTACTACTCTCCCAATAGGGATCTCACCCAGTTCGAGGAGTACCTGGGTAGGTTGGCGGATGAAATAAACCGCCACCTCCCGGGCCGAGTCTTGGTCATGGGGGACCTAAACGCCAAATCTGACGCGTGGGGTTCCCCCGTGACCAATGCAAGGGGTGAGATCCTGGAAGAGTGGGGGGCACAACTCGACCTTCTGGTCATCAACAGAGGGTCAGAGTTTACCTGCGTGCGGAACAACGGGGGATCCATCGTAGATGTTACATGGGGATCCCCTCGAGCCGCACGTATGGTAAGTGGCTGGCGGGTGGTGGTGGGGTCGGAGACCCTATCGGATCATAGAAATATAAGGATGGAGGTCTCTGACCCTTCCTTAGGACGCCGGCCACGCCCCCGGGAGGAAAGACGCGGTGCACCCCTGCCCCCCCGATGGGCGCTTAAGCGCCTTGACGAGGACGCCTTAATGGCGGCCGCCACAGCCAAGGCGTGGGAAGAACCTCCCGCGCCTGACGCCTGCGACGCAAACGAGGAGGCGGCCTGGTTCCGATCGGCAATGGTGGAGATTTGCGATTCCGCCATGCCGAGGAGCCAGGCCAATCATAAGAAGAGGGGGGTGTACTGGTGGTCTGAGGAGAAATCACGGTTACGCGCAACGTGCATCCGTTCGAGACACCGGTACACCCACTGCCGACGCAGGCGTCACACGGTTGACGAGGCGGCCGAGCTGTTGGAGGTATATAAAGAGGCGAAGAAGTCCCTCCAACGAGCCATTAAGGAGGCCAAGGCCCGGGCCTGGGACGAGCTCCTGGAGACCCTCAATAAGGATCCGTGGGGGCGTCCATACCGGATTGTAAGAAAGAAATTGCAGTCCGGTGGACCCCCGATCACAGAGGGTCTCCAACCCGATGTGTTAGAGGAGGTGGTCACCACTCTCTTCCCTCCGGACGTGGAGGAAGAGGGTGGGGACAGACCCTTGGGTCTACTAGTCCGAAACCAATGGACGGAGGACCTAAGGGTCACCGGGAAGGAGCTCGTCCAAGCGGTTAAGCGGCTCCGGGCTAAGAATACAGCTCCGGGGCCGGACGGAATACCGGGCAAGGCCTGGGCCATGGCCCTAAGCGTCCTCGGGGGCCGTATGAGGCAGCTATTTGACAGCTGCCTCAGGGCGGGACGGTTTCCCGACATCTGGAAGGAGGCCAAATTGGTCCTCCTGAAGAAAGAGGGGCGACCCGCAGACTCACCTGCGGCGTACCGCCCCATTTGCTTGTTGGATGAGGCGGGCAAGCTATTCGAAAGAATAGTAGCTGCCCGCCTCAGGGACCACCTATCGCGGGTAGGACCCGACCTGGCGGAATGCCAATACGGATTCCGAGAGGGCAGATCGACGATCGACGCTATTATGCGCGTCAGGGCCCTCTCGGATGAAGCAACGGCAAGGGGCGGCGTGTTGATCGGGACGAGTTTAGATATCTCGAACGCGTTCAACACGCTGCCCTGGGAATGCATCCGCGAGGCACTCCGGTACCACCGGGTGCCTCGGTACATTCAGGATGTGGTCGGGGACTACTTCAGCGATAGGTGGATATCCTACACGGGGCGGTACCAAACGCCGCATCGCAGGAGGATGAGTCGGGGGGTTCCGCAGGGGTCGGTCTTAGGACCACTCCTGTGGAACCTCGGATACGATTGGGTGTTGCGGGGCGCACTTCTCCCGGGCATGCACCTAGTGTGTTACGCTGACGACACGCTGGTGCTTGCCCGGGGTGACAATTGGGAGGGGGCCCGCCGACTTGCATCGGTGGGTCTGGCACTCGTCGTTGGACGGATCCGCGCTTTGGGACTGAAGGTGGCCCTCCAAAAGACCGAAGTCATTCACTTCAACGGTCCAAGGAGGGGACCACCTCGGTCCCATATAGAGGTAGAGGGAGTCCGAATGGAGGTGAAGTCCCATTTGAAATATTTGGGACTCACGCTCGACAGCCGATGGAACTGGCGGGAACACTTCTGTCGCTTAGCCCCCCGGATAAGGGCAGCGGTCAACAGTATTGGTTGCTTGCTGCCCAACATCGGGGGGCCGAGGGAGAAGATCCGTCGCCTCTACATGGGGGCGATCGGATCCATGGCGCTCTACGGGGCACCTGTGTGGGCGGGCGACCTGATGGTACCCAGTCAAAGACTGCTGCTAGGTCTGCAGCGAAGGCTGGCCATCAGAATCGTCCGCGGTTATCGCACGGTCCCCGTGGAAGCGGCATGCGTGGTGTCGGGGTCGATACCCTGGACCCTGCTGGCGGAGGTGTACAAGGAACTGTACGAGCAGAGGAGGGACCTTCGCCAGCGGGGCCTGGCCCTGACACCGAAAGCGGCAGAGGTGGCCCGGCAAAGGGCAAGACAGCGCGCAGTGGAACGATGGTCGGAGGAATTACTCCGACCGAGGGCCGGTCTGCGCGCTGTCCAAGCAATTCAGCCGGTTCTATCGGATTGGCTGTCGAGAGATTTCGGACTCTCTTATAGGGTTGTGCAGGTGCTCACCGGGCACGGGTGCTTCGGTGAGTACCTGCACGATAAGGCGCGGAGGGAGCCAACGACGAAGTGCCACCATTGTACGGAGGTCAGGGACACGGCGCAACACACAGTGGAATTCTGCCCAGCATGGGCGGAACAGCGCCGTGCCCTGACCGATGCAATAGGGGGAGATTTGCAGCTCTCCAGCATGGTCAAGGCCATGCTGGAGAGCAAAGAAAAGTGGAGCGCCGTCGCCTCCTTCTGCGAGGACGTCCTAACGCGGAAGGAGGTGGCGGAAAGGGAGAGAGAGGAAGACCCGGACGCCGACCCGATGCGTCGCAAGAGGGCTGGCGTCCGGAGAAGGAGATTCGCCGCAGCCGCGGCGAGAGGATAGCGGGAAGGAGTTGTGCGAAGAAGGCGGGATCGGGAGAACAGTGTTCCCCAGATCCCGCCTCGGAGGGTGGGGGAGAGTCGTTCCTCTAGGGGGACGGCTCTTCCCCTCGCGAGGAGGTTCTCTCGGGGACCGTGGCCGAATCCCAACCCCCTCTGGGGGCGGAGGGAGCCCGATCCCCGGAAGAAAACCAAAAGAGAGGCGGAACGGAGGGGACACGATCCTCGCCCCACGGGACGAGGTTCACGGGCCCCTCCCTCCCGCTTAGGGATACTCCCTCTCTCGAGGGGGTCTTCCGAGAGGTGCCCCCCCGTGTCACGACCGAATCCTAACCCCCTCCGGGGGCGGTGGGAGCCGTGACACGGGGGGGCGGAGGGCTCGCAGGATCTTTGGAGCGGGGGCTTCGGAGATCCACTGCACGCGGGCTCTCACGAGGGGGAAGAGAATGGGTGGCCCCATTCTCTTCCTTCCAGGACCGGGGTAAAACCCGGTCCTTTTATCAAGGTTTGGAGCGCAAGCTCAGCGTGCAGCGACCCCGGCGTATGCGAAAGCGATTCCCGGGGCCGCTGCACAAGCGCTCAGAGGGCCACCGTGTGGTTTTAGTGGGTCGGGGGAGTCCCCGGGACGCATTTGAGTCCCGGTGGGCGTTGATCCCAGCCCCACATAACCCTCTCACCTCCCCCGAGGTGTGAGGGTATGCGGTCGCGCATTTCCACACGCAAAAAAAAAAAAAAAAAAAAAAAAAAAAAAAAAAAAAAGGTTAGGTTAGGTTAGGTTAGGTTAGGTTAGGTTAGGTTAGGTTAGGTTAGGTTAGGTTAGGTTAGGTTAGGTTAGGTTAGGTTAGGTTAGGTTCTCTATGGTCTTTCAGGGCCAGCCCAGGATCTCTTCGTCCAGAATATGGCGGAGAGAGACTGCGGCCTGGGGGTCGTAGCCGAGCCGCACCGTGTACCAGAGAATAACTGGGTAAGTAGTACGGACGGCTTGGCTGCGATCACCCACAGAGGCGCGTCAAACTCCCCCCCGATGGAGCTTTTAAAATCGGGGGAGGGCACTGTCACGGTGAGATGGGGGTCCATCATTGTAGTTGGCGTGTATCTCCCGCCGAGTCTCAGTAGAAGAGACTTTTGCGGGAGATTGCACGCCATTGAGAGACAGCTGACGGAATACCACCCCGCCCCAGTGATCGTCGCGGGGGACTTCAATGCCAAATCAGACGCTTGGGGTTCCCCGCGCGGTGACTGGCGGGGTGGTCAAGTATTGGATTGGGCGGCGCGAAGTGGCCTCCTCTCCTGTAACAGAGGAAGGAAGGCCACATGTGTAAGGAGGCAGGGGGAGTCAATCGTAGACTTAACATGGATCACTCCCTCTGCCTCAAGGTTGGTGAGCGGGTGGGAGGTGCTGACGGAGGTAGAAACCATTTCTGACCACAGATACGTGGAGTTCTCCGTCGGTGCCTTCCCCCGCGAAGTAATAGAGCGCCGCCGAAACAGAGAGGCTGTCTCTCGAAGATGGGCCCTCAGGAAACTTGATCAGGACGCGTTTCTGGCCGCGGTCGAGGCGGCCCTGATGGTTCGAGGAAGGGATAATAGGGGGGACCTAGAGGAAGAAAGGGCTTGGCTGCTTAAAACGGTAAGCGATGCCTGTGATGCAGCCATGCCCAGGATAAAACGGAGGTCCCCCCGAAAAACTTACTGGTGGTCGGAGGAAATCGCTGAAGCAAGGCGAATCTCTGACCACGCCAGAAGGAAAGTCTGCAGGCGGAAGAAGTTCGAGCGGTTAGACCCCGAAGGATACCAGGACGCGTGGGACGCTTATAAAGGAAAGCGTGATGACCTACGCGTCCTGATAAGGAAGGCAAAGGCGAGAGCCTGGGATGAGTTGCTCTCCTCCCTGGATGACGACCCGTGGGGGCGCCCTTATCGCATAGTTTTGAAAAAAACTAAAAAGTGGAGGCGCCCCAATCACGGAGTCTATGGACCCCCAATTCATCGGCCAAGTCGTGGACACCCTGTTCCCGCTGGAGGAGGGACATGCTAACCCGATTCCGGCGTTGGACTGGGTGTGGGACGAGGAGGCCATGGGGGTCACGGAGGGAGAGCTCCGGGATGCCATCAGAAAAATCAAAAACGGGAAAGCGCCCGGACCTGATGGCATCCACGGAAAAGTCTGGGCTCTCGCCCATCGGGGTCTTGCGGGGCCCATGCGGAGGATATACAACGAATGTTTCCGCATGGGCTCATTCCCACGAGAATGGAAGGAGGCAAACATCGTCCTCCTTCCAAAAGAGGGCAAGCCGAGGGATCAACCCTCGGCCTATAGGCCAATCTGCCTAATAGACGAGGCGGGTAAGATTCTTGAAAGAATCATAGTGGACCGCCTCGTCTACCACTTGTCCCGGGAGGGTCCTAATCTCAGCCAGGAGCAATACGGCTTCCGGGTCGGACGATCTACTATCGACGCGATACTTAAGGTTCGTTCGATCGCGGAGGCCGTAACGGAGGAAGGCGGGGTGTTGTTGGCGGTATCCTTAGATATATCAAACGCCTTCAACACCCTGCCATGGCACCGGATCGGGGCGGCCCTGGACTATCACCGGGTCCCCCCGTATCTGGTGTCAATCCTGGCGGACTACTTCCGGGACAGGCAATTGGCCTATACGGATAGAAATGCCGAGGAACAAAAGCGTCGAATGGCATGCGGGGTTCCGCAGGGGTCAGTACTGGGACCCCTACTGTGGAATCTCGCATACGACGCTGTTCTTCGGCAAGCCCTCCCCTCTGGCTGTCACACGGTGTGTTATGCAGATGATACGTTGGTGATGGCCAGAGGGAACTCGTGGGAAGAAGCAACCGCTCGAGCGAATCTCGCCGTTTGCCGCGTTGTGCGCTTTATAAGACAGATGGGGCTCAAAGTGGCGCCCCAAAAAACAGAAGCCATCTTCTTACATGATGGCTCTCATGGGGCGCCACCGAGAGCCCACATCCAAGTGGAGGACACCTCGATAGAGGTGGGGGCCTGCCTTAAATATTTGGGCCTCCACCTCGATGGAAAGTGGACCTTTCGAGAACACTTCCGCCGTATATCCCCTAAGGTAGAGAGGGCAGCAATGGCTCTTCAACGCCTGCTGCCCAATCTTGGGGGACCTGGCGGAAGTGTTCGAAGACTGTATGCTGGGACTATTCACGCCATGCTCCTGTACGGAGCCCCGGTATGGACGGAACGTCTGGAGGCCACCCGCGGCCCAAGAAATGCCTTAAGGCAAGTGCAGAGGCGGGTGGCCAACAGAATTTGCCGGGGCTACCGGACAGTGAGCTGGGCAGCTGTGGGGGTGCTCTCCGGAGTACCCCCTTTGGAGATGCTCGCCCGCATGTACGCGGACGTGTACACGCGTACACGCCAATATCAGCGGGCGGGCATCACAATGACGGAAAGTCTCCGGCATGCAGTGAGGGTCCACTCCCGACGGGCGTTGATCAGCAGATGGAAAGACAGCCTCGCAGATCAGAGGCTGCCAGGTCAGCGCACCGTCGGGGCCATAAGGCCCTGTCTAGAAAGCTGGCTAGACAGGGTCAAAGGAGGGGTGTCCTTCCATATGACGCAGGTGCTCACCGGACATGGTTGTTTCGGTGAGTACCTGCAAAGGATAGGGAAAGAGCGCACAACGCGGTGTCATCACTGCGGCCACGAGTGCGATACCGCCCAGCACACACTTGCAGACTGTGTTGCCTGGGCGGGTGAAAGAACGGAACTCGTGGCCGCTGTAGGGAGGGATCTGTCATTGCCCTCAATAGTGAGGGCAATGACAGATAATCAAGAAGTTTGGAAGGTGTTCTCCTCCTTCTGCAGCAAAGTTATGGTGCAGAAGGAGGAGGCTGAAAGAGAGAGAGAAAGGGAGGGAGGAGAGAGAGAGAGTGAAACGGAGGAAGGGGACGTGCCCCCTCTTTCCCCGGCATCGGCGGCCTTGGCCGTTTGTGGTGTCGGGGATCGGGGGGGGCGCGCCCCCGGCGCAAGTAGAGGAGAAAACAGCGAGGAGGAGGAAGGGGACGTGCCCCCTCTTTCCCCGGCATCGGCGGCCTCGGCCGTTTGTGGTGTCGGGGATCGGGGGGGGCCCGCCCCCAGCGTAAGAAGGAGTAGCGAAGAGGTGGAGGACGTGCCCCCTCCCGCCCCGCCGTCGGTGGGCTTGCCCACTTGTGGCGGCGGGGATCGGGGGGGGTACGTCCTCAGAAAAAGGAGGAAGAAGGGAGACGAAAGTGCGGAGGACAGGGGGGGGCCCTCTCTTTCCCCGCCATCGGGGGGCTTGCTCACCTGTGGTGGCGGGGATCGGGGGGGGCCCGCCTCATACATACCCGCGTCGAAACACGACGCGGGATGAGGTCTCCGGGGGGGGGCTGGGGACGTCTAAGTCCCGGGGCTCCTCCCCGAAGACCTCTCGAGAATTGGGGGCGCGGGCGCGTCGGCCTCGCTTAGGCGGGGCCGGTGCGGTCGCGCCCCCAAACGGGCAACCCCCTCGGTTGTGGCCGGGTCCTGACTCCCAAGGGAGCGGAGGTGGCCGCTGCCGGGGGGGCCGAGGGGAGGGGTCTTTCGCCTGCGGGGTCGCGCTTTGCTCGGCCTCGCGGGGTGCGACCTTTCCCCTCACGGACGTAGATGCGGCGGGAGGGCCCTCTCACCGGGAGCCGCAAGGCACCGGTGGGAGGGCGTCAACGCCGTAGAGGGTCCCCTTCCCCTTCAGGGAGGGGCTTCCCTGGTGAGGGCCTCCGGGGTGTTTTGCCGAATCCCCATTCCCTTTGGGAGGGGGAAGGAGCACCACTCTGGAGGCGGGGGGTGACGGCTCGAGCGGGACACTCGAGCCGTGACCCCGCCCCCCATCTTTTTTGGGAGGGCGCGGCGTGGGGTTGATACCGCCCTGCGCCGCAACCGCGAGAACCCGCACTTGCGGGGGGAGAGTGTCGCCTTCAGTGGCACTCTCCTCGGGAGGTCTTAAGGCGGGGGGGCGGCGAGACGGCATGGGAAACCAGCATCCTCGCCGTCCCCCGTAAAACGCCCGCGAAGGTATCCGTAGTGGTTTTAGTGAGGTAGGCCTTGCGCCCCCTGACCGATTCATTCGTGGATCGGCCAAGGGGAGCAAGGAGTCCCACATAACCACCCGTCCTCTTCCCGGAGGCGGGGGTATCCATGAGGATTTCCACTACGCAACAAAAAAAAAAAAAAAAAAAAGGTTCTCTATGGTCTCTCTCGTGGGATGCGGCCTTGCCGTGGCGAGAGAGCTCACCCCTTGCAAGAGGATAGTCTTGCAAGGGGTGCTAACAGCATCCCGTACCCGAGTAACGTCGGGTACATCAACTCCCCGAGTCTGGGGAGTTTTCCCCAGTCCCGGGGAGCCCTCCCTTTTGGGAGGAGGGGGCCCACTTCCCCTATAGAGCCTCGGCTCGTATGTGGTAAGGGATGGCGACCCGGAATACAAACGCCCGGTGGCATGGCACCGTTAGGAGAGGGCATTGCACGGCGCTTCGGCGCTTGCCCTCCCGCCATGCATTTTGCGGCCCGGGCCGCGGGGTTCTTGCTCTGGTGTCTCGGGGGGGTATTTTTCGGGGGTTTTTCTCCCGGGGGTATTTTCCCCGGGGTCTCGGGGTGGGGATTTTTGCGGCCGGGGCCGCGGGGGAGGGGACCAGCTGTGATCACCCGAGGGGCATCGCCCGGAGGGGATCACAGCGGTCAGTCGTCGGGGCCGCTCGGACATATTCCGAGGCGGGGCCCGGCGACAAGACGTACCCCAGGGTGCTGGTTGGGAGTCTCCAGGCTGGGTAGCCTGGGTCTCCGTCCCAGCGTCCCTGGGGGGTAGCCGCGCCCGGGCCACTCGGACGTATTCCGAGCTCGGGCCGGGCGCGGCGTGGAGGTCACGCGTGGTTACCCGAGGGGCTCTGCCCGGAGGGGTTACCCAAGGGGCATAGCCCGGAGGGTGCCACGCGGACCTGCCGCCGAGGCCGCTCGGACTTATTCCGAGGCAGGGCTCGGCGGCGAGAGCAGGTACTCCTGGCCGGTCGGGACCGTTTCCCCTTCCGAACCGGCCGGTCAGGAGAGGCGTAGTCCCTTCCGCTGGACGTGATTCCCGGCGGGGGGACGTGCTGGTCGCCACGGCGTGTAGGGCAGGGCCGGGGAGCGGCGACCCTGTCCAAAGCGTCCGTGGGGCCCCCCGGGTGGCGCCACCCGCTGCGGTGCCCGCATTGTCGGAGGTGCGGGACCCCTGAAAGCCCGTGTGGGCGTCAAATCTCACACGGGTGTGTAAGGGGCTCGGAGTCTGGCCGGGGTGTGGTATCCCCCCGGCCAAGACATATGTCCCCTCCCCGGGGGAACTTGGGGCCCGGCCTTGGGGTGTGGCCGGTCATGTTTCGGGGCACCCCTTGGCCGGTGGGGGTATACCCTGGGGGACGGAGCCGCAGCGGGACAGCGGGATTAACCAAAAATGAGTAGTGACAATCAAACAAAAAATAATACTGATGGAGCGAGATTGCGGAAAGAACTGGAGGAGGCGTTCAACAAAGGAGACGCCTGCACTTCTCAAGAAGAGAAGTATTTTTGGCATGGGGACTTATTAAGGCCGGTCACAGTAAATCTGGTAGACCTGGCTAAGTGTGACTCGACCAGCAGCCTTTCCTCGACTCTTTCTAAGACGTCGAGTAAGAGCAAAGCCAAGGACGGTTCTGCGCAAAAGCGCCAAAAGAAAATAATGGAGCGTGAAAAGGCGAGAAGCAACACACTCGCGCAAAAGAGAAAAATGGCGGAATCCGTAACCTGCACGGACACAGATATAGATACAGACAATCTACTAAGCGAAGGGGAAGGGGAAGGCAATATTTCAAGACCTGTAACAACAACCATTCTCAATGAGAAAGATTTCCCCGCACTCCGTACTAGGTCACACATGTCGGTACAGGAACAGAAGGGAAAAGGAGAAGCCGGAAAGGGACAGGCTCCATCACCGGTGCCTGCAATCGGACAGGAACAGGCTCTAATACCAGTGCCTGTACTCGGGCAGGAACAGGCTCTGACACCAGTGCCTGCACTCGGACAGGAACGGGCTCTAACACCAGTGCCTGCACTCGGACAGGGACAAGCTCTAACGCCAGTGCCTGCACCTGGACAGGCTCTACCATCGATACCGGGCCAGCCACCAAGCACTGGAGAACAGGAAACACGGAAGGCTGAGAAAGCTAGGAGGAAAAAAGAAGAACAGGAAGCACGCACGGAACAAGTAATACTGGACCCCTTGAAAGAACCAAATCCAGGTAAATCGTACTACGACTTCCTTGAGAGGATAAGGGACAAGGGAGATGAATATAACGAGGCACCAATCCCTGACCTAGCAGCAATCGCCTCAGAGAAGGCGATGGCAATATATAAAGTGGCCGTGCTGTCAAAACAATTGAAAGGCCCATTGGTGAGACAGGCCAAAGAAGCAGCCGCAGATATGTGCGCGGCTGCATCAGTACTGGCTATAAGGGCGCAAAACCCGACAGAAACCTCAGCTGAAAAGCAAATAAGGGATCTGCAAAACCAAATACACCAGTTGAGGCTAGAGAAGCAGCAACTGGAGCGAAGAGTGGAACGGGAATACAGAAACAAACCTCGTAGAAAGCTCCATTCGGAAACATCAGATGACGAAAGGGAAGGACCGCTCAGCGCAGATAGCGCCAGGATAAAAACTAGGGCCAGAAAACGGATCGACAGAGCCCCACTTCCGCCCAGAAGTGGGGGGGTCCTGTCAACCCATGGAGATGGGATAATCAGGGAAACCTCGCTTCCACCAGAGGGTGGGGAAGCCTCCCTGATTGAGGACTATGAAATGCGGGGGGTCTCACCTCCACCACAAGGCGGGGGAATCCCGGGCATCTCAGGAATAGGAAGAACGAGGGGTCAGGACAGACACATAGAGATGATGGATGTTGTTAACAACGAGGAGGAACATTCATCCTTCTACCGTAGCGAGGACACCACCCAATCGGGTTGGAGAAGGGACAATCCCCCTCCTAACACAAAGGGGACAATGTATATAAAACAAGGACATGTTGAATACATTGTCCCACAAAATAAGAAGGAAGAGGAGGAGGCCAAGGAAAGGGAGAAATTTATGGCCATGGTGGCGATGATTGAAGGCATTGTTGTGAGGGAGCTGGACAAACGACTGGGCTGTCCCATAAATACATATGGGGAAACCCTGAAAAACAAAAAGGATGGTAAGCAGGAAAACAGGGAACAGCAACAACAACAGCCCAAATCAATAAAAAGAACAAAACCGGTAACAGCCGGACAAAGAAATCCGGCACAAGAGGAGAAACCTGCTGCTGCCAAACCAATGGTCAAGAGTATAGAGGTTGTCAAGAAGGCGGTCAGAGTTGTACCTGCTACAACTCTTAACCCACCTTCGCGGCCGGCAGCAGAAAGGGTCTCCAAGCCTAAGGTCAAGGAAACGGGAAAGGGAAATAAAACAGCCCCACCCCCACAGAAGCAGCCAGGTGCGAAATCTACGCCCCTGGCCACAGGGAAAAAAGAAGGGGCACTACAAACACCCCAGGCCCCAAAGCCTTCGAATACGGGCGCCCCTTCCTGGAGCGAGGTGGTCTCCAGGAGGGTAAGAAAAACCAAAACAGCAGCAGCGGCTACGAATGAGGTTGTTGCAGCTGCAAAGGGGAAGGGAGGCAAAGCAATTACAGCCGCCAAACCCTCCCAACCTGGCCAAGAGGCCAAATCGAAAAGGAGGAGAGAGCCAAGAACGGCAGCGATAACGCTGACGTGTCCTCCCGGAACTTATGAGAAAACTCTCCGGGAGGCCCGGCAGAAGATGGAGGCCAAAGGTCTAAATATGGAAGGAGCCAAGATTAGACGAGGAGTCACGGGCTCATATATCTTTGAGATTCCGGGGGCGGGCAGCCATGAAAAAGCAGATAAGTTCGCCCTCGGAATGAGGGAAGCCTTAAGAGGCACGGTGGGCGCAAGGGTGCAGCGCCCAACTAAAATGGCTGAGATAAGACTTCGGGGGCTCGATGAGTCCATCAGAGCCTCCGAAGTGATAAAAGCGATAGCCACAGCAGGTGGCTGCGAAGAAGAGGAAATCCACCTGGGGGAAATAAGAAAAACCCCAGGTGGAATGGGGATCGTCTGGGTCCGCTGCCCACTAACAGCAGCAAACCGCATAGTGGGTATGACCAATTTAAGGATAGGATGGGCACTTGTGCGCGCCGAAATACTGGACACCAGACCCCTCCAGTGCTACAAATGCCTGGAGGGGGGGCACGTGCGCGCGCGGTGCCCTAATAAAGAAGACCGTAGCGGTAAATGTTACCGATGCGGAATTGAGGGCCACGCAGCCAGGAACTGTGTGGCTGAAGTCAGCTGCCCGGTATGCGCAGACAAGGGACTTCCCGCCAAGCATAGGGCGGGAAGTAAATCGTGCATACCGGTGCAAAAGGGCAGAAGGGGAGTCCCACTTAATAAAGTAGTGAATCCCCCCTCCCCCAGGAAGGTCCTTACCCCCCCGGCGCGAGAGGTGGTGGGGCCTCAAACACAAAAAGAGGCTCCCCCCCTAATCGACCTAAATACTACGGTGGAGGCCCCGAAAGAACAAAGGCCTCCACGCATAAGGGGGGCTAAGAGGGAGGAGGAGAAACTCCCGGAAGGAGGCGCTAAGAAAACGCGCCTCCAACTAAATTTAATGGATGCAGATCCCACCGCTATGGAGGTGGGACCTGTGGTTGTAGTCGCAACTGAAGATGGCTTGTAAGGTGTTACAAGCCAATGTGAACCATTCAGGGCCAGCCCAGGATCTCTTCGTCCAGAATATGGCGGAGAGAGACTGCGGCCTGGGGGTCGTAGCCGAGCCGCACCGTGTACCAGAGAATAACTGGGTAAGTAGTACGGACGGCTTGGCTGCGATCACCCACAGAGGCGCGTCAAACTCCCCCCCGATGGAGCTTTTAAAATCGGGGGAGGGCACTGTCACGGTGAGATGGGGGTCCATCATTGTAGTTGGCGTGTATCTCCCGCCGAGTCTCAGTAGAAGAGACTTTTGCGGGAGATTGCACGCCATTGAGAGACAGCTGACGGAATACCACCCCGCCCCAGTGATCGTCGCGGGGGACTTCAATGCCAAATCAGACGCTTGGGGTTCCCCGCGCGGTGACTGGCGGGGTGGTCAAGTATTGGATTGGGCGGCGCGAAGTGGCCTCCTCTCCTGTAACAGAGGAAGGAAGGCCACATGTGTAAGGAGGCAGGGGGAGTCAATCGTAGACTTAACATGGATCACTCCCTCTGCCTCAAGGTTGGTGAGCGGGTGGGAGGTGCTGACGGAGGTAGAAACCATTTCTGACCACAGATACGTGGAGTTCTCCGTCGGTGCCTTCCCCCGCGAAGTAATAGAGCGCCGCCGAAACAGAGAGGCTGTCTCTCGAAGATGGGCCCTCAGGAAACTTGATCAGGACGCGTTTCTGGCCGCGGTCGAGGCGGCCCTGATGGTTCGAGGAAGGGATAATAGGGGGGACCTAGAGGAAGAAAGGGCTTGGCTGCTTAAAACGGTAAGCGATGCCTGTGATGCAGCCATGCCCAGGATAAAACGGAGGTCCCCCCGAAAAACTTACTGGTGGTCGGAGGAAATCGCTGAAGCAAGGCGAATCTCCGACCACGCCAGAAGGAAAGTCTGCAGGCGGAAGAAGTTCGAGCGGTTAGACCCCGAAGGATACCAGGACGCGTGGGACGCTTATAAAGGAAAGCGTGATGACCTACGCGTCCTGATAAGGAAGGCAAAGGCGAGAGCCTGGGATGAGTTGCTCTCCTCCCTGGATGACGACCCGTGGGGGCGCCCTTATCGCATAGTTTTGAAAAAACTAAAAAGTGGAGGCGCCCCAATCACGGAGTCTATGGACCCCCAATTCATCGGCCAAGTCGTGGACACCCTGTTCCCGCTGGAGGAGGGACATGCTAACCCGATTCCGGCGTTGGACTGGGTGTGGGACGAGGAGGCCATGGGGGTCACGGAGGGAGAGCTCCGGGATGCCATCAGAAAAATCAAAAACGGGAAAGCGCCCGGACCTGATGGCATCCACGGAAAAGTCTGGGCTCTCGCCCATCGGGGTCTTGCGGGGCCCATGCGGAGGATATACAACGAATGTTTCCGCATGGGCTCATTCCCACGAGAATGGAAGGAGGCAAACATCGTCCTCCTTCCAAAAGAGGGCAAGCCGAGGGATCAACCCTCGGCCTATAGGCCAATCTGCCTAATAGACGAGGCGGGTAAGATTCTTGAAAGAATCATAGTGGACCGCCTCGTCTACCACTTGTCCCGGGAGGGTCCTAATCTCAGCCAGGAGCAATACGGCTTCCGGGTCGGACGATCTACTATCGACGCGATACTTAAGGTTCGTTCGATCGCGGAGGCCGTAACGGAGGAAGGCGGGGTGTTGTTGGCGGTATCCTTAGATATATCAAACGCCTTCAACACCCTGCCATGGCACCGGATCGGGGCGGCCCTGGACTATCACCGGGTCCCCCCGTATCTGGTGTCAATCCTGGCGGACTACTTCCGGGACAGGCAATTGGCCTATACGGATAGAAATGCCGAGGAACAAAAGCGTCGAATGGCATGCGGGGTTCCGCAGGGGTCAGTACTGGGACCCCTACTGTGGAATCTCGCATACGACGCTGTTCTTCGGCAAGCCCTCCCCTCTGGCTGTCACACGGTGTGTTATGCAGATGATACGTTGGTGATGGCCAGAGGGAACTCGTGGGAAGAAGCAACCGCTCGAGCGAATCTCGCCGTTTGCCGCGTTGTGCGCTTTATAAGACAGATGGGGCTCAAAGTGGCGCCCCAAAAAACAGAAGCCATCTTCTTACATGATGGCTCTCATGGGGCGCCACCGAGAGCCCACATCCAAGTGGAGGACACCTCGATAGAGGTGGGGGCCTGCCTTAAATATTTGGGCCTCCACCTCGATGGAAAGTGGACCTTTCGAGAACACTTCCGCCGTATATCCCCTAAGGTAGAGAGGGCAGCAATGGCTCTTCAACGCCTGCTGCCCAATCTTGGGGGACCTGGCGGAAGTGTTCGAAGACTGTATGCTGGGACTATTCACGCCATGCTCCTGTACGGAGCCCCGGTATGGACGGAACGTCTGGAGGCCACCCGCGGCCCAAGAAATGCCTTAAGGCAAGTGCAGAGGCGGGTGGCCAACAGAATTTGCCGGGGCTACCGGACAGTGAGCTGGGCAGCTGTGGGGGTGCTCTCCGGAGTACCCCCTTTGGAGATGCTCGCCCGCATGTACGCGGACGTGTACACGCGTACACGCCAATATCAGCGGGCGGGCATCACAATGACGGAAAGTCTCCGGCATGCAGTGAGGGTCCACTCCCGACGGGCGTTGATCAGCAGATGGAAAGACAGCCTCGCAGATCAGAGGCTGCCAGGTCAGCGCACCGTCGGGGCCATAAGGCCCTGTCTAGAAAGCTGGCTAGACAGGGTCAAAGGAGGGGTGTCCTTCCATATGACGCAGGTGCTCACCGGACATGGTTGTTTCGGTGAGTACCTGCAAAGGATAGGGAAAGAGCGCACAACGCGGTGTCATCACTGCGGCCACGAGTGCGATACCGCCCAGCACACACTTGCAGACTGTGTTGCCTGGGCGGGTGAAAGAACGGAACTCGTGGCCGCTGTAGGGAGGGATCTGTCATTG
The DNA here is from genome assembly GCF_030444845.1 of Prenolepis imparis. Taxonomy (NCBI): domain Eukaryota; kingdom Metazoa; phylum Arthropoda; class Insecta; order Hymenoptera; family Formicidae; genus Prenolepis; species Prenolepis imparis. The sequence goes on along the minus strand of NW_028141186.1, from coordinate 88,927 downwards.
CCCTCAATAGTGAGGGCAATGACAGATAATCAAGAAGTTTGGAAGGTGTTCTCCTCCTTCTGCAGCAAAGTTATGGTGCAGAAGGAGGAGGCTGAAAGAGAGAGAGAAAGGGAGGGAGGAGAGAGAGAGAGTGAAACGGAGGAAGGGGACGTGCCCCCTCTTTCCCCGGCATCGGCGGCCTTGGCCGTTTGTGGTGTCGGGGATCGGGGGGGGCGCGCCCCCGGCGCAAGTAGAGGAGAAAACAGCGAGGAGGAGGAAGGGGACGTGCCCCCTCTTTCCCCGGCATCGGCGGCCTCGGCCGTTTGTGGTGTCGGGGATCGGGGGGGGCCCGCCCCCAGCGTAAGAAGGAGTAGCGAAGAGGTGGAGGACGTGCCCCCTCCCGCCCCGCCGTCGGTGGGCTTGCCCACTTGTGGCGGCGGGGATCGGGGGGGGTACGTCCTCAGAAAAAGGAGGAAGAAGGGAGACGAAAGTGCGGAGGACAGGGGGGGGCCCTCTCTTTCCCCGCCATCGGGGGGCTTGCTCACCTGTGGTGGCGGGGATCGGGGGGGGCCCGCCTCATACATACCCGCGTCGAAACACGACGCGGGATGAGGTCTCCGGGGGGGGGCTGGGGACGTCTAAGTCCCGGGGCTCCTCCCCGAAGACCTCTCGAGAATTGGGGGCGCGGGCGCGTCGGCCTCGCTTAGGCGGGGCCGGTGCGGTCGCGCCCCCAAACGGGCAACCCCCTCGGTTGTGGCCGGGTCCTGACTCCCAAGGGAGCGGAGGTGGCCGCTGCCGGGGGGGCCGAGGGGAGGGGTCTTTCGCCTGCGGGGTCGCGCTTTGCTCGGCCTCGCGGGGTGCGACCTTTCCCCTCACGGACGTAGATGCGGCGGGAGGGCCCTCTCACCGGGAGCCGCAAGGCACCGGTGGGAGGGCGTCAACGCCGTAGAGGGTCCCCTTCCCCTTCAGGGAGGGGCTTCCCTGGTGAGGGCCTCCGGGGTGTTTTGCCGAATCCCCATTCCCTTTGGGAGGGGGAAGGAGCACCACTCTGGAGGCGGGGGGTGACGGCTCGAGCGGGACACTCGAGCCGTGACCCCGCCCCCCATCTTTTTTGGGAGGGCGCGGCGTGGGGTTGATACCGCCCTGCGCCGCAACCGCGAGAACCCGCACTTGCGGGGGGAGAGTGTCGCCTTCAGTGGCACTCTCCTCGGGAGGTCTTAAGGCGGGGGGGCGGCGAGACGGCATGGGAAACCAGCATCCTCGCCGTCCCCCGTAAAACGCCCGCGAAGGTATCCGTAGTGGTTTTAGTGAGGTAGGCCTTGCGCCCCCTGACCGATTCATTCGTGGATCGGCCAAGGGGAGCAAGGAGTCCCACATAACCACCCGTCCTCTTCCCGGAGGCGGGGGTATCCATGAGGATTTCCACTACGCAACAAAAAAAAAAAAAAAAAAAGGTTCTCTATGGTCTCCAGGAGGGTAAGAAGAACCAAAACAGCAGCAGCGGCTACGAATGAGGTTGTTGCAGCTGCAAAGGTGAAGGGGGGCAAAGCAATTACAGCTGCCAAACCCTCCCAACCTGGCCAAGAGGCCAAATCGAAAAGGAGGAGAGAGCCAAGAACGGCAGCGATAACGCTGACGTGTCCTCCCGGAACTTATGAGAAAACTCTCCGGGAGGCCCGGCAGAAGATGGAGGCCAAAGGCCTAAATATGGAAGGTGCCAAGATTAGACGAGGAGTCACGGGCTCATATATCTTTGAGATTCCGGGGGCGGGCAGCCATGAAAAAGCAGATAAGTTCGCCCTCGGAATGAGGGAAGCCTTAAGAGGCACGGCGGGCGCAAGGGTGCAGCGCCCAACTAAAATGGCTGAGATAAGACTTCGGGGGCTCGATGAGTCCATCAGAGCCTCCGAAGTGATAAAAGCGATAGCCACAGCAGGTGGCTGCGAAGAAGAGGAAATCCACCTGGGGGAAATAAGAAAAACCCCAGGTGGAATGGGGATCGTTTGGGTCCGCTGCCCACTAACAGCAGCAAACCGCATAGTGGGTATGACCAATCTAAAGATAGGATGGGCACTTGTGCGCGCCGAAATACTAGACACCAGACCCCTCCAGTGCTACAAATGCCTGGAGGGGGGGCACGTGCGCGCGCGGTGCCCTAACAAAGAAGACCGTAGCGGTAAATGTTACCGCTGCGGAATTGAGGGCCACGCAGCCAGAAACTGTGTGGCTGAAGTCAGCTGCCCGGTATGCGCAGACAAGGGACTTCCCGCCAAGCATAGGGCGGGAAGTAAATCGTGCATACCGGTGCAAAAGGGCAGAAGGGGGGTCCCACTTAATAAAGTGGTGAATCCCCCCTTCCCCAGGAAGGTCCCTACCCCTGCGCGAGAGGTGGTGGAGCCTCAAATACAAAAAGAGGCTCCCCCCCTAATCGACCTAAATATTACGGTGGAGGCCCCGAAAGAACAAAGGCCTCCACGCATAAGGGGGGCTAAGAGGGAGGAGGAGGAGAAACTCCCGGAAGGAGGCGCTAAGAAAACGCGCCTCCAACTAAATTTAATGGATGCAGATCCCACCGCTATGGAGGTGGGACCCGTGGATGTAATCACAACTGAAGATGGCTTGTAAGGTGCTACAAGCCAATGTGAACCATTCAGGGCCAGCCCAGGATCTCTTCTTCCAGAATATGGCGGAGAGAGACTGCGGCCTGGGGGTCGTAGCCGAGCCGCACCATATACCAGAGAATAACTGGGTAGGTAGTACGGACGGCTTGGCTGCGATCACCCACAGAGGCGCGTCAAACTCCCCCCCGATGGAGCTCTTAAAATCGGGGGAGGGCACTGTCACGGTAAGATGGGGGTCCATCATTGTTGTTGGCGTGTATCTCCCGCCGAGTCTCAGTAGAAGAGACTTTTGCGGGAGATTGCACGCCATTGAGAGACAGCTGACGGAATACCACCCCGCCCCGATGATCGTCGCGGGGGACTTCAATGCCAAATCAGACGCTTGGGGTTCCCCGCGCGGTGACTGGCGGGGTGGTCAAGTATTGGATTGGGCGGCGCGAAGTGGCCTCCTCTCCTGTAACAGAGGAAGGAAGGCCACATGTGTAAGGAGGCAGGGGGAGTCAATCGTAGACTTAACATGGATCACTCCCTCTGCCTCAAGGTTGGTGAGCGGGTGGGAGGTGCTGACGGAGGTAGAAACCATTTCTGACCACAGATACGTGGAGTTCTCCGTCGGTGCCTTCCCCCGCGAAGTAATAGAGCGCCGCCGAAACAGAGAGGCTGTCTCTCGAAGATGGGCCCTCAGGAAACTTGATCAGGACGCGTTTCTGGCCGCGGTCGAGGCGGCCCTGATGGTTCGAGGAAGGGATAATAGGGGGGACCTAGAGGAAGAAAGGGCTTGGCTGCTTAAAACGGTAAGCGATGCCTGTGATGCAGCCATGCCCAGGATAAAACGGAGGTCCCCCCGAAAAACTTACTGGTGGTCGGAGGAAATCGCTGAAGCAAGGCGAACCTCCGACCACGCCAGAAGGAAAGTCTGCAGGCGGAAGAAGTTCGAGCGGTTAGACCCCGAAGGATACCAGGACGCGTGGGACGCTTATAAAGAAAAGCGTGATGACCTACGCGTCCTGATAAAGAAGGCAAAGGCGAGAGCCTGGGATGAGTTGCTCTCCTCCCTGGATGACGACCCGTGGGGGCGCCCTTATCGCATAGTTTTGAAAAAACTAAAAAGTGGAGGCGCCCCAATCACGGAGTCTATGGACCCCCAATTCATCGGCCAAGTCGTGGACACCCTGTTCCCGCTGGAGGAGGGACATGCTAACCCGATTCCGGCGTTGGACTGGGTGTGGGACGAGGAGGCCATGGGGGTCACGGAGGGAGAGCTCCGGGATGCCATCAGAAAAATCAAAAACGGGAAAGCGCCCGGACCTGATGGCATCCACGGAAAAGTCTGGGCTCTCGCCCATCGGGGTCTTGCGGGGCCCATGCGGAGGATATACAACGAATGTTTCCGCATGGGCTCATTCCCACGAGAATGGAAGGAGGCAAACATCGTCCTCCTTCCAAAAGAGGGCAAGCCGAGGGATCAACCCTCGGCCTATAGGCCAATCTGCCTAATAGACGAGGCGGGTAAGATTCTTGAAAGAATCATAGTGGACCGCCTCGTCTACCACTTGTCCCGGGAGGGTCCTAATCTCAGCCAGGAGCAATACGGCTTCCGGGTCGGACGATCTACTATCGACGCGATACTTAAGGTTCGTTCGATCGCGGAGGCCGTAACGGAGGAAGGCGGGGTGTTGTTGGCGGTATCCTTAGATATATCAAACGCCTTCAACACCCTGCCATGGCACCGGATCGGGGCGGCCCTGGACTATCACCGGGTCCCCCCGTATCTGGTGTCAATCCTGGCGGACTACTTCCGGGACAGGCAATTGGCCTATACGGATAGAAATGCCGAGGAACAAAAGCGTCGAATGGCATGCGGGGTTCCGCAGGGGTCAGTACTGGGACCCCTACTGTGGAATCTCGCATACGACGCTGTTCTTCGGCAAGCCCTCCCCTCTGGCTGTCACACGGTGTGTTATGCAGATGATACGTTGGTGATGGCCAGAGGGAACTCGTGGGAAGAAGCAACCGCTCGAGCGAATCTCGCCGTTTGCCGCGTTGTGCGCTTTATAAGACAGATGGGGCTCAAAGTGGCGCCCCAAAAAACAGAAGCCATCTTCTTACATGATGGCTCTCATGGGGCGCCACCGAGAGCCCACATCCAAGTGGAGGACACCTCGATAGAGGTGGGGGCCTGCCTTAAATATTTGGGCCTCCACCTCGATGGAAAGTGGACCTTTCGAGAACACTTCCGCCGTATATCCCCTAAGGTAGAGAGGGCAGCAATGGCTCTTCAACGCCTGCTGCCCAATCTTGGGGGACCTGGCGGAAGTGTTCGAAGACTGTATGCTGGGACTATTCACGCCATGCTCCTGTACGGAGCCCCGGTATGGACGGAACGTCTGGAGGCCACCCGCGGCCCAAGAAATGCCTTAAGGCAAGTGCAGAGGCGGGTGGCCAACAGAATTTGCCGGGGCTACCGGACAGTGAGCTGGGCAGCTGTGGGGGTGCTCTCCGGAGTACCCCCTTTGGAGATGCTCGCCCGCATGTACGCGGACGTGTACACGCGTACACGCCAATATCAGCGGGCGGGCATCACAATGACGGAAAGTCTCCGGCATGCCGTGAGGGTCCACTCCCGACGGGCGTTGATCAGCAGATGGAAAGACAGCCTCGCAGATCAGAGGCTGCCAGGTCAGCGCACCGTCGGGGCCATAAGGCCCTGTCTAGAAAGCTGGCTAGACAGGGTCAAAGGAGGGGTGTCCTTCCATATGACGCAGGTGCTCACCGGACATGGTTGTTTCGGTGAGTACCTGCAAAGGATAGGGAAAGAGCGCACAACGCGGTGTCATCACTGCGGCCACGAGTGCGATACCGCCCAGCACACACTTGCAGACTGTGTTGCCTGGGCGGGTGAAAGAACGGAACTCGTGGCCGCTGTAGGGAGGGATCTGTCATTGCCCTCAGTAGTGAGGGCAATGACAGATAATCAAGAAGTTTGGAAGGTGTTCTCCTCCTTCTGCAGCAAAGTTATGGTGCAGAAGGAGGAGGCTGAAAGAGAGAGAGAAAGGGAGGGAGGAGAGAGAGAGAGTGAAACGGAGGAAGGGGACGTGCCCCCTCTTTCCCCGGCATCGGCGGCCTTGGCCGTTTGTGGTGTCGGGGATCGGGGGGGGCGCGCCCCCGGCGCAAGTAGAGGAGAAAACAGCGAGGAGGAGGAAGGGGACGTGCCCCCTCTTTCCCCGGCATCGGCGGCCTCGGCCGTTTGTGGTGTCGGGGATCGGGGGGGGCCCGCCCCCAGCGTAAGAAGGAGTAGCGAAGAGGTGGAGGACGTGCCCCCTCCCGCCCCGCCGTCGGTGGGCTTGCCCACTTGTGGCGGCGGGGATCGGGGGGGGTACGTCCTCAGAAAAAGGAGGAAGAAGGGAGACGAAAGTGCGGAGGACAGGGGAGGGCCCTCTCTTTCCCCGCCATCGGTGGGCTTGCTCACCTGTGGTGGCGGGGATCGGGGGGGGCCCGCCTCATACATACCCGCGTCGAAACACGACGCGGGATGAGGTCTCCGGGGGGGGGCTGGGGACGTCTAAGTCCCGGGGCTCCTCCCCGAAGACCTCTCGAGAATTGGGGGCGCGGGCGCGTCGGCCTCGCTTAGGCGGGGCCGGTGCGGTCGCGCCCCCAAACGGGCAACCCCCTCGGTTGTGGCCGGGTCCTGACTCCCAAGGGAGCGGAGGTGGCCGCAGCCGGGGGGGCCGAGGGGAGGGGTCTTTCGCCTGCGGGGTCGCGCTTTGCTCGGCCTCGCGGGGTGCGACCTCTCCCCTCACGGACGTAGATGCGGCGGGAGGGCCCTCTCACCGGGAGCCGCAAGGCACCGGTGGGAGGGCATCAACGCCGTAGAGGGTCCCCTTCCCCTTCAGGGAGGGGCTTCCCTGGTGAGGGCCTCCGGGGTGTTTTGCCAAATCCCCATTCCCTTTGGGAGGGGGAAGGAGCACCACTCTGGAGGCGGGGGGTGACGGCTCGAGCGGGACACTCGAGCCGTGACCCCGCCCCCCATCTTTTTTGGGAGGGCGCGGCGTGGGGTTGATACCGCCCTGCGCCGCAACCGCGAGAACCCGCACTTGCGGGGGGAGAGTGTCGCCTTCAGTGGCACTCTCCTCGGGAGGTCTTAAGGCGGGGGGGCGGCGAGACGGCATGGGAAACCAGCATCCTCGCCGTCCCCCGTAAAACGCCCGCGAAGGTATCCGTAGTGGTTTTAGTGAGGTAGGCCTTGCGCCCCCTGACCGATTCATTCGTGGATCGGCCAAGGGGAGCAAGGAGTCCCACATAACCACCCGTCCTCTTCCCGGAGGCGGGGGTATCCATGAGGATTTCCACTACGCAACAAAAAAAAAAAAAAAAAAAAAAAAAAAAAAAAAAAAAAAAAAAAAAAAAAAAAAAAAAAAAAAAAAAAAAAGGTTAGGTTCTCTACCCCCCCGGCGCGAGAGGTGGTGGGGCCTCAAACACAAAAAGAGGCTCCCCCCCTAATCGACCTAAATACTACGGTGGAGGCCCCGAAAGAACAAAGGCCTCCACGCATAAGGGGGGCTAAGAGGGAGGAGGAGAAACTCCCGGAAGGAGGCGCTAAGAAAACGCGCCTCCAACTAAATTTAATGGATGCAGATCCCACCGCTATGGAGGTGGGACCTGTGGTTGTAGTCGCAACTGAAGATGGCTTGTAAGGTGTTACAAGCCAATGTGAACCATTCAGGGCCAGCCCAGGATCTCTTCGTCCAGAATATGGCGGAGAGAGACTGCGGCCTGGGGGTCGTAGCCGAGCCGCACCGTGTACCAGAGAATAACTGGGTAAGTAGTACGGACGGCTTGGCTGCGATCACCCACAGAGGCGCGTCAAACTCCCCCCCGATGGAGCTTTTAAAATCGGGGGAGGGCACTGTCACGGTGAGATGGGGGTCCATCATTGTAGTTGGCGTGTATCTCCCGCCGAGTCTCAGTAGAAGAGACTTTTGCGGGAGATTGCACGCCATTGAGAGACAGCTGACGGAATACCACCCCGCCCCAGTGATCGTCGCGGGGGACTTCAATGCCAAATCAGACGCTTGGGGTTCCCCGCGCGGTGACTGGCGGGGTGGTCAAGTATTGGATTGGGCGGCGCGAAGTGGCCTCCTCTCCTGTAACAGAGGAAGGAAGGCCACATGTGTAAGGAGGCAGGGGGAGTCAATCGTAGACTTAACATGGATCACTCCCTCTGCCTCAAGGTTGGTGAGCGGGTGGGAGGTGCTGACGGAGGTAGAAACCATTTCTGACCACAGATACGTGGAGTTCTCCGTCGGTGCCTTCCCCCGCGAAGTAATAGAGCGCCGCCGAAACAGAGAGGCTGTCTCTCGAAGATGGGCCCTCAGGAAACTTGATCAGGACGCGTTTCTGGCCGCGGTCGAGGCGGCCCTGATGGTTCGAGGAAGGGATAATAGGGGGGACCTAGAGGAAGAAAGGGCTTGGCTGCTTAAAACGGTAAGCGATGCCTGTGATGCAGCCATGCCCAGGATAAAACGGAGGTCCCCCCGAAAAACTTACTGGTGGTCGGAGGAAATCGCTGAAGCAAGGCGAATCTCCGACCACGCCAGAAGGAAAGTCTGCAGGCGGAAGAAGTTCGAGCGGTTAGACCCCGAAGGATACCAGGACGCGTGGGACGCTTATAAAGGAAAGCGTGATGACCTACGCGTCCTGATAAGGAAGGCAAAGGCGAGAGCCTGGGATGAGTTGCTCTCCTCCCTGGATGACGACCCGTGGGGGCGCCCTTATCGCATAGTTTTGAAAAAACTAAAAAGTGGAGGCGCCCCAATCACGGAGTCTATGGACCCCCAATTCATCGGCCAAGTCGTGGACACCCTGTTCCCGCTGGAGGAGGGACATGCTAACCCGATTCCGGCGTTGGACTGGGTGTGGGACGAGGAGGCCATGGGGGTCACGGAGGGAGAGCTCCGGGATGCCATCAGAAAAATCAAAAACGGGAAAGCGCCCGGACCTGATGGCATCCACGGAAAAGTCTGGGCTCTCGCCCATCGGGGTCTTGCGGGGCCCATGCGGAGGATATACAACGAATGTTTCCGCATGGGCTCATTCCCACGAGAATGGAAGGAGGCAAACATCGTCCTCCTTCCAAAAGAGGGCAAGCCGAGGGATCAACCCTCGGCCTATAGGCCAATCTGCCTAATAGACGAGGCGGGTAAGATTCTTGAAAGAATCATAGTGGACCGCCTCGTCTACCACTTGTCCCGGGAGGGTCCTAATCTCAGCCAGGAGCAATACGGCTTCCGGGTCGGACGATCTACTATCGACGCGATACTTAAGGTTCGTTCGATCGCGGAGGCCGTAACGGAGGAAGGCGGGGTGTTGTTGGCGGTATCCTTAGATATATCAAACGCCTTCAACACCCTGCCATGGCACCGGATCGGGGCGGCCCTGGACTATCACCGGGTCCCCCCGTATCTGGTGTCAATCCTGGCGGACTACTTCCGGGACAGGCAATTGGCCTATACGGATAGAAATGCCGAGGAACAAAAGCGTCGAATGGCATGCGGGGTTCCGCAGGGGTCAGTACTGGGACCCCTACTGTGGAATCTCGCATACGACGCTGTTCTTCGGCAAGCCCTCCCCTCTGGCTGTCACACGGTGTGTTATGCAGATGATACGTTGGTGATGGCCAGAGGGAACTCGTGGGAAGAAGCAACCGCTCGAGCGAATCTCGCCGTTTGCCGCGTTGTGCGCTTTATAAGACAGATGGGGCTCAAAGTGGCGCCCCAAAAAACAGAAGCCATCTTCTTACATGATGGCTCTCATGGGGCGCCACCGAGAGCCCACATCCAAGTGGAGGACACCTCGATAGAGGTGGGGGCCTGCCTTAAATATTTGGGCCTCCACCTCGATGGAAAGTGGACCTTTCGAGAACACTTCCGCCGTATATCCCCTAAGGTAGAGAGGGCAGCAATGGCTCTTCAACGCCTGCTGCCCAATCTTGGGGGACCTGGCGGAAGTGTTCGAAGACTGTATGCTGGGACTATTCACGCCATGCTCCTGTACGGAGCCCCGGTATGGACGGAACGTCTGGAGGCCACCCGCGGCCCAAGAAATGCCTTAAGGCAAGTGCAGAGGCGGGTGGCCAACAGAATTTGCCGGGGCTACCGGACAGTGAGCTGGGCAGCTGTGGGGGTGCTCTCCGGAGTACCCCCTTTGGAGATGCTCGCCCGCATGTACGCGGACGTGTACACGCGTACACGCCAATATCAGCGGGCGGGCATCACAATGACGGAAAGTCTCCGGCATGCAGTGAGGGTCCACTCCCGACGGGCGTTGATCAGCAGATGGAAAGACAGCCTCGCAGATCAGAGGCTGCCAGGTCAGCGCACCGTCGGGGCCATAAGGCCCTGTCTAGAAAGCTGGCTAGACAGGGTCAAAGGAGGGGTGTCCTTCCATATGACGCAGGTGCTCACCGGACATGGTTGTTTCGGTGAGTACCTGCAAAGGATAGGGAAAGAGCGCACAACGCGGTGTCATCACTGCGGCCACGAGTGCGATACCGCCCAGCACACACTTGCAGACTGTGTTGCCTGGGCGGGTGAAAGAACGGAACTCGTGGCCGCTGTAGGGAGGGATCTGTCATTGCCCTCAATAGTGAGGGCAATGACAGATAATCAAGAAGTTTGGAAGGTGTTCTCCTCCTTCTGCAGCAAAGTTATGGTGCAGAAGGAGGAGGCTGAAAGAGAGAGAGAAAGGGAGGGAGGAGAGAGAGAGAGTGAAACGGAGGAAGGGGACGTGCCCCCTCTTTCCCCGGCATCGGCGGCCTTGGCCGTTTGTGGTGTCGGGGATCGGGGGGGGCGCGCCCCCGGCGCAAGTAGAGGAGAAAACAGCGAGGAGGAGGAAGGGGACGTGCCCCCTCTTTCCCCGGCATCGGCGGCCTCGGCCGTTTGTGGTGTCGGGGATCGGGGGGGGCCCGCCCCCAGCGTAAGAAGGAGTAGCGAAGAGGTGGAGGACGTGCCCCCTCCCGCCCCGCCGTCGGTGGGCTTGCCCACTTGTGGCGGCGGGGATCGGGGGGGGTACGTCCTCAGAAAAAGGAGGAAGAAGGGAGACGAAAGTGCGGAGGACAGGGGGGGGCCCTCTCTTTCCCCGCCATCGGGGGGCTTGCTCACCTGTGGTGGCGGGGATCGGGGGGGGCCCGCCTCATACATACCCGCGTCGAAACACGACGCGGGATGAGGTCTCCGGGGGGGGGCTGGGGACGTCTAAGTCCCGGGGCTCCTCCCCGAAGACCTCTCGAGAATTGGGGGCGCGGGCGCGTCGGCCTCGCTTAGGCGGGGCCGGTGCGGTCGCGCCCCCAAACGGGCAACCCCCTCGGTTGTGGCCGGGTCCTGACTCCCAAGGGAGCGGAGGTGGCCGCTGCCGGGGGGGCCGAGGGGAGGGGTCTTTCGCCTGCGGGGTCGCGCTTTGCTCGGCCTCGCGGGGTGCGACCTTTCCCCTCACGGACGTAGATGCGGCGGGAGGGCCCTCTCACCGGGAGCCGCAAGGCACCGGTGGGAGGGCGTCAACGCCGTAGAGGGTCCCCTTCCCCTTCAGGGAGGGGCTTCCCTGGTGAGGGCCTCCGGGGTGTTTTGCCGAATCCCCATTCCCTTTGGGAGGGGGAAGGAGCACCACTCTGGAGGCGGGGGGTGACGGCTCGAGCGGGACACTCGAGCCGTGACCCCGCCCCCCATCTTTTTTGGGAGGGCGCGGCGTGGGGTTGATACCGCCCTGCGCCGCAACCGCGAGAACCCGCACTTGCGGGGGGAGAGTGTCGCCTTCAGTGGCACTCTCCTCGGGAGGTCTTAAGGCGGGGGGGCGGCGAGACGGCATGGGAAACCAGCATCCTCGCCGTCCCCCGTAAAACGCCCGCGAAGGTATCCGTAGTGGTTTTAGTGAGGTAGGCCTTGCGCCCCCTGACCGATTCATTCGTGGATCGGCCAAGGGGAGCAAGGAGTCCCACATAACCACCCGTCCTCTTCCCGGAGGCGGGGGTATCCATGAGGATTTCCACTACGCAACAAAAAAAAAAAAAAGGTTAGGTTCTCTCCCGTCGGTCGCCACCTTGTCGTGGTGGGAGGGCTCACCCAGTACACTGTCGTACTGGGTGCCAAGAGCGACCAGTACCAGGATTTCCTGGTACAAGGCCTTTCCTTGATTGGAAAGGCGGTATGCGTGTGTGTGTGGATGAATGAATGAGGGCAGGACGGGCTCTATAGGGTTGGTACCCAACCGTCCTATGGGTGGGATCCCCAGAGAATAAAGCCAACTTCTTTTACACTACTCATGATGGACACTAAGAACGAGACGATCATTACTGTCGCAGCGGGATCGGATACCGCAGCGGCCGGTGGGAGAGGCTGTATTGTCCCGGCAGCTTCCTCATCGTCATCGTACGTCGGGCCTCCACGGGAGTTGGAAGCGAGCTCCCGTGGTGAATTGGCTATCCGCTTCACCAAGGGTGGGCTTAAGGCCGTGCAAGTGCGGGGGAAGCCTAAGGCTAGTCCTAAGGCTGGCACCTCTCAGCCAACCGTACGGCTTACAAGAGTGGACCGAGGCGGAAAGATTTCCGCAAGCACCGCTCCCTTAACCAAAAGGGAGAGCGGAAGTAAAGCCACCACTGGGACGATGAGGCAGGCGCATGTCTCCCCGGACCCCCAGTGGGAACATTCCTCCTCCTCCTCCTCGTCTTCTGATGAGGAGGAGGACATGGATGTGGACGTGGAGGAGGTCCACAGCGATCAGAGGAAGGCTACGGAGGCGGTGGAGAGAGGCCGAGGTCGGCCCCCAACTACCCAAGAATATACTGGCATGACGGCGGCCCGCGCCGACCGCCTTGCCATATTAGAGAAGGAGGTCCGCCTGAAGGAGGCGCTCTACGTCCTTGACGCGAACGCTCCTCCAAAGCGCACCAGGGGAAGGGACAGCCTTCCCACCGAGGAGGAGATGAGAACTGTGCTCTCAACACAGAAAACATCGGAGATTTACGCGAAGGCTTGTCGGCATCTTATGGCTGTCGACAAGACCTCCGACGTTTCAAAGGGGCTGCAGTCGACCCTTAGCACGGCGCTAAGGAGAGCGGCGCGGGAGGTCCAGGTCGCGCTGGGCGTCCTGATGGAGAGAGCGCGCAGCGCCTCGGAGGAACCGGTCCCCTCCCAGGAGCTGAGCGCCCTGAAAGCGTACGTTCAGACGCTTAAGAGTGGTAAGGAGAAGGCGGATGCCGAGATCGATGATCTCAAGAGGTCACTCGCGGCAGCCAAAGCAGAGCTGGCCACTGCGAGGGCATCCGTCTCTCCGTCGCGCCGACCCCCTGCTCTGAAGCGGAAGCTCAGAAACAGGGACGTCGACATGGAGAAGGAGGAGGAGTCCGACCCGCCTGCACGGGATTCGGAGTGGTGCCCGAACATTCCGGCACCAAGCTCTGCTCTGAGAACAGTGGACAGGGGGACCTCCCCCTGCCCAACCGTAGTGGAGGACAACGCGGCCTCTAGTGGGCTTAGCCCACAAGAGGTTGAGGCTCTTCTGTGCAGGATCACAGAATTAAAGCAGGAAGTCGACAACACGCGGGCCGAGATGGCGGAAGTCCTGGACTCCTCCATCTCGGCAATGCAGAAATGTCGGGATGAGAATAGAGAGCTGCGTGGGCAACTAGAACTCCGGGGGAGGAATAAACCTCCATCAGCCGGGGTTCCGCGGGGGGTTAAAACTACGGGGGGTCCGTCGTCTTCTGGGAAGGGGGGGGGATCTTCTGGGGTGAGGGACTGTATTGGCTCGGGGGGGAACACGAACGAACTATGGTCGAAGGTCGTAGGAAGGAAGTCCGCGAGCGCTGATAAGCGCCTACCGCGGGCTTCCAAGGGGTCTGTGGCTCCGCTAGCCGGGGAGCAGACAGGAGTGGGTCAAGCGGCGAAGCCAGATAAGGGGCGCCGCAAAACATCGCGGAGGAAAAAGAAGAGGGGCCCGCGAGCGCCCGCAACCGCGGCCGTAACGGTCACGATTGCGGACAATGCGGGCAGTGGTCTGACCTATGCCCGGGTGATGGGCGAGGCGAGGGAGAAGATCTCCCTCCAAGACCTCGGCATCTCGGGGTCGAGGCTCAGGCCATCAATGATGGGGGGCCTTGTTATAGAGATTCCCGGAAAGGACCGCCTGTCCAAAGCTCGGCAGTTGGCCGAGCGGATGAAGGATGTGTTCAAGGAGAAGGAGGAGGTGAAGGTCACGCAGCCCCAGAAGACCGCGGAGCTTAGGGTCCGGGGTCTCGACGTGGCCTCCACCTCCAAAGATGTCTCCCTGGCTATCGCCGCGGAGACGGGGTGCCTGGAGGAGCACATTCGAGTGGGGGAGATCCGGCGCAGCTCGGACGTTGGCCCAGGCTCAGTCTGGGTCTGCTGCCCGATCTCGGTGGCCAGTAAGCTGGTCAGAGCAGGTAAGCTGCAAGTCGGGTGGAGCAGTGTCAGGGTGGAGACACTAAAGGCTCGACCCGTATTTTGTTTCCGGTGCCTCGGACACGGTCACGTCCGGGCCCGGTGCAAAGCGGCAGTGGACCGCAGCACCGCCTGTTACCGGTGCGGGGAGCTGGGCCACAGTGCCAAGGGGTGCACGGCGCAGCCCAAATGCCTGGCTTGCGCCGACCTGGGTTTGCCAGCCGCGCACCGATTGGGAGGCAAAGGGTGTAGACCCAGGCCTCCCTCGAGGCGGAAGGAGGACATGCCGCTCGCCGAGAGGGTAGCTACAGCTTCCTCGAAGCAAGCGTCGTTGACGAAGGCGAAAAAGCCCGGTACACTCGCGGCGAAGCGAGTCCCTGCCGGGCCACCAACAGCATCGTCCTCTGGCCGACAGAAACCGGCCAGTTGTAGGGAGGAAGAGGAGATGGAGACCGACACTTAGTCGGCCTCGCAGACCACCATCCTCAATTCGGAGGATGGAGTAAATCCCCCAGTCAAGGGGGGTTTACGGGGACTGCAGATCCACAAGTCGGGGGACTTGTGGGTCATTGCACGTAGTCCCCCGTGAGGAGGAGAGTGTGGCGCGACACCCACCTCTCCTCATGAGGAGTGAGACAAACGTCTCCCTCCTCGCGAGAAGGGCGCGAGTCAACGCGCAGCCTGAGATGCTCTCGGATGTCATGCTTTAGCGGTTCCCGAGAGCATCTCGCAAGGCCGAGTGTCGCCGTCTGGTTTTTAGTGGGTCGGGGGTCGCTTACACCCCCAGCCCCACATAACCCACCTTGCCTCCCCCGAGGCGGGTGGGTATGCGGTTGCGCATTTTCCAGACGTAAAAAAAAAAAAAAAAAAAAAAAAAAAAAAAAAAAAAAAAAAAAAAAAGGTTAGGTTGACTCTCAAAGGACGACGGTCCATGTGCCAAACCCTCCTCCACGTGGTGAGAGTTGGAAACGTCGAGGTACCCCCTCGGCGGCTAACGGGTCACTGGCTTCGGGCAGAGCGCATATATCGCTATGTGTCTCTGGACACTGGCGTGATCGCTTGATATCCCTTCGAATGCTGCGGTCACAGCCGAAAACTGGGCGAATGCCCGGTCGATAGGCTGGGGGTAATTATCCTTAAGCCGTGGCAGGGGATGTCGGGTGATCGCAAAGGTGTCATCGCGGCGCATTAGGCGCAATCTCGAGGAAGCTTGTTCCTCGGGATGGCCGACCTGAGGAGGAAGGAAATATAGCTTGGCTTGTTTCCGAATCTGAGGGAGAACCGGCTCGGGTGCCTTGCTTGCGGGGTGCTCACGGAGAGGTGGCGGCTTGGTGGGAGGCGAGGCACGCCTCGACGAGCCTACTGGGAACAGCCATCCTCTCCGCTAGTAGGTTGCGCCTCCGGGGTCGGAGATGCTCGGGCAGGAGCGGCCTCACTGCGCGTCCTGGCTGACGGTGATGTACCGGTGGGCTTTGGCCGTGCCGGGGTGATCTGTTGGCTGGGATTCGCGGATCGCCTGAGGTCTGCACGCGTTACCCGCTCCGCATGGGGCTCGAAAGAGACCCAAGTAGAGTGGGTGATGAGGGTTGTGCTTCACCCTCCGGAAATACGGAAGCACACTTACATCGAGTCACTTATGTCGAGACACGGATGCCCACCGGGGCGCGGTGATGTCAAGTGAAGGGGGATCCCGGAGCCTGACATCGCCAGCAACAGGGGTCCGCCTCCCCCTCGTATAAAAACTCGGAGGCGGGGACACGGGTAGAGATGATGATGGTTCTCTGGGTCTTTACTCAGAGGGCAATGCATCATACAAACAGGGGTCCGCCTTTCCCCTCGTATAAAAACGCGAAGGCGGCCGGTGCTGGGATGTATTCGAAATGGAAACATCCTGGTTAAATGGCATGGTCTGACCGGTGGACGGGCACGTGCTCCTGCGATTTCGGTTGTTCCTTGTGTCGGGGTGGGTCCCTGGTGAGCCCCCTCACCCCATATGACACTTGGAGCGGCCCACCTCCCCTCTTCTGTCAGAGGCTAGGTGCCAAGAGGGGTTTCGCAGGAGAGGCGACTCCCTGCCAATACAGACGTCTGTCTAGTGGGGATCACTCGGTCCACTATAAACATTCGGCGAGTGACACGCGATCGGGGGGGGTGTCTGTCTAGCAGGTGTACAGGCTCCTCCCCCAAACGAGAGGTATGTCCGGGCAGAGGGACATTTTGGGGTGGACGGTCTCTGCGGGGACCCGAAATCTATCGCACCCTCCTGGGTGGCACTCTCCCGTCGGTCGCCACCTTGTCGTGGTGGGAGGGCTCACCCAGTACACTGTCGTACTGGGTGCCAAGAGCGACCAGTACCAGGATTTCCTGGTACAAGGCCTTTCCTTGATTGGAAAGGCGGTATGCGTGTGTGTGTGGATGAATGAATGAGGGCAGGACGGGCTCTATAGGGTTGGTACCCAACCGTCCTATGGGTGGGATCCCCAGAGAATAAAGCCAACTTCTTTTACACTACTCATGATGGACACTAAGAACGAGACGATCATTACTGTCGCAGCGGGATCGGATACCGCAGCGGCCGGTGGGAGAGGCTGTATTGTCCCGGCAGCCTCCTCATCGTCATCGTACGTCGGGCCTCCACGGGAGTTGGAAGCGAGCTCCCGTGGTGAATTGGCTATCCGCTTCACCAAGGGTGGGCTTAAGGCCGTGCAAGTGCGGGGGAAGCCTAAGGCTAGTCCTAAGGCTGGCACCTCTCAGCCAACCGTACGGCTTACAAGAGTGGACCGAGGCGGAAAGATTTCCGCAAGCACCGCTCCCTTAACCAAAAGGGAGAGCGGAAGTAAAGCCACCACTGGGACGATGAGGCAGGCGCATGTCTCCCCGGACCCCCAGTGGGAACATTCCTCCTCCTCCTCCTCGTCTTCTGACGAGGAGGAGGACATGGATGTGGACGTGGAGGAGGTCCATAGCGATCAGAGGAAGGCTACGGAGGCGGTGGAGAGAGGCCGAGGTCGGCCCCCAACTACCCAAGAATATACTGGCATGACGGCGGCCCGCGCCGACCGCCTTGCCATATTAGAGAAGGAGGTCCGCCTGAAGGAGGCGCTCTACGTCCTTGACGCGAACGCCCCTCCAAAGCGCACCAGGGGAAGGGACAGCCTTCCCACCGAGGAGGAGATGAGAACTGTGCTCTCAACACAGAAAACATCGGAGATTTACGCGAAGGCTTGTCGGCATCTTATGGCTGTCGACAAGACCTCCGACGTTTCAAAGGGGCTGCAGTCGACCCTTAGCACGGCGCTAAGGAGAGCGGCGCGGGAGGTCCAGGTCGCGCTGGGCGTCCTGATGGAGAGAGCGCGCAGCGCCTCGGAGGAACCGGTCCCCTCCCAGGAGCTGAGCGCCCTGAAAGCGTACGTTCAGACGCTTAAGAGTGGTAAGGAGAAGGCGGATGCCGAGATCGATGATCTCAAGAGATCACTCGCGGCAGCCAAAGCAGAGCTGGCCACTGCGAGGGCATCCGTCTCTCCGTCGCGCCGACCCCCTGCTCTGAAGCGCAAGCTCAGAAACAGGGACGTCGACATGGAGAAGGAGGAGGAGTCCGACCCGCCTGCACGGGATTCGGAGTGGTGCCCGAACATTCCGGCACCAAGCTCTGCTCTGAGAACAGTGGACAGGGGGACCTCCCCCTGCCCAACCGTAGTGGAGGACAACGCGGCCTCTAGTGGGCTTAGCCCACAAGAGGTTGAGGCTCTTCTGTGCAGGATCACAGAATTAAAGCAGGAAGTCGACAACACGCGGGCCGAGATGGCGGAAGTCCTGGACTCCTCCATCTCGGCAATGCAGAAATGTCGGGATGAGAATAGAGAGCTGCGTGGGCAACTAGAACTCCGGGGGAGGAATAAACCTCCATCAGCCGGGGTTCCGCGGGGGGTTAAAACTACGGGGGGTCCGTCGTCTTCTGGGAAGGGGGGGGGATCTTCTGGGGTGAGGGACTGTATTGGCTCGGGGGGGAACACGAACGAACTATGGTCGAAGGTCGTAGGAAGGAAGTCCGCGAGCGCTGATAAGCGCCTACCGCGGGCTTCCAAGGGGTCTGTGGCTCCGCTAGCCGGGGAGCAGACAGGCGCGGGTCAAGCGGCGAAGCCAGATAAGGGGCGCCGCAAAACATCGCGGAGGAAAAAGAAGAGGGGCCCGCGAGCGCCCGCAACCGCGGCCGTAACGGTCACGATTGCGGACAATGCGGGCAGTGGTCTGACCTATGCCCGGGTGATGGGCGAGGCGAGGGAGAAGATCTCCCTCCAAGACCTCGGCATCTCGGGGTCGAGGCTCAGGCCATCAATGATGGGGGGCCTTGTTATAGAGATCCCCGGAAAGGACCGCCTGTCCAAAGCTCGGCAGTTGGCCGAGCGGATGAAGGATGTGTTCAAGGAGAAGGAGGAGGTGAAGGTCACGCAGCCCCAGAAGACCGCGGAGCTTAGGGTCCGGGGTCTCGACGTGGCCTCCACCTCCAAAGATGTCTCCCTGGCTATCGCCGCGGAGACGGGGTGCCTGGAGGAGCACATTCGAGTGGGGGAGATCCGGCGCAGCTCGGACGTTGGCCCAGGCTCAGTCTGGGTCTGCTGCCCGATCTCGGTGGCCAGTAAGCTGGCCAGAGCAGGTAAGCTGCAAGTCGGGTGGAGCAGTGTCAGGGTGGAGACACTAAAGGCTCGACCCGTATTTTGTTTCCGGTGCCTCGGACACGGTCACGTCCGGGCCCGGTGCAAAGCGGCAGTGGACCGCAGCACCGCCTGTTACCGGTGCGGGGAGCTGGGCCACAGTGCCAAGGGGTGCACGGCGCAGCCCAAATGCCTGGCTTGCGCCGACCTGGGTTTGCCAGCCGCGCACCGATTGGGAGGCAAAGGGTGTAGACCCAGGCCTCCCTCGAGGCGGAAGGAGGACATGCCGCTCGCCGAGAGGGTAACTACAGCTTCCTCGAAGCAAGCGTCGTTGACGAAGGCGAAAAAGCCCGGTACACTCGCGGCGAAGCGAGTCCCTGCCGGGCCACCAACAGCATCGTCCTCTGGCCGACAGAAACCGGCCAGTTGTAGGGAGGAAGAGGAGATGGAGACCGACACTTAGTCGGCCTCGCAGACCACCATCCTCAATTCGGAGGATGGAGTAAATCCCCCAGTCAAGGGGGGTTTACGGGGACTGCAGATCCACAAGTCGGGGGACTTGTGGGTCATTGCACGTAGTCCCCCGTGAGGAGGAGAGTGTGGCGCGACACCCACCTCTCCTCATGAGGAGTGAGACAAACGTCTCCCTCCTCGCGAGAAGGGCGCGAGTCAACGCGCAGCCTGAGATGCTCTCGGATGTCATGCTTTAGCGGTTCCCGAGAGCATCTCGCAAGGCCGAGTGTCGCCGTCTGGTTTTTAGTGGGTCGGGGGTCGCTTACACCCCCAGCCCCACATAACCCACCTTGCCTCCCCCGAGGCGGGTGGGTATGCGGTTGCGCATTTTCCAGACGTAAAAAAAAAAAAAAAAAAAAAAGGTTAGGTTAGGTTAGGTTGACTCTCAAAGGACGACGGTCCATGTGCCAAACCCTCCTCCACGTGGTGAGAGTTGGAAACGTCGAGGTACCCCCTCGGCGGCTAACGGGTCACTGGCTTCGGGCAGAGCGCATATATCGCTATGTGTCTCTGGACACTGGCGTGATCGCTTGATATCCCTTCGAATGCTGCGGTCACAGCCGAAAACTGGGCGAATGCCCGGTCGATAGGCTGGGGGTAATTATCCTTAAGCCGTGGCAGGGGATGTCGGGTGATCGCAAAGGTGTCATCGCGGCGCATTAGGCGCAATCTCGAGGAAGCTTGTTCCTCGGGATGGCCGACCTGAGGAGGAAGGAAATATAGCTTGGCTTGTTTCCGAATCTGAGGGAGAACCGGCTCGGGTGCCTTGCTTGCGGGGTGCTCACGGAGAGGTGGCGGCTTGGTGGGAGGCGAGGCACGCCTCGACGAGCCTACTGGGAACAGCCATCCTCTCCGCTAGTAGGTTGCGCCTCCGGGGTCGGAGATGCTCGGGCAGGAGCGGCCTCACTGCGCGTCCTGGCTGACGGTGATGTACCGGTGGGCTTTGGCCGTGCCGGGGTGATCTGTTGGCTGGGATTCGCGGATCGCCTGAGGTCTGCACGCGTTACCCGCTCCGCATGGGGCTCGAAAGAGACCCAAGTAGAGTGGGTGATGAGGGTTGTGCTTCACCCTCCGGAAATACGGAAGCACACTTACATCGAGTCACTTATGTCGAGACACGGATGCCCACCGGGGCGCGGTGATGTCAAGTGAAGGGGGATCCCGGAGCCTGACATCGCCAGCAACAGGGGTCCGCCTCCCCCTCGTATAAAAACTCGGAGGCGGGGACACGGGTAGAGATGATGATGGTTCTCTGGGTCTTTACTCAGAGGGCAATGCATCATACAAACAGGGGTCCGCCTTTCCCCTCGTATAAAAACGCGAAGGCGGCCGGTGCTGGGATGTATTCGAAATGGAAACATCCTGGTTAAATGGCATGGTCTGACCGGTGGACGGGCACGTGCTCCTGCGATTTCGGTTGTTCCTTGTGTCGGGGTGGGTCCCTGGTGAGCCCCCTCACCCCATATGACACTTGGAGCGGCCCACCTCCCCTCTTCTGTCAGAGGCTAGGTGCCAAGAGGGGTTTCGCAGGAGAGGCGACTCCCTGCCAATACAGACGTCTGTCTAGTGGGGATCACTCGGTCCACTATAAACATTCGGCGAGTGACACGCGATCGGGGGGGGGGTGTCTGTCTAGCAGGTGTACAGGCTCCTCCCCCAAACGAGAGGTATGTCCGGGCAGAGGGACATTTTGGGGTGGACGGTCTCTGCGGGGACCCGAAATCTATCGCACCCTCCTGGGTGGCACCCTCCCGTCGGTCGCCACCTTGTCGTGGTGGGAGGGCTCACCCAGTACACTGTCGTACTGGGTGCCAAGAGCGACCAGTACCAGGATTTCCTGGTACAAGGCCTTTCCTTGATTGGAAAGGTGGTATGCGTGTGTGTGTGGATGAATGAATGAGGGCAGGACGGGCTCTATAGGGTTGGTACCCAACCGTCCTATGGGTGGGATCCCCAGAAAGAAAAGCCAAACTTTATTGATACTTATATGATGGACACAAATAAAGAGACGACGATTACTGTCGCAGCGGGGTCGGATACCGCAGCGGCCGGTGGGAGGGGCTGTATTGTCCCGGCAGCCTCCTCATCGTCATCATACGTCGGGCCTCCACGGGAGTTGGAAGCGAGCTCCCGTGGTGAATTGGCTATCCGCTTCACCAAGGGTGGACTTAAGGCCGTACAAGTGCGGGGGAAGCCTAAGCCTAAGGCTTGTCCTAAGGCTGGCACCTCTCAGCCAACCGTACGGCTTACAAGAGTGGACCGAGGCGGAAGGATTTCCGCAAGCACCGCTCCTTTAACCAAAAGGGAGAGCGTGAGACAGACGACCACTGTGGCGACGAGGCAGGCTCATGTCTCCCCGGACCCACAGTGGGAGCATTCTTCCTCCTTCTCCTCGTCCTCGGACGAGGAGGAGATAATGGACGTGGACGTGGAGGAGGTCCTCGAAGATCAGAGGAAGGCAACGGAGACAGTGGAAAGAGGCCGAGGTCGGCCTCCAACCACTCAAGAATATACCGGCATGACGGCGGCCCGCGCCGACCGCCTTGCCATATTAGAGAAGGAGGTCCGCCTGAAGGAGGCGCTCTACGTCCTTGACGCGAACGCTCCTCCAAAGCGTACCAGGGGAAGGGACAGCCTTCCCACCGAGGAGGAGATGATGGCTGAGCTTCAGTCAAAGAGAACATCGGAGATATATGCGAGGGCTAGTCGTCACCTTATGGCTGTCGACAAGACCTCTGATGTCTCAAAAGGACTGCAGTCGACCCTTAGCACGGCGCTAAGAAGAGCGGCGAGGGAGGTCCAGGTTGCCCTGGCCGTCCTTATGGAAAGAGCGCGCAGCGCCTCGGAGGAGCCAGTCCCCTCCCAGGAACTATGCGCCTTAAAAGCGTATGCACAGGCGCTCAAGAGTGATAAGGAGAAGGCGGACGCCGAGATCGATGATCTCAAGAAGTCGCTCGCGGCAGCCAAAGCAGAGCTGGCCACTGCGAGGGCATCCGTCTCTCCGTCGCGTCGGCCCCCTGCTCTGAAGCGCAAGCTCAGAAACAGGGACGTCGACATGGAGAAGGAGGAGGACTCCGACCCGCCAGTGCGGGATACGGAGTGGTGCCCGAATATTCCGGCACCAAGCTCTGCCCTGAGAACGGTGGACAGGGGGACTTCCCCCTGCCCAACCGTAGTGGAGGACAACGCGGCCTCTAGTGGGCTTAGCCCACAAGAGGTTGAGGCTCTTCTGTGCAGGATCACAGAATTGAAGCAGGAGGTCGACAATACGCGGGCCGAGATGGCGGAAGTCCTAGACTCCTCCATCTCGGCAATGCATAAATGTCGAGACGAGAATAGGGAGCTGCGTGGGCAGCTAGAACTCCGGGGGAGGAACAAACCTCCATCAGCCGGGGTTCCGCGGGGGGTTAAAGCTGCGGGGGGTCCGTCGTCTTCTGTGAAGGGGGGGGGATCTTCTGTGGTGAGGGACTGTAATGGCTCGGGGGGGGGAAACACGAACGACCTATGGTCGAAGGTCGTGGGAAGGAAGTCCGCGGGCGCCGATAAGCGCCTACCGCTGGCTTCCAAGGGGTCTGCGGCTCCGCTAGCCGGGGAGCAGACGGGCGCGGGTCAAGCGGCGAAGCCAGATAAGGGGCGCCGCAAAACATCGCGGAGGAAAAGGAAGAGGGGCCCGCGAGCGCCCGCAACCGCGGCCGTAACGGTCACGATTGCGGACAATGCGGGCAGTGGTCTGACCTACGCCCGGGTGATGGGCGAGGCGAGGGAGAAGATCTCCCTCCAAGACCTCGGCATCGCGGGGTCGAGGCTCAGGCCATCAATGATGGGGGGCCTTGTTATAGAGATCCCCGGAAAGGACCGCCTGTCCAAAGCTCGGCAGCTGGCCGAGCGGATGAAGGATGTGTTCAAGGAGAAGGAGGAGGTGAAGGTCACGCAGCCCCAGAAGACCGCGGAGCTTAGGGTCCGGGGTCTCGACGTGGCCTGCACCTCCAAAGATGTCTCCCTGGCTATCGCCGCGGAGACGGGGTGCCCGGAGGAGCACATTCGAGTGGGAGAGATCCGGCGCAGCTCGGACGTTGGCCCGGGCTCAGTCTGGGTCTGCTGCCCGATCTCGGTGGCCAGTAAGCTGGCCAGAGTAGATAAACTGCAAGTCGGGTGGAGCAGTGTCAGGGTGGAGACACTAAAGGCTCGACCCGTATTTTGCTTCCGGTGCCTCGGACACGGTCACGTCCGGGCCCGGTGCAAAGCGGTAGTGGACCGCAGCACCGCCTGTTACCGGTGCGGGGAGCTGGGCCACAGTGCCAAGGGGTGCACGGCGCAGCCTAAATGTCTGGCTTGCGCCGATATTGGCTTGCCTGCCGGGCACCGACTGGGAGGCAAAGGGTGTAGACCCAGGCCTCCCTCGAGACGGAAGGAGGATATGCCGCTCGCTGAGAGGATAGCAAAAGCTCCCTCGAAGCAAGCGTCGAAGACGAAGGCGGAAAAGCCCGGTAAACTCGCGGCGAAGCGAGTCCCTGCCGGGCCACCAACTGCATCGTCCTCTGGCCAGAAACAGAAACTGGCCAGTGCTAGGGAAGAGGTAGCGATGGAGACTGACACTTAGTCAGTCTCACTGACCACCATCCTCAACTCGGAGGATGGAGTAAATCCCACAGATTTAAGTGGGATTTACGGGGACTGCAGATCCACAAGTCGGGGGACTTGTGGGTCATTGCACGTAGTCCCCCGTGAGGAGGAGAGTGTGGCGCGACACCCACCTCTCCTCATGAGGAGTGAGACAAACGTCTCCCTCCTCGCGAGAAGGGCGCGAGTCAACGCGCAGTCAGAGATGTTCTTGGACGTAATGCCTCTAGCGGTTCCCGAGAACATCTCGCAAGGCCGAGTGTCGCCGTCTGGTTTTTAGTGGGTCGGGGGTCGCTTATACCCCCAGCCCCACATAACCCACCTTGCCTCCCCCGAGGCGGGTGGGTATGCGGTTGCGCATTTTCCAGACGTTAAAAAAAAAAAAAAAAAAAAAAAAAGGTTAGGTTAGGTTAGGTTAGGTTAGGTTAGGTTAGGTTAGGTTAGGTTAGGTTAGGTTCCCTCTCGTGGGATGCGGCCTTGCCGTGGCGAGAGGGCTCACCCCTTGCAAGAGGATAGTCTTGCAAGGGGTGCTAACAGCATCCCGTACCCGAGTAACGTCGGGTACATTAACTCCCCGAGTCTGGGGAGTTTTCCCCAGTCCCGGGGAGCCCTCCCTTTTGGGAGGAGGGGGCCCACTTCCTCTATAGAGCCTCGGCTCGTATGTGGTAAGGGATGGCGACCCGGAATACAAACGCCCGGTGGCATGGCACCGTTAGGAGAGGGCATTGCACGGCGCTTCGGCGCTTGCCCTCCCGCCATGCATTTTGCGGCCCGGGCCGCGGGGTTCTTGCTCTGGTGTCTCGGGGGGGTATTTTTCGGGGGTTTTTCTCCCGGGGGTATTTTCCCCGGGGTCTCGGGGTGGGGATTTTTGCGGCCGGGGCCGCGGGGGAGGGGACCAGCTGTGATCACCCGAGGGGCATCGCCCGGAGGGTTTAACCCGAGGGGCATCGCCCGGAGGGGATCACAGCGGTCAGTCGTCGGGGCCGCTCGGACATATTCCGAGGCGGGGCCCGGCGACAAGACGTACCCCAGGGTGCTGGTTGGGAGTCTCCAGGCTGGGTAGCCTGGGTCTCCGTCCCAGCGTCCCTGGGGGGTAGCCGCGCCCGGGCCACTCGGACGTATTCCGAGCTCGGGCCGGGCGCGGCGTGGAGGTCACGCGTGGTTACCCGAGGGGCTCTGCCCGGAGGGGTTACCCAAGGGGCATAGCCCGGAGGGTGCCACGCGGACCTGCCGCCGAGGCCGCTCGGACTTATTCCGAGGCAGGGCTCGGCGGCGAGAGCAGGTACTCCTGGCCGGTCGGGACCGTTTCCCCTTCCGAACCGGCCGGTCAGGAGAGGCGTAGTCCCTTCCGCTGGACGTGATTCCCGGCGGGGGGACGTGCTGGTCGCCACGGCGTGTAGGGCAGGGCCGGGGAGCGGCGACCCTGTCCAAAGCGTCCGTGGGGCCCCCCGGGTGGCGCCACCCGCTGCGGTGCCCGCATTGTCGGAGGTGCGGGACCCCTGAAAGCCCGTGTGGGCGTCAAATCTCACACGGGTGTGTAAGGGGCTCGGAGTCTGGCCGGGGTGTGGTATCCCCCCGGCCAAGACATATGTCCCCTCCCCGGGGGAACTTGGGGCCCGGCCTTGGGGTGTGGCCGGTCATGTTTCGGGGCACCCCTTGGCCGGTGGGGGTATACCCTGAGGGACGGAGCCGCAGCGGGACAGCGGGATCAACCAAAAATGAGTAGTGACAATCAAACAAAAAATAATACAGATGGAGCGAGATTGCGGAAAGAACTGGAGGAGGCGTTCAACAAAGGAGACGCCTGCACTTCTCAAGAAGAGAAGTATTTTTGGCACGGGGACTTATTAAGGCCGGTCACAGTAAATCTGGTAGACCTGGCTAAGTGTGACTCGACCAGCAGCCTTTCCTCGACTCTTTCTAAGACGTCGAGTAAGAGCAAAGCCAAGGACGGTTCTGCGCAAAAGCGCCAAAAGAAAATAATGGAGCGTGAAAAGGCGAGAAGCAACACACTCGCGCAAAAGAGAAAAATGGCGGAATCCGTAACCTGCACGGACACAGAAGTAGATACAGACAATCTACTAAGCGAAGGGGAAGGGGAAGGCAATATTTCAAGACCTGCAACAACAACCATTCTCAATGAGAAAGACTTCCCCGCACTCCGTACCAGGTCACATATGTCGGTACAGGAACAGAAGGGAAAAGGAGAAGCCGGAAAGGGACAGGCTCCATCACCGGTGCCTGCAATCGGACAGGAACAGGCTCTAATACCAGTGCCTGTACCCGGGCAGGAACAGGCTCTGACACCAGTGCCTGCACTCGGACAGGAACGGGCTCTAACACCAGTGCCTGCACTCGGACAGGGACAAGCTCTAACGCCAGTGCCTGCACCTGGACAGGCTCTGCCATCGATACCGGGCCAGCCACCAAGCACTGGAGAACAGGAAACACGGAAGGCTGAGAAAGCTAGGAGGAAAAAAGAAGAACAGGAAGCACGCACGGAACAAGTAATACTGGACCCCTTGAAAGAGCCAAATCCAGGTAAATCGTACTACGACTTCCTTGAGAGGATAAGGGACAAGGGAGATGAATATAACGAGGCACCAATCCCTGACCTAGCAGCAATCGCCTCAGAGAAGGCGATGGCAATATATAAAGTGGCCGTGCTGTCAAAACAATTGAAAGGCCCATTGGTGAGACAGGCCAAGGAAGCAGCCGCAGATATGTGCGCGGCTGCATCAGTACTGGCTATAAGGGCGCAAAACCCGACAGAAACCTCAGCTGAAAAGCAAATAAGGGATCTGCAAAACCAAATACACCAGTTGAGGCTAGAGAAGCAGCAACTGGAGCGAAGAGTGGAACGGGAATGCAGAAACAAATCTCGTAAAAAGCTCCATTCGGAAACATCAGATGACGAAAGGGAAGGACCGCTTAGCGCAGATAGCGCCAGGATAAGAACTAGGGTCAGAAAACGGATTGACAGAGCCCCACTTCCACCCAGAAGTGGGGGGGTCCTGTCAACCCATGGAGATGGGATAATCAGGGAAACCTCGCTTCCACCTGAGGGTGGGGAAGCCTCCCTGATCGAGGACTATGAAATGCGGGGGGTCTCACCTCCACCACAAGGCGGGGGAATCCCGGGCATCTCAGGAATAGGAAGAATGAGGGGTCAGGACAGACACATAGAGATGATGGACGTTGTTAACAACGAGGAGGAACATTCATCCTTCTACCGCAGCGAGGACACCACCCAATCGGGTTGGAGAAGGGACAATCCCCCTTCTAACACAAAGGGGACAATGTATATAAAACAAGGACACGTTGAATACATTGTCCCACAAAATAAGAAGGAAGAGGAGGAGGCCAAGGAAAGGGAGAAATTTATGGCCATGGTGGCGATGATTGAAGGCATTGTTGTGAGGGAGCTGGACAAACGACTGGGCTGTCCCATAAAAACATATGGGGAAACCCTGAAAAACAAAAAGGAGGGTAAGCAGGAAAACAGGGAACAGCAACAACAACAGCCCAAATCAATAAAAAGAACAAAACCGGTAACAGCCGGACAAAGAAATCCGGCACAAGAGGAGAAACCTGCCGCTGCCAAACCAACGGTCAAGAGCATAGAGGTTGTCAAAAAGGCGGTCAGAGTTGTACCTGCTACAACTCTTAACCCACCTTCGCGGCCAGCAGCAGAAAGGGTCTCCAAGCCTAAAGTCAAGGGAACGGGAAAGGGAAATAAAACAGCCCCACCCCCACAGAAGCAGCCAGGTGCGAAATCTACGCCCCTGGCCACAGGGAAAAAAGAAGGGGCACTACAAACACCCCAGGCCCCAAAGCCTCCGAATACGGGCGCCCCTTCCTGGAGCGAGGTGGTCTCCAGGAGGGTAAGAAGAACCAAAACAGCAGCAGCGGCTACGAATGAGGTTGTTGCAGCTGCAAAGGTGAAGGGGGGCAAAGCAATTACAGCTGCCAAACCCTCCCAACCTGGCCAAGAGGCCAAATCGAAAAGGAGGAGAGAGCCAAGAACGGCAGCGATAACGCTGACGTGTCCTCCCGGAACTTATGAGAAAACTCTCCGGGAGGCCCGGCAGAAGATGGAGGCCAAAGGCCTAAATATGGAAGGTGCCAAGATTAGACGAGGAGTCACGGGCTCATATATCTTTGAGATTCCGGGGGCGGGCAGCCATGAAAAAGCAGATAAGTTCGCCCTCGGAATGAGGGAAGCCTTAAGAGGCACGGCGGGCGCAAGGGTGCAGCGCCCAACTAAAATGGCTGAGATAAGACTTCGGGGGCTCGATGAGTCCATCAGAGCCTCCGAAGTGATAAAAGCGATAGCCACAGCAGGTGGCTGCGAAGAAGAGGAAATCCACCTGGGGGAAATAAGAAAAACCCCAGGTGGAATGGGGATCGTTTGGGTCCGCTGCCCACTAACAGCAGCAAACCGCATAGTGGGTATGACCAATCTAAAGATAGGATGGGCACTTGTGCGCGCCGAAATACTAGACACCAGACCCCTCCAGTGCTACAAATGCCTGGAGGGGGGGCACGTGCGCGCGCGGTGCCCTAACAAAGAAGACCGTAGCGGTAAATGTTACCGCTGCGGAATTGAGGGCCACGCAGCCAGAAACTGTGTGGCTGAAGTCAGCTGCCCGGTATGCGCAGACAAGGGACTTCCCGCCAAGCATAGGGCGGGAAGTAAATCGTGCATACCGGTGCAAAAGGGCAGAAGGGGGGTCCCACTTAATAAAGTGGTGAATCCCCCCTTCCCCAGGAAGGTCCCTACCCCTGCGCGAGAGGTGGTGGAGCCTCAAATACAAAAAGAGGCTCCCCCCCTAATCGACCTAAATATTACGGTGGAGGCCCCGAAAGAACAAAGGCCTCCACGCATAAGGGGGGCTAAGAGGGAGGAGGAGGAGAAACTCCCGGAAGGAGGCGCTAAGAAAACGCGCCTCCAACTAAATTTAATGGATGCAGATCCCACCGCTATGGAGGTGGGACCCGTGGATGTAATCACAACTGAAGATGGCTTGTAAGGTGCTACAAGCCAATGTGAACCATTCAGGGCCAGCCCAGGATCTCTTCTTCCAGAATATGGCGGAGAGAGACTGCGGCCTGGGGGTCGTAGCCGAGCCGCACCATATACCAGAGAATAACTGGGTAGGTAGTACGGACGGCTTGGCTGCGATCACCCACAGAGGCGCGTCAAACTCCCCCCCGATGGAGCTCTTAAAATCGGGGGAGGGCACTGTCACGGTAAGATGGGGGTCCATCATTGTTGTTGGCGTGTATCTCCCGCCGAGTCTCAGTAGAAGAGACTTTTGCGGGAGATTGCACGCCATTGAGAGACAGCTGACGGAATACCACCCCGCCCCGATGATCGTCGCGGGGGACTTCAATGCCAAATCAGACGCTTGGGGTTCCCCGCGCGGTGACTGGCGGGGTGGTCAAGTATTGGATTGGGCGGCGCGAAGTGGCCTCCTCTCCTGTAACAGAGGAAGGAAGGCCACATGTGTAAGGAGGCAGGGGGAGTCAATCGTAGACTTAACATGGATCACTCCCTCTGCCTCAAGGTTGGTGAGCGGGTGGGAGGTGCTGACGGAGGTAGAAACCATTTCTGACCACAGATACGTGGAGTTCTCCGTCGGTGCCTTCCCCCGCGAAGTAATAGAGCGCCGCCGAAACAGAGAGGCTGTCTCTCGAAGATGGGCCCTCAGGAAACTTGATCAGGACGCGTTTCTGGCCGCGGTCGAGGCGGCCCTGATGGTTCGAGGAAGGGATAATAGGGGGGACCTAGAGGAAGAAAGGGCTTGGCTGCTTAAAACGGTAAGCGATGCCTGTGATGCAGCCATGCCCAGGATAAAACGGAGGTCCCCCCGAAAAACTTACTGGTGGTCGGAGGAAATCGCTGAAGCAAGGCGAACCTCCGACCACGCCAGAAGGAAAGTCTGCAGGCGGAAGAAGTTCGAGCGGTTAGACCCCGAAGGATACCAGGACGCGTGGGACGCTTATAAAGAAAAGCGTGATGACCTACGCGTCCTGATAAAGAAGGCAAAGGCGAGAGCCTGGGATGAGTTGCTCTCCTCCCTGGATGACGACCCGTGGGGGCGCCCTTATCGCATAGTTTTGAAAAAACTAAAAAGTGGAGGCGCCCCAATCACGGAGTCTATGGACCCCCAATTCATCGGCCAAGTCGTGGACACCCTGTTCCCGCTGGAGGAGGGACATGCTAACCCGATTCCGGCGTTGGACTGGGTGTGGGACGAGGAGGCCATGGGGGTCACGGAGGGAGAGCTCCGGGATGCCATCAGAAAAATCAAAAACGGGAAAGCGCCCGGACCTGATGGCATCCACGGAAAAGTCTGGGCTCTCGCCCATCGGGGTCTTGCGGGGCCCATGCGGAGGATATACAACGAATGTTTCCGCATGGGCTCATTCCCACGAGAATGGAAGGAGGCAAACATCGTCCTCCTTCCAAAAGAGGGCAAGCCGAGGGATCAACCCTCGGCCTATAGGCCAATCTGCCTAATAGACGAGGCGGGTAAGATTCTTGAAAGAATCATAGTGGACCGCCTCGTCTACCACTTGTCCCGGGAGGGTCCTAATCTCAGCCAGGAGCAATACGGCTTCCGGGTCGGACGATCTACTATCGACGCGATACTTAAGGTTCGTTCGATCGCGGAGGCCGTAACGGAGGAAGGCGGGGTGTTGTTGGCGGTATCCTTAGATATATCAAACGCCTTCAACACCCTGCCATGGCACCGGATCGGGGCGGCCCTGGACTATCACCGGGTCCCCCCGTATCTGGTGTCAATCCTGGCGGACTACTTCCGGGACAGGCAATTGGCCTATACGGATAGAAATGCCGAGGAACAAAAGCGTCGAATGGCATGCGGGGTTCCGCAGGGGTCAGTACTGGGACCCCTACTGTGGAATCTCGCATACGACGCTGTTCTTCGGCAAGCCCTCCCCTCTGGCTGTCACACGGTGTGTTATGCAGATGATACGTTGGTGATGGCCAGAGGGAACTCGTGGGAAGAAGCAACCGCTCGAGCGAATCTCGCCGTTTGCCGCGTTGTGCGCTTTATAAGACAGATGGGGCTCAAAGTGGCGCCCCAAAAAACAGAAGCCATCTTCTTACATGATGGCTCTCATGGGGCGCCACCGAGAGCCCACATCCAAGTGGAGGACACCTCGATAGAGGTGGGGGCCTGCCTTAAATATTTGGGCCTCCACCTCGATGGAAAGTGGACCTTTCGAGAACACTTCCGCCGTATATCCCCTAAGGTAGAGAGGGCAGCAATGGCTCTTCAACGCCTGCTGCCCAATCTTGGGGGACCTGGCGGAAGTGTTCGAAGACTGTATGCTGGGACTATTCACGCCATGCTCCTGTACGGAGCCCCGGTATGGACGGAACGTCTGGAGGCCACCCGCGGCCCAAGAAATGCCTTAAGGCAAGTGCAGAGGCGGGTGGCCAACAGAATTTGCCGGGGCTACCGGACAGTGAGCTGGGCAGCTGTGGGGGTGCTCTCCGGAGTACCCCCTTTGGAGATGCTCGCCCGCATGTACGCGGACGTGTACACGCGTACACGCCAATATCAGCGGGCGGGCATCACAATGACGGAAAGTCTCCGGCATGCCGTGAGGGTCCACTCCCGACGGGCGTTGATCAGCAGATGGAAAGACAGCCTCGCAGATCAGAGGCTGCCAGGTCAGCGCACCGTCGGGGCCATAAGGCCCTGTCTAGAAAGCTGGCTAGACAGGGTCAAAGGAGGGGTGTCCTTCCATATGACGCAGGTGCTCACCGGACATGGTTGTTTCGGTGAGTACCTGCAAAGGATAGGGAAAGAGCGCACAACGCGGTGTCATCACTGCGGCCACGAGTGCGATACCGCCCAGCACACACTTGCAGACTGTGTTGCCTGGGCGGGTGAAAGAACGGAACTCGTGGCCGCTGTAGGGAGGGATCTGTCATTGCCCTCAGTAGTGAGGGCAATGACAGATAATCAAGAAGTTTGGAAGGTGTTCTCCTCCTTCTGCAGCAAAGTTATGGTGCAGAAGGAGGAGGCTGAAAGAGAGAGAGAAAGGGAGGGAGGAGAGAGAGAGAGTGAAACGGAGGAAGGGGACGTGCCCCCTCTTTCCCCGGCATCGGCGGCCTTGGCCGTTTGTGGTGTCGGGGATCGGGGGGGGCGCGCCCCCGGCGCAAGTAGAGGAGAAAACAGCGAGGAGGAGGAAGGGGACGTGCCCCCTCTTTCCCCGGCATCGGCGGCCTCGGCCGTTTGTGGTGTCGGGGATCGGGGGGGGCCCGCCCCCAGCGTAAGAAGGAGTAGCGAAGAGGTGGAGGACGTGCCCCCTCCCGCCCCGCCGTCGGTGGGCTTGCCCACTTGTGGCGGCGGGGATCGGGGGG
Source organism: Prenolepis imparis (assembly GCF_030444845.1). NCBI lineage: Eukaryota > Metazoa > Arthropoda > Insecta > Hymenoptera > Formicidae > Prenolepis > Prenolepis imparis. The sequence continues at coordinate 56,688 of NW_028141186.1, read as the reverse complement.
GGTACGTCCTCAGAAAAAGGAGGAAGAAGGGAGACGAAAGTGCGGAGGACAGGGGAGGGCCCTCTCTTTCCCCGCCATCGGTGGGCTTGCTCACCTGTGGTGGCGGGGATCGGGGGGGGCCCGCCTCATACATACCCGCGTCGAAACACGACGCGGGATGAGGTCTCCGGGGGGGGGCTGGGGACGTCTAAGTCCCGGGGCTCCTCCCCGAAGACCTCTCGAGAATTGGGGGCGCGGGCGCGTCGGCCTCGCTTAGGCGGGGCCGGTGCGGTCGCGCCCCCAAACGGGCAACCCCCTCGGTTGTGGCCGGGTCCTGACTCCCAAGGGAGCGGAGGTGGCCGCAGCCGGGGGGGCCGAGGGGAGGGGTCTTTCGCCTGCGGGGTCGCGCTTTGCTCGGCCTCGCGGGGTGCGACCTCTCCCCTCACGGACGTAGATGCGGCGGGAGGGCCCTCTCACCGGGAGCCGCAAGGCACCGGTGGGAGGGCATCAACGCCGTAGAGGGTCCCCTTCCCCTTCAGGGAGGGGCTTCCCTGGTGAGGGCCTCCGGGGTGTTTTGCCAAATCCCCATTCCCTTTGGGAGGGGGAAGGAGCACCACTCTGGAGGCGGGGGGTGACGGCTCGAGCGGGACACTCGAGCCGTGACCCCGCCCCCCATCTTTTTTGGGAGGGCGCGGCGTGGGGTTGATACCGCCCTGCGCCGCAACCGCGAGAACCCGCACTTGCGGGGGGAGAGTGTCGCCTTCAGTGGCACTCTCCTCGGGAGGTCTTAAGGCGGGGGGGCGGCGAGACGGCATGGGAAACCAGCATCCTCGCCGTCCCCCGTAAAACGCCCGCGAAGGTATCCGTAGTGGTTTTAGTGAGGTAGGCCTTGCGCCCCCTGACCGATTCATTCGTGGATCGGCCAAGGGGAGCAAGGAGTCCCACATAACCACCCGTCCTCTTCCCGGAGGCGGGGGTATCCATGAGGATTTCCACTACGCAACAAAAAAAAAAAAAAAAGGTTAGGTTAGGTTAGGTTAGGTTAGGTTAGGTTAGGTTAGGTTCCCTCTCGTGGGATGCGGCCTTGCCGTGGCGAGAGGGCTCACCCCTTGCAAGAGGATAGTCTTGCAAGGGGTGCTAACAGCATCCCGTACCCGAGTAACGCCGGGTACATTAACTCCCCGAGTCTGGGGAGTTTCCCCAGTCCCGGGGAGCCCTCCCTGTGGGAGGAGGGGGCCCACTTCCCCTATAGAGCTTCGGCTCGTATGTGGTAGAGGATGGCGACCTTGAATTCAAACGCCCGGTGGCATGGCATCGTTAGGGGTTGGACATTGCACGGCGCCTTGGCGCTGTCCTCCCCCCATGCACTTGGAGTCCACGACGCCTGGTCGATGATCCGAGAGGGGAGATTGGGTTGTCGTGGGCTCGGTGTGTGTGTGTGTGAATGTGGATGCGTGCATGTATGGGCCTGGTGGGGCCAAAAGGGTTTCGGCCCGCCACCCCTGGAAGGACACCAGGCTAAAAAACCAAATCAAAAACCATGATGGAGCACAGTAAAAAGGAAGAAAACCTTACCGTCACAGGGGTGCTCGGAGCCCCAGTGACCGGCGAAGAACCCGTTATCGTCCCGGGCGGAACTTCGTCGTCAACAAACGTCGGGCTACGTGAAGAATGCACCGCGGGTTCCTCACGCGAAATGGCTACTGCGAAGAATGAAGTAGAAGTGGGTGGCATTGTAGCTATCATGGAGATGAGAGAAGGAGAGACTCCGATACGACTCCCACAAGATATCGGGGTAGAAGCGATGGAAACAATGCCGGAGGTTTCCAATAAGAGAAAAAAGGAATCGGATTCAGGATCCGAAGATCAAGAAGCGCATCGCTACAACATAAGGCGCGGAATGAGAGCCAGGAAGATCATATCATCGGACACGGAAGGCGAAGCCACCGAGGACCAGGTGGACTCTCAAATACTGTCCGAGACAGTAAAAGAAACAGGCAATTCCGGTGACAATGAGACATCACAGTGCTCCGAAGGCGAACAAACTGCCAAGTCAACGCGAGGCCCAGGCAGACCGCCTAAGAGAAAGAACAGGGCAAGGCAGCTGGATACCCCGGAACTTATAGATACTCTGAGAGGCACTCCCGAAAAGTATGGAACCACGGAGTTTCATAATATGACTGCGGCCGGCATTGGCACAATAGCCATGGAGTGGGTTGAGGAGATTGACACGGTTCGAATCAAGTCAGGCAAGATACAAGGTGCACTAAGCGGAAAGATGAAGAATCACCTCATCGGTATGAGGAACGCGCTGAGAACTTTGGTGATGAAAGCGGAAGCCGTAGGGGATCCAGGCTTCTGGAGAGCCCGCAACTCTAGCATCGCAAAGGAGCTCGAAGATAAAAAGAAAGAGGAGAATAAATATAAAAGAGAAATAGAGATGGCAAACAAGAAGATGAGGAAATTACAGGAAGAAATAGAATCGCTCAAGAAACAAAGAGAAACAGAGACAGCGAAGAAACAGAGAGAGACACTGAAAAGAGGGAGTACATCGTCCCCCTCCCCACAAGTGAAGGCAGTAGCCCAGAAGACAGCTCAAGAGCCAAACAAAGAGAGAGAAAGGTCTTTGACTCCGGTAATGAGACCGCCAATTAGAGGAGTATCGATACCCTTGCCAGAACAAGATCCAATAACGGACGACATATCTCAAAAAATGGAGATTGACAGGCAGATAGCCGAGCTTGTGAAGAGGAAAAGAGAGATGGTTTATGCGAAAGCAGAAGAGAGAAGAAACGCGAAAGCCCTATACAGCGAAATTGCGGAAAAATCCGAAGGTTCTAAAAAAGAGAAAGCCCGACAACTTCCTCGTGTGAAGGAAAATATACAGATTGTTCCTCCGAGGAAAGAATTGAAAGAAGAAGAACCTAAAACTAGAGAGATCAGTGAATGGATCACAATAGGGAGAGGAAGAAAGGGTAAAAAAGCTAAAAATAAAAAGGAAGAAACAGTTACTCAGCAAAGAGAGCCGCCAAATATGGCACAGCCTGGAACAAAACGAACCCAGGAAACTAAAGAGACTGGTGCAAGAGCAGCCCATAAAAGGAAGCCACCCAAGACCGCGGCGGTAGCCATTAAGGGCTTAGATGAGAAATTCTCGTATGCACAGGCATTGAGAACCGCCCAAGACAAAATAGAATTGTCGGACTTAAAGATCTACAAATCTAGGGTTAGGAAAGCGGCAAATGGGGGAGTCATCGTGGAGATACCCGGTCCACAAGGATCCGAGAAAGCAGACATGCTCGCCAAACAATTAAGAGAGGTTATGTCTGGACAGGCCGAAATAACTCGACCCACCATCAAAGGCGAACTTATTGTATCCGGATTCGATGAATCAATAAATACGGATGACATATTTGAAACAGTATCGAGCCTTGGTAAATGTAGGAATGAACAGATCAAGGTAGGCACTATAAGGAGATTACCCAATGGAAATAACATGATCTGGGTACAATGTCCGGTTGATGCAGCGATTCTAGTCGCGGAGAAAAAGAAACTGAGGATTCGATGGACTACGGCTAGAGTTGAAATGTTGCAGAAACGCCCCATACAGTGCTACAAATGCTGGCGAAAGGGGCATATTCGCAACAACTGCACCTTTAAAGAGGACTACAGCAAAGTCTGCTTCAGATGCGGCGAAACCGGCCACCCTGTAAAAATATGCAGAGCCGAGATCAAGTGCAGGATATGCAAAGATAGAAACCTAAGCTCTGATCATAGAGTGGGTTCTAATAAGTGCAGTCTGGACCAAGACGAGAGGAGAGGCGATATGCAAAAGAAAGCCCGACAAGAGCCTGATCGGAGAATGGCGGCTCCGCCTGCTCCCCAGAATGAGTAAAATACTACAATGTAATATAAATCACAGCTGGGGAGCCCAGGATATATTATCCCAGCACATAGTGGAGAATCAAGTAGGTATCTGCTTGATATCCGAGCCCAGACATGTGCCGGACTCCCAATTGTGGCTCGCCAGCAATAACAAGAAGGCAGCAATACACTGGAGGCCGGAGTACTTGAGGAAGATCTGCACGCTACTAACTAAAGGAGAAACGTTTGTCGCAGCCAGATGTAACAATATAAATTTTATATCTTGTTATATATCCCCAAACGTAGATCATGGGGAATATCTCGAAGCACTGGATGAGATCGGAGATACAATCCAACGGATAGGCGGAAGCTTCATAGTTTGCGGGGATTTTAACGGAAAATCCACGCAGTGGGGCTCCCCGTATACCAACAAGAGAGGAGAATCGATCGAAGAATGGGTCGCCGAGATGGATCTGCGACTCGTTAACACCGGCAATACTCCAACATGTGTAAGACGGCAAGGTACATCGATCGTGGACCTCACGTGGATCACGGCAGACCTAGTGGAAAAGATCCAAAACTGGAGGGTGGAAACTGAAATAGAGAACCTATCAGACCACCGATATATATCCTTCGAGATAGACGGAGAACCTCTGCCACGTAATAAGAGCCAAAGAGAGCGGAAATGGAACTTTGCTAAAATGGACGCAGAGATGTTGCAGGTTTCCCTAGGCTGGGCATGCTCGGTCGGTATGTCGGAAGAGGAAACGGCAAACACCGACAGTTGGTGCGAATGGACAGAACGCGTAATGCGAGAAGCATGCGACGCCTCGACCCCTAGATGCAAACAAGCTCACCCCAAGAAGAGAACATATTGGTGGAACGAGCAAATTGCGAATCTAAGAGTCGAAACCAATAGAAAGAGAAGGGCCTGGACAAGGAGTAAGAGATGGAATCAACCCGAAGAGACGGCCAACCGGGAGAGAGAGTACAGAATCTCTAGAAGCATCTTGCGGAAAGAGATAAACAAAGCGAAGGCTGAGGCATGGCAGGAACTTGTTCAGCTAGTGGATTCTGATCCATGGGGCCTCCCGTACAAGGCTGTACTGGGGAAACTTAGAAAGGCCACACCGGGACTCACGGAGATACTCGAAGAAGGCGATCTCAACGACCTATTGAACAAACTATTCCCAATGGGTCAAACCCACGACCCAGAAGAGGAATGGACGGAGTTTGTATGGAACGAGGAAGAGCACATAGGATTCAGAGAGGTCAAGGAATCGATCAAGGACTGTGGCGGTAACAGCGTAGCCCCAGGACTTGACGGAGTAAAAGCGACGGCGTGGAAGAGTATCCCGGAAGCAATGACGCAGAAATTAACGCAATGCTTCAACATATGCTTAAGCGAAGGGAAATTTCCTAAAAAATGGAAAAGAGCACGATTGGTATTGATACCAAAAGCTCAAAGTAGTGAACCGGGGCCGCTCAAGGCAAGACCTATTTGCCTGCTAAATGAGGTAGGGAAAGTCTTTGAGCGCATCCTGGTAAGAAGAATTAATAACTGGATGGGAAATGAGGAGATTGCACAGCTATCACCCGTTCAATTTGGCTTTAGGGAGAAAAGATCCACCTGCGATGCCCTGATGAGAGTCAAGGAAATCATAGAGGAATGCATACTTGGCGGAGGAGTCGCGATAGCAGTGGCGATAGATATAGAGAATGCATTTAACTCCCTACCGTGGCCGGTGATAAGGAACGCGATAAGAAGAAAGAGATTTCCCGAATATATATGCAGAATCATAGATGACTACCTAAATGAACGCTGCATAGAATATAGGACACAAAACGGCGAAACAAAGCAGAGACCGGTCACAGCCGGAGTCCCGCAAGGATCCGTACTGGGACCGGTACTATGGAACATAGGCTACGATGACGTACTGAACGTAAACCTAGAGCCAGGATGCCATTTGTCGTGCTATGCGGACGATACTTTGGTAATATCAACGGCAAACGACATAGAAACGGCAATTACCAAAGCGAACATTCAGGTGAACAGAGTGGTCAGAAGGATAAAAGAGCTTGGCCTGGTGGTCGCGACTAACAAGACGGAAGCGGCTGTCTTTTATAAAAAAGACAAGCCGGATAGGATACCGGATCTTATAATAGAAAGAGAGGTTATTAAAGTCGGCGAAAAACTGAAATATCTAGGAATGATACTGGACAGTAACCTAAAATTTCAAGACCACTTCACATACGTGGAGAGCAAAGCGAGCAAAGTGCTTCGATCATTGGGCAGGATCATGCCCAATTTAAGAGGACCAACGGAAGCAAAGAGGAAACTGTTTGCCAGTGTGATCCTATCGATATTGACGTATGGCGCACCAGTATGGAGCGACGCATTGGCAGCAAGCAAGAAGATCCAGCTACCTTTCAGGAGATTGCAGAGAACATTGGCGATAAGAGTGGCGGCGGCATATAGGACGACATCCTATGATGCAGCCACCCTACTCGCCAGAACAACGCCGCTGTATCTTATAGCGGCGACAAGAAAGAGAGTGTTCCTGCGAATAAGAGACCTTCGCAACTTGGAGGATTGGAGTGCGGAGGAAGAAGAGGAGATCAAGAAGAATGAAGAATTCCTCATGAGGAGACAATGGGAGATACATCTGAGTAACCCAGAGATTCCAGGGACAAGAACGCGAGACGCCATTATGCCTGTCTTTGCCAAATGGCTGGACAGGAGGAAGGGACACTTAACGTTCCACCTGACGCAGATAATAACTGGACACGGCTGTTTTAACAGTTACTTGTACAGGATTGGCAAGTCGGACTCGCCAGTCTGTGCCCACTGCAATGAGGAGATCGATACAGCGGAACACACGGTACAAAGCTGTACAGCCTGGACCGTGGAAAGGCAAGCGCTATCTAGCCAAATAGGAGATGACCTACAATTCGCGGTCATCATCAGGAAGATGATGGAAAAGGAGGAATACTGGAAGGCGGTAATCAAGTTTGCGGAGACGGTTATGCGCACCAAGGAAGAGGCGGAACGGGAGAGACAGAGAGGACCCAACAGGGATGACATCTCTTCAAATTCCGAGTAGCAGTGCCACCCGGATGGTGAAGAGTATGTAACGAGGAAGGCGAGAATCCTTGCGGATCTGAGGTCGTGTGCCCATCAAACTTATGTACACGATCTCCACCAGAACCGGGGAATTAGTTATCACACACAGGGGGGTAGGACGGGTTATTTTGGGGTGGGGAACCGGGGGGTAGGACGGGTTCTTTGCGGGGTGGGGTAAGGGGGGGAAAGACTTCTGGGAGGGTAGGTCGGGGGGGAATTGGGCGGGGTAGGGGGGGTATGGGAAAATGGCAGGGTGGATGGGATGGGGAAGGCGAGTGGGGGGTAGGGGGGATTTAGGGGATTGGGGTCTTGGGGGTAGGGCCGGGGGGAAGGGTGGGGATGGTTGGGTGGTTGGGATGGGGCAGGTGTTTGGGGGCGGGGGGTAGGGGGGTATTGGGGCAGGAGGGTGGGGTAGGGGGGGATAGGGATTTTCTGGTCGAGGAAATTAACCGGAAGGTGAGCGCGCAAGCGCATGACGATCGGGGTCACGGTGACATGCTCAGGCGGATCCCGGGCCCCGATCCAGTCTGAAGGGAAGCGTCCTCGGCTGGACGGGCGGAGGTTTAGTGGCGTAGGGCCAGCGGTGATATGTTGTCCCTTGTGGGGGATCGGGGCTAGCCTCGGTCAACCACTTGGGATATGGTATCGCCGCTGGATGAGTCCCACATAACCTCTGGGGCCGGCCCCAGAGGTATCCGTAAATGGATTCCTCCGCCCTTGCGCCGCATCGCAAAAAAAAAAAAAAAAAAAAAAAAAAAAAAAAAAAAAAAAAAGGTTAGGTTAGGTTAGGTTAGGTTAGGTTAGGTTAGGTTAGGTTAGGTTAGGTTAGGTTAGGTTAGGTTAGGTTAGGTTAGGTTAGGTTAGGTTGACTCTCCCTCTCGTGGGATGCGGCCTTGCCGTGGCGAGAGGGCTCACCCCTTGCAAGAGGATAGTCTTGCAAGGGGTGCTAACAGCATCCCGTACCCGGGTAACGTCGGGTACATCGACTCCCCGAGTCTGGGGAGTTTCCCCAGTCCCGGGGAGCCCTCCCTGTGGGAGGAGGGGGCCCACTTCCCCTATAGAGCCTCGGCTCGTATGTGGTAAGGGATGGCGACCCGGAATACAAACGCCCGGTGGCATGGCATCGTTAGGAGAGGGCATTGCACGGCGCTTCGGCGCTTGCCCTCCCGCCATGCATTTTGCGGCCCGGGCCGCGGGGTTCTTGCTCTGGTGTCTCGGGGGGGTATTTTTCGGGGGTTTTTCTCCCGGGGGTATTTTCCCCGGGGTCTCGGGGTGGGGATTTTTGCGGCCGGGGCCGCGGGGGAGGGGACCAGCTGTGATCACCCGAGGGGCATCGCCCGGAGGGTTTAACCCGAGGGGCATCGCCCGGAGGGGATCACAGCGGTCAGTCGTCGGGGCCGCTCGGACATATTCCGAGGCGGGGCCCGGCGACAAGACGTACCCCAGGGTGCTGGTTGGGAGTCTCCAGGCTGGGTAGCCTGGGTCTCCGTCCCAGCGTCCCTGGGGGGTAGCCGCGCCCGGGCCACTCGGACGTATTCCGAGCTCGGGCCGGGCGCGGCGTGGAGGTCACGCGTGGTTACCCGAGGGACTCTGCCCGGAGGGGTTACCCAAGGGGCATAGCCCGGAGGGTGCCACGCGGACCTGCCGCCGAGGCCGCTCGGACTTATTCCGAGGCAGGGCTCGGCGGCGAGAGCAGGTACTCCTGGCCGGTCGGGACCGTTTCCCCTTCCGAACCGGCCGGTCAGGAGAGGCGTAGTCCCTTCCGCTGGACGTGATTCCCGGCGGGGGGACGTGCTGGTCGCCACGGCGTGTAGGGCAGGGCCGGGGAGCGGCGACCCTGTCCAAAGCGTCCGTGGGGCCCCCCGGGTGGCGCCACCCGCTGCGGTGCCCGCATTGTCGGAGGTGCGGGACCCCTGAAAGCCCGTGTGGGCGTCAAATCTCACACGGGTGTGTAAGGGGCTCGGAGTCTGGCCGGGGTGTGGTATCCCCCCGGCCAAGACATATGTCCCCTCCCCGGGGGAACTTGGGGCCCGGCCTTGGGGTGTGGCCGGTCATGTTTCGGGGCACCCCTTGGCCGGTGGGGGTATACCCTGGGGGACGGAGCCGCAGCGGGACAGCGGGATTAACCAAAAATGAGTAGTGACAATCAAACAAAAAATAATACTGATGGAGCGAGATTGCGGAAAGAACTGGAGGAGGCGTTCAACAAAGGAGACGCCTGCACTTCTCAAGAAGAGAAGTATTTTTGGCATGGGGACTTATTAAGGCCGGTCACAGTAAATCTGGTAGACCTGGCTAAGTGTGACTCGACCAGCAGCCTTTCCTCGACTCTTTCTAAGACGTCGAGTAAGAGCAAAGCCAAGGACGGTTCTGCGCAAAAGCGCCAAAAGAAAATAATGGAGCGTGAAAAGGCGAGAAGCAACACACTCGCGCAAAAGAGAAAAATGGCGGAATCCGTAACCTGCACGGACACAGATATAGATACAGACAATCTACTAAGCGAAGGGGAAGGGGAAGGCAATATTTCAAGACCTGTAACAACAACCATTCTCAATGAGAAAGATTTCCCCGCACTCCGTACTAGGTCACACATGTCGGTACAGGAACAGAAGGGAAAAGGAGAAGCCGGAAAGGGACAGGCTCCATCACCGGTGCCTGCAATCGGACAGGAACAGGCTCTAATACCAGTGCCTGTACTCGGGCAGGAACAGGCTCTGACACCAGTGCCTGCACTCGGACAGGAACGGGCTCTAACACCAGTGCCTGCGCTCGGACAGGGACAAGCTCTAACGCCAGTGCCTGCACCTGGACAGGCTCTACCATCGATACCGGGCCAGCCACCAAGCACTGGAGAACAGGAAACACGGAAGGCTGAGAAAGCTAGGAGGAAAAAAGAAGAACAGGAAGCACGCACGGAACAAGTAATACTGGACCCCTTGAAAGAGCCAAATCCAGGTAAATCGTACTACGACTTCCTTGAGAGGATAAGGGACAAGGGAGATGAATATAACGAGGCACCAATCCCTGACCTAGCAGCAATCGCCTCAGAGAAGGCGATGGCAATATATAAAGTGGCCGTGCTGTCAAAACAATTGAAAGGCCCATTGGTGAGACAGGCCAAGGAAGCAGCCGCAGATATGTGCGCGGCTGCATCAGTACTGGCTATAAGGGCGCAAAACCCGACAGAAACCTCAGCTGAAAAGCAAATAAGGGATCTGCAAAACCAAATACACCAGTTGAGGCTAGAGAAGCAGCAACTGGAGCGAAGAGTGGAACGGGAATACAGAAACAAACCTCGTAGAAAGCTCCATTCGGAAACATCAGATGACGAAAGGGAAGGACCGCTCAGCGCAGATAGCGCCAGGATAAAAACTAGGGCCAGAAAACGGATCGACAGAGCCCCACTTCCACCCAGAAGTGGGGGGGTCCTGTCAACCCATGGAGATGGGATAATCAGGGAAACCTCGCTTCCACCAGAGGGTGGGGAAGCCTCCCTGATTGAGGACTATGAAATGCGGGGGGTCTCACCTCCACCACAAGGCGGGGGAATCCCGGGCATCTCAGGAATAGGAAGAACGAGGGGTCAGGACAGACACATAGAGATGATGGATGTTGTTAACAACGAGGAGGAACATTCATCCTTCTACCGTAGCGAGGACACCACCCAATCGGGTTGGAGAAGGGACAATCCCCCTCCTAACACAAAGGGGACAATGTATATAAAACAAGGACATGTTGAATACATTGTCCCACAAAATAAGAAGGAAGAGGAGGAGGCCAAGGAAAGGGAGAAATTTATGGCCATGGTGGCGATGATTGAAGGCATTGTTGTGAGGGAGCTGGACAAACGACTGGGCTGTCCCATAAATACATATGGGGAAACCCTGAAAAACAAAAAGGATGGTAAGCAGGAAAACAGGGAACAGCAACAACAACAGCCCAAATCAATAAAAAGAACAAAACCGGTAACAGCCGGACAAAGAAATCCGGCACAAGAGGAGAAACCTGCTGCTGCCAAACCAATGGTCAAGAGTATAGAGGTTGTCAAAAAGGCGGTCAGAGTTGTACCTGCTACAACTCTTAACCCACCTTCGCGGCCGGCAGCAGAAAGGGTCTCCAAGCCTAAAGTCAAGGAAACGGGAAAGGGAAATAAAACAGCCCCACCCCCACAGAAGCAGCCAGGTGCGAAATCTACGCCCCTGGCCACAGGGAAAAAAGAAGGGGCACTACAAACACCCCAGGCCCCAAAGCCTTCGAATACGGGCGCCCCTTCCTGGAGCGAGGTGGTCTCCAGGAGGGTAAGAAAAACCAAAACAGCAGCAGCGGCTACGAATGAGGTTGTTGCAGCTGCAAAGGTGAAGGGAGGCAAAGCAATTACAGCCGCCAAACCCTCCCAACCTGGCCAAGAGGCCAAATCGAAAAGGAGGAGAGAGCCAAGAACGGCAGCGATAACGCTGACGTGTCCTCCCGGAACTTATGAGAAAACTCTCCGGGAGGCCCGGCAGAAGATGGAGGCCAAAGGTCTAAATATGGAAGGAGCCAAGATTAGACGAGGAGTCACGGGCTCATATATCTTTGAGATTCCGGGGGCGGGCAGCCATGAAAAAGCAGATAAGTTCGCCCTCGGAATGAGGGAAGCCTTAAGAGGCACGGTGGGCGCAAGGGTGCAGCGCCCAACTAAAATGGCTGAGATAAGACTTCGGGGGCTCGATGAGTCCATCAGAGCCTCCGAAGTGATAAAAGCGATAGCCACAGCAGGTGGCTGCGAAGAAGAGGAAATCCACCTGGGGGAAATAAGAAAAACCCCAGGTGGAATGGGGATCGTCTGGGTCCGCTGCCCACTAACAGCAGCAAACCGCATAGTGGGTATGACCAATTTAAGGATAGGATGGGCACTTGTGCGCGCCGAAATACTGGACACCAGACCCCTCCAGTGCTACAAATGCCTGGAGGGGGGGCACGTGCGCGCGCGGTGCCCTAATAAAGAAGACCGTAGCGGTAAATGTTACCGATGCGGAATTGAGGGCCACGCAGCCAGAAACTGTGTGGCTGAAGTCAGCTGCCCGGTATGCGCAGACAAGGGACTTCCCGCCAAGCATAGGGCGGGAAGTAAATCGTGCATACCGGTGCAAAAGGGCAGAAGGGGAGTCCCACTTAATAAAGTAGTGAATCCCCCCTCCCCCAGGAAGGTCCTTACCCCCCCTGCGCGAGAGGTGGTGGGGCCTCAAACACAAAAAGAGGCTCCCCCCCTAATCGACCTAAATACTACGGTGGAGGCCCCGAAAGAACAAAGGCCTCCACGCATAAGGGGGGCTAAGAGGGAGGAGGAGAAACTCCCGGAAGGAGGCGCTAAGAAAACGCGCCTCCAACTAAATTTAATGGATGCAGATCCCACCGCTATGGAGGTGGGACCCGTGGTTGTAGTCGCAACTGAAGATGGCTTGTAAGGTGTTACAAGCCAATGTGAACCATTCAGGGCCAGCCCAGGATCTCTTCGTCCAGAATATGGCGGAGAGAGACTGCGGCCTGGGGGTCGTAGCCGAGCCGCACCGTGTACCAGAGAATAACTGGGTAAGTAGTACGGACGGCTTGGCTGCGATCACCCACAGAGGCGCGTCAAACTCCCCCCCGATGGAGCTTTTAAAATCGGGGGAGGGCACTGTCACGGTGAGATGGGGGTCCATCATTGTAGTTGGCGTGTATCTCCCGCCGAGTCTCAGTAGAAGAGACTTTTGCGGGAGATTGCACGCCATTGAGAGACAGCTGACGGAATACCACCCCGCCCCAGTGATCGTCGCGGGGGACTTCAATGCCAAATCAGACGCTTGGGGTTCCCCGCGCGGTGACTGGCGGGGTGGTCAAGTATTGGATTGGGCGGCGCGAAGTGGCCTCCTCTCCTGTAACAGAGGAAGGAAGGCCACATGTGTAAGGAGGCAGGGGGAGTCAATCGTAGACTTAACATGGATCACTCCCTCTGCCTCAAGGTTGGTGAGCGGGTGGGAGGTGCTGACGGAGGTAGAAACCATTTCTGACCACAGATACGTGGAGTTCTCCGTCGGTGCCTTCCCCCGCGAAGTAATAGAGCGCCGCCGAAACAGAGAGGCTGTCTCTCGAAGATGGGCCCTCAGGAAACTTGATCAGGACGCGTTTCTGGCCGCGGTCGAGGCGGCCCTGATGGTTCGAGGAAGGGATAATAGGGGGGACCTAGAGGAAGAAAGGGCTTGGCTGCTCAAAACGGTAAACGATGCCTGTGATGCAGCCATGCCCAGGATAAAACGGAGGTCCCCCCGAAAAACTTACTGGTGGTCGGAGGAAATCGCTGAAGCAAGGCGAACCTCCGACCACGCCAGAAGGAAAGTCTGCAGGCGGAAGAAGTTCGAGCGGTTAGACCCCGAAGGATACCAGGACGCGTGGGACGCTTATAAAGAAAAGCGTGATGACCTACGCGTCCTGATAAGGAAGGCAAAGGCGAGAGCCTGGGACGAGTTGCTCTCCTCCCTGGATGACGACCCGTGGGGGCGCCCTTATCGCATAGTTTTGAAAAAACTAAAAAGTGGAGGCGCCCCAATCACAGAGTCTATGGACCCCCAATTCATCGGCCAAGTCGTGGACACCCTGTTCCCGCTGGAGGAGGGACATGCTAACCCGATTCCGGCGTTGGACTGGGTGTGGGACGAGGAGGCCATGGGGGTCACGGAGGGAGAGCTCCGGGATGCCATCAGAAAAATCAAAAACGGGAAAGCGCCCGGACCTGATGGCATCCACGGAAAAGTCTGGGCTCTCGCCCATCGGGGTCTTGCGGGGCCCATGCGGAGGATATACAACGAATGCTTCCGCATGGGCTCATTCCCACGAGAATGGAAGGAGGCAAACATCGTCCTCCTTCCAAAAGAGGGCAAGCCGAGGGATCAACCCTCGGCTTATAGGCCAATCTGCCTAATAGACGAGGCGGGTAAGATTCTTGAAAGAATCATAGTGGACCGCCTCGTCTACCACTTGTCCCGGGAGGGTCCTAATCTCAGCCAGGAGCAATACGGCTTCCGGGTCGGACGATCTACTATCGACGCGATACTTAAGGTTCGTTCGATCGCGGAGGCCGTAACGGAGGAAGGCGGGGTGTTGTTAGCGGTATCCTTAGATATATCAAACGCCTTCAACACCCTGCCATGGCACCGGATCGGGGCGGCCCTGGACTATCACCGGGTCCCCCCGTATCTGGTGTCAATCCTGGCGGACTACTTCCGGGACAGGCAATTGGCCTATACGGATAGAAATGCCGAGGAACAAAAGCGTCGAATGGCATGCGGGGTTCCGCAGGGGTCAGTACTGGGACCCCTACTGTGGAATCTCGCATACGACGCTGTTCTTCGGCAAGCCCTCCCCTCTGGCTGTCACACGGTGTGTTATGCAGATGATACGTTAGTGATGGCCAGAGGGAACTCGTGGGAAGAAGCAACCGCTCGAGCGAATCTCGCCGTTTGCCGCGTTGTGCGCTTTATAAGACAGATGGGGCTCAAAGTGGCGCCCCAAAAAACAGAAGCCATCTTCTTACACGATGGCTCTCATGGGGCGCCACCGAGAGCCCACATCCAAGTGGAGGACACCTCGATAGAGGTGGGGGCCTGCCTTAAATATTTGGGCCTCCACCTCGATGGAAAGTGGACCTTTCGAGAACACTTCCGCCGTATATCCCCTAAGGTAGAGAGGGCAGCAATGGCTCTTCAACGCCTGCTGCCCAATCTTGGGGGACCTGGCGGAAGTGTTCGAAGACTGTATGCTGGGACTATTCACGCCATGCTCCTGTACGGAGCCCCGGTATGGACGGAACGTCTGGAGGCCACCCGCGGCCCAAGAAATGCCTTAAGGCAAGTGCAGAGGCGGGTGGCCAATAGAATTTGCCGGGGCTACCGGACAGTGAGCTGGGCAGCTGTGGGGGTGCTCTCCGGAGTACCCCCTTTGGAGATGCTCGCCCGCATGTATGCGGACGTGTATACGCGTACACGCCAATATCAGCGGGCGGGCATCACAATGACGGAGAGTCTCAGGCATGCAGTGAGGGTCCACTCCCGACGGGCGTTGATCAGCAGATGGAAAGACAGCCTCGCAGATCAGAGGCTGCCAGGTCAGCGCACCGTCGGGGCTATAAGGCCCTGTCTAGAAAGCTGGCTAGACAGGGTCAAAGGAGGGGTGTCCTTCCATATGACGCAGGTGCTCACCGGACATGGATGTTTCGGTGAGTACCTGCAAAGGATAGGGAAAGAGCGCACAACGCGGTGTCATCACTGCGGCCACGAGTGCGATACCGCCCAGCACACACTTGCAGACTGTGTTGCCTGGGCGGGTGAAAGAACGGAACTCGTGGCCGCTGTAGGGAGGGATCTGTCATTGCCCTCAATAGTGAGGGCAATGACAGATAATCAAGAAGTTTGGAAGGTGTTCTCCTCCTTCTGCAGCAAAGTTATGGTGCAGAAGGAGGAGGCTGAAAGAGAGAGAGAGAGGGAAGGAGGAGAGAGAGAGAGTGAAACGGAGGAAGGGGACGTGCCCCCTCTTTCCCCGGCATCGGCGGCCTTGGCCGTTTGTGGTGTCGGGGATCGGGGGGGGCGCGCCCCCGGCGCAAGTAGAGGAGAAAACAGCGAGGAGGAGGAAGGGGACGTGCCCCCTCTTTCCCCGGCATCGGCGGCCTCGGCCGTTTGTGGTGTTGGGGATCGGGGGGGGCCCGCCCCCAGCGTAAGAAGGAGTAGCGAAGAGGTGGAGGACGTGCCCCCTCCCGCCCCGCCGTCGGTGGGCTTGCTCACTTGTGGCGGCGGGGATCGGGGGGGGTACGTCCTCAGAAAAAGGAGGAAGAAGGGAGACGAAAGTGCGGAGGACAGGGGAGGGCCCTCTCTTTCCCCGCCATCGGGGGGCTTGCTCACCTGTGGTGGCGGGGATCGGGGGGGGCCCGCCTCATACATACCCGCGTCGAAACACGACGCGGGATGAGGTCTCCGGGGGGGGCTGGGGACGTGTAAGTCCCGGGGCTCCTCCCCGAAGACCTCTCGAGAATTGGGGGCGCGGGCGCGTCGGCCTCGCTTAGGCGGGGCCGGTGCGGTCGCGCCCCCAAACGGGCAACCCCCTCGGTTGTGGCCGGGTCCTGACTCCCAAGGGAGCGGAGGTGGCCGCAGCCGGGGGGGCCGAGGGGAGGGGTCTTTCGCCTGCGGGGTCGCGCTTTGCTCGGCCTCGCGGGGTGCGACCTTTCCCCTCACGGACGTAGATGCGGCGGGAGGGCCCTCTCACCGGGAGCCGCAAGGCACCGGTGGGAGGGCATCAACGCCGTAGAGGGTCCCCTTCCCCTTCAGGGAGGGGCTTCCCTGGTGAGGGCCTCCGGGGTGTTTTGCCGAATCCCCATTCCCTTTGGGAGGGGGAAGGAGCACCACTCTGGAGGCGGGGGGTGACGGCTCGAGCGGGACACTCGAGCCGTGACCCCGCCCCCCATCTTTTTTTGGGAGGGCGCGGCGTGGGGTTGATACCGCCCTGCGCCGCAACCGCGAGAACCCGCACTTGCGGGGGGAGAGTGTCGCCTTCAGTGGCACTCTCCTCGGGAGGTCTTAAGGCGGGGGGGCGGCGAGACGGCATGGGAAACCAGCATCCTCGCCGTCCCCCGTAAAACGCCCGCGAAGGTATCCGTAGTGGTTTTAGTGAGGTAGGCCTTGCGCCCCCTGACCGATTCATTCGTGGATCGGCCAAGGGGAGCAAGGAGTCCCACATAACCACCCGTCCTCTTCCCGGAGGCGGGGGTATCCATGAGGATTTCCACTACGCAACAAAAAAAAAAAAAAAAAAGGTTAGGTTGACTCTCAACTCTCTCGTGGGATGCGGCCTTGCCGTGGCGAGAGAGCTCACCCCTTGCAAGAGGATAGTCTTGCAAGGGGTGCTAACAGCATCCCGTACCCGAGTAACGTCGGGTACATCAACTCCCCGAGTCTGGGGAGTTTTCCCCAGTCCCGGGGAGCCCTCCCTTTTGGGAGGAGGGGGCCCACTTCCCCTATAGAGCCTCGGCTCGTATGTGGTAAGGGATGGCGACCCGGAATACAAACGCCCGGTGGCATGGCACCGTTAGGAGAGGGCATTGCACGGCGCTTCGGCGCTTGCCCTCCCGCCATGCATTTTGCGGCCCGGGCCGCGGGGTTCTTGCTCTGGTGTCTCGGGGGGGTATTTTTCGGGGGTTTTTCTCCCGGGGGTATTTTCCCCGGGGTCTCGGGGTGGGGATTTTTGCGGCCGGGGCCGCGGGGGAGGGGACCAGCTGTGATCACCCGAGGGGCATCGCCCGGAGGGGATCACAGCGGTCAGTCGTCGGGGCCGCTCGGACATATTCCGAGGCGGGGCCCGGCGACAAGACGTACCCCAGGGTGCTGGTTGGGAGTCTCCAGGCTGGGTAGCCTGGGTCTCCGTCCCAGCGTCCCTGGGGGGTAGCCGCGCCCGGGCCACTCGGACGTATTCCGAGCTCGGGCCGGGCGCGGCGTGGAGGTCACGCGTGGTTACCCGAGGGGCTCTGCCCGGAGGGGTTACCCAAGGGGCATAGCCCGGAGGGTGCCACGCGGACCTGCCGCCGAGGCCGCTCGGACTTATTCCGAGGCAGGGCTCGGCGGCGAGAGCAGGTACTCCTGGCCGGTCGGGACCGTTTCCCCTTCCGAACCGGCCGGTCAGGAGAGGCGTAGTCCCTTCCGCTGGACGTGATTCCCGGCGGGGGGACGTGCTGGTCGCCACGGCGTGTAGGGCAGGGCCGGGGAGCGGCGACCCTGTCCAAAGCGTCCGTGGGGCCCCCCGGGTGGCGCCACCCGCTGCGGTGCCCGCATTGTCGGAGGTGCGGGACCCCTGAAAGCCCGTGTGGGCGTCAAATCTCACACGGGTGTGTAAGGGGCTCGGAGTCTGGCCGGGGTGTGGTATCCCCCCGGCCAAGACATATGTCCCCTCCCCGGGGGAACTTGGGGCCCGGCCTTGGGGTGTGGCCGGTCATGTTTCGGGGCACCCCTTGGCCGGTGGGGGTATACCCTGGGGGACGGAGCCGCAGCGGGACAGCGGGATTAACCAAAAATGAGTAGTGACAATCAAACAAAAAATAATACTGATGGAGCGAGATTGCGGAAAGAACTGGAGGAGGCGTTCAACAAAGGAGACGCCTGCACTTCTCAAGAAGAGAAGTATTTTTGGCATGGGGACTTATTAAGGCCGGTCACAGTAAATCTGGTAGACCTGGCTAAGTGTGACTCGACCAGCAGCCTTTCCTCGACTCTTTCTAAGACGTCGAGTAAGAGCAAAGCCAAGGACGGTTCTGCGCAAAAGCGCCAAAAGAAAATAATGGAGCGTGAAAAGGCGAGAAGCAACACACTCGCGCAAAAGAGAAAAATGGCGGAATCCGTAACCTGCACGGACACAGATATAGATACAGACAATCTACTAAGCGAAGGGGAAGGGGAAGGCAATATTTCAAGACCTGTAACAACAACCATTCTCAATGAGAAAGATTTCCCCGCACTCCGTACTAGGTCACACATGTCGGTACAGGAACAGAAGGGAAAAGGAGAAGCCGGAAAGGGACAGGCTCCATCACCGGTGCCTGCAATCGGACAGGAACAGGCTCTAATACCAGTGCCTGTACTCGGGCAGGAACAGGCTCTGACACCAGTGCCTGCACTCGGACAGGAACGGGCTCTAACACCAGTGCCTGCACTCGGACAGGGACAAGCTCTAACGCCAGTGCCTGCACCTGGACAGGCTCTACCATCGATACCGGGCCAGCCACCAAGCACTGGAGAACAGGAAACACGGAAGGCTGAGAAAGCTAGGAGGAAAAAAGAAGAACAGGAAGCACGCACGGAACAAGTAATACTGGACCCCTTGAAAGAACCAAATCCAGGTAAATCGTACTACGACTTCCTTGAGAGGATAAGGGACAAGGGAGATGAATATAACGAGGCACCAATCCCTGACCTAGCAGCAATCGCCTCAGAGAAGGCGATGGCAATATATAAAGTGGCCGTGCTGTCAAAACAATTGAAAGGCCCATTGGTGAGACAGGCCAAAGAAGCAGCCGCAGATATGTGCGCGGCTGCATCAGTACTGGCTATAAGGGCGCAAAACCCGACAGAAACCTCAGCTGAAAAGCAAATAAGGGATCTGCAAAACCAAATACACCAGTTGAGGCTAGAGAAGCAGCAACTGGAGCGAAGAGTGGAACGGGAATACAGAAACAAACCTCGTAGAAAGCTCCATTCGGAAACATCAGATGACGAAAGGGAAGGACCGCTCAGCGCAGATAGCGCCAGGATAAAAACTAGGGCCAGAAAACGGATCGACAGAGCCCCACTTCCGCCCAGAAGTGGGGGGGTCCTGTCAACCCATGGAGATGGGATAATCAGGGAAACCTCGCTTCCACCAGAGGGTGGGGAAGCCTCCCTGATTGAGGACTATGAAATGCGGGGGGTCTCACCTCCACCACAAGGCGGGGGAATCCCGGGCATCTCAGGAATAGGAAGAACGAGGGGTCAGGACAGACACATAGAGATGATGGATGTTGTTAACAACGAGGAGGAACATTCATCCTTCTACCGTAGCGAGGACACCACCCAATCGGGTTGGAGAAGGGACAATCCCCCTCCTAACACAAAGGGGACAATGTATATAAAACAAGGACATGTTGAATACATTGTCCCACAAAATAA
Organism: Prenolepis imparis; assembly: GCF_030444845.1. Classification (NCBI taxonomy): domain Eukaryota; kingdom Metazoa; phylum Arthropoda; class Insecta; order Hymenoptera; family Formicidae; genus Prenolepis; species Prenolepis imparis. Next base: position 37,023 of record NW_028141186.1, on the reverse strand, counting down.
GAAGGAAGAGGAGGAGGCCAAGGAAAGGGAGAAATTTATGGCCATGGTGGCGATGATTGAAGGCATTGTTGTGAGGGAGCTGGACAAACGACTGGGCTGTCCCATAAATACATATGGGGAAACCCTGAAAAACAAAAAGGATGGTAAGCAGGAAAACAGGGAACAGCAACAACAACAGCCCAAATCAATAAAAAGAACAAAACCGGTAACAGCCGGACAAAGAAATCCGGCACAAGAGGAGAAACCTGCTGCTGCCAAACCAATGGTCAAGAGTATAGAGGTTGTCAAGAAGGCGGTCAGAGTTGTACCTGCTACAACTCTTAACCCACCTTCGCGGCCGGCAGCAGAAAGGGTCTCCAAGCCTAAGGTCAAGGAAACGGGAAAGGGAAATAAAACAGCCCCACCCCCACAGAAGCAGCCAGGTGCGAAATCTACGCCCCTGGCCACAGGGAAAAAAGAAGGGGCACTACAAACACCCCAGGCCCCAAAGCCTTCGAATACGGGCGCCCCTTCCTGGAGCGAGGTGGTCTCCAGGAGGGTAAGAAAAACCAAAACAGCAGCAGCGGCTACGAATGAGGTTGTTGCAGCTGCAAAGGGGAAGGGAGGCAAAGCAATTACAGCCGCCAAACCCTCCCAACCTGGCCAAGAGGCCAAATCGAAAAGGAGGAGAGAGCCAAGAACGGCAGCGATAACGCTGACGTGTCCTCCCGGAACTTATGAGAAAACTCTCCGGGAGGCCCGGCAGAAGATGGAGGCCAAAGGTCTAAATATGGAAGGAGCCAAGATTAGACGAGGAGTCACGGGCTCATATATCTTTGAGATTCCGGGGGCGGGCAGCCATGAAAAAGCAGATAAGTTCGCCCTCGGAATGAGGGAAGCCTTAAGAGGCACGGTGGGCGCAAGGGTGCAGCGCCCAACTAAAATGGCTGAGATAAGACTTCGGGGGCTCGATGAGTCCATCAGAGCCTCCGAAGTGATAAAAGCGATAGCCACAGCAGGTGGCTGCGAAGAAGAGGAAATCCACCTGGGGGAAATAAGAAAAACCCCAGGTGGAATGGGGATCGTCTGGGTCCGCTGCCCACTAACAGCAGCAAACCGCATAGTGGGTATGACCAATTTAAGGATAGGATGGGCACTTGTGCGCGCCGAAATACTGGACACCAGACCCCTCCAGTGCTACAAATGCCTGGAGGGGGGGCACGTGCGCGCGCGGTGCCCTAATAAAGAAGACCGTAGCGGTAAATGTTACCGATGCGGAATTGAGGGCCACGCAGCCAGGAACTGTGTGGCTGAAGTCAGCTGCCCGGTATGCGCAGACAAGGGACTTCCCGCCAAGCATAGGGCGGGAAGTAAATCGTGCATACCGGTGCAAAAGGGCAGAAGGGGAGTCCCACTTAATAAAGTAGTGAATCCCCCCTCCCCCAGGAAGGTCCTTACCCCCCCGGCGCGAGAGGTGGTGGGGCCTCAAACACAAAAAGAGGCTCCCCCCCTAATCGACCTAAATACTACGGTGGAGGCCCCGAAAGAACAAAGGCCTCCACGCATAAGGGGGGCTAAGAGGGAGGAGGAGAAACTCCCGGAAGGAGGCGCTAAGAAAACGCGCCTCCAACTAAATTTAATGGATGCAGATCCCACCGCTATGGAGGTGGGACCTGTGGTTGTAGTCGCAACTGAAGATGGCTTGTAAGGTGTTACAAGCCAATGTGAACCATTCAGGGCCAGCCCAGGATCTCTTCGTCCAGAATATGGCGGAGAGAGACTGCGGCCTGGGGGTCGTAGCCGAGCCGCACCGTGTACCAGAGAATAACTGGGTAAGTAGTACGGACGGCTTGGCTGCGATCACCCACAGAGGCGCGTCAAACTCCCCCCCGATGGAGCTTTTAAAATCGGGGGAGGGCACTGTCACGGTGAGATGGGGGTCCATCATTGTAGTTGGCGTGTATCTCCCGCCGAGTCTCAGTAGAAGAGACTTTTGCGGGAGATTGCACGCCATTGAGAGACAGCTGACGGAATACCACCCCGCCCCAGTGATCGTCGCGGGGGACTTCAATGCCAAATCAGACGCTTGGGGTTCCCCGCGCGGTGACTGGCGGGGTGGTCAAGTATTGGATTGGGCGGCGCGAAGTGGCCTCCTCTCCTGTAACAGAGGAAGGAAGGCCACATGTGTAAGGAGGCAGGGGGAGTCAATCGTAGACTTAACATGGATCACTCCCTCTGCCTCAAGGTTGGTGAGCGGGTGGGAGGTGCTGACGGAGGTAGAAACCATTTCTGACCACAGATACGTGGAGTTCTCCGTCGGTGCCTTCCCCCGCGAAGTAATAGAGCGCCGCCGAAACAGAGAGGCTGTCTCTCGAAGATGGGCCCTCAGGAAACTTGATCAGGACGCGTTTCTGGCCGCGGTCGAGGCGGCCCTGATGGTTCGAGGAAGGGATAATAGGGGGGACCTAGAGGAAGAAAGGGCTTGGCTGCTTAAAACGGTAAGCGATGCCTGTGATGCAGCCATGCCCAGGATAAAACGGAGGTCCCCCCGAAAAACTTACTGGTGGTCGGAGGAAATCGCTGAAGCAAGGCGAATCTCCGACCACGCCAGAAGGAAAGTCTGCAGGCGGAAGAAGTTCGAGCGGTTAGACCCCGAAGGATACCAGGACGCGTGGGACGCTTATAAAGGAAAGCGTGATGACCTACGCGTCCTGATAAGGAAGGCAAAGGCGAGAGCCTGGGATGAGTTGCTCTCCTCCCTGGATGACGACCCGTGGGGGCGCCCTTATCGCATAGTTTTGAAAAAACTAAAAAGTGGAGGCGCCCCAATCACGGAGTCTATGGACCCCCAATTCATCGGCCAAGTCGTGGACACCCTGTTCCCGCTGGAGGAGGGACATGCTAACCCGATTCCGGCGTTGGACTGGGTGTGGGACGAGGAGGCCATGGGGGTCACGGAGGGAGAGCTCCGGGATGCCATCAGAAAAATCAAAAACGGGAAAGCGCCCGGACCTGATGGCATCCACGGAAAAGTCTGGGCTCTCGCCCATCGGGGTCTTGCGGGGCCCATGCGGAGGATATACAACGAATGTTTCCGCATGGGCTCATTCCCACGAGAATGGAAGGAGGCAAACATCGTCCTCCTTCCAAAAGAGGGCAAGCCGAGGGATCAACCCTCGGCCTATAGGCCAATCTGCCTAATAGACGAGGCGGGTAAGATTCTTGAAAGAATCATAGTGGACCGCCTCGTCTACCACTTGTCCCGGGAGGGTCCTAATCTCAGCCAGGAGCAATACGGCTTCCGGGTCGGACGATCTACTATCGACGCGATACTTAAGGTTCGTTCGATCGCGGAGGCCGTAACGGAGGAAGGCGGGGTGTTGTTGGCGGTATCCTTAGATATATCAAACGCCTTCAACACCCTGCCATGGCACCGGATCGGGGCGGCCCTGGACTATCACCGGGTCCCCCCGTATCTGGTGTCAATCCTGGCGGACTACTTCCGGGACAGGCAATTGGCCTATACGGATAGAAATGCCGAGGAACAAAAGCGTCGAATGGCATGCGGGGTTCCGCAGGGGTCAGTACTGGGACCCCTACTGTGGAATCTCGCATACGACGCTGTTCTTCGGCAAGCCCTCCCCTCTGGCTGTCACACGGTGTGTTATGCAGATGATACGTTGGTGATGGCCAGAGGGAACTCGTGGGAAGAAGCAACCGCTCGAGCGAATCTCGCCGTTTGCCGCGTTGTGCGCTTTATAAGACAGATGGGGCTCAAAGTGGCGCCCCAAAAAACAGAAGCCATCTTCTTACATGATGGCTCTCATGGGGCGCCACCGAGAGCCCACATCCAAGTGGAGGACACCTCGATAGAGGTGGGGGCCTGCCTTAAATATTTGGGCCTCCACCTCGATGGAAAGTGGACCTTTCGAGAACACTTCCGCCGTATATCCCCTAAGGTAGAGAGGGCAGCAATGGCTCTTCAACGCCTGCTGCCCAATCTTGGGGGACCTGGCGGAAGTGTTCGAAGACTGTATGCTGGGACTATTCACGCCATGCTCCTGTACGGAGCCCCGGTATGGACGGAACGTCTGGAGGCCACCCGCGGCCCAAGAAATGCCTTAAGGCAAGTGCAGAGGCGGGTGGCCAACAGAATTTGCCGGGGCTACCGGACAGTGAGCTGGGCAGCTGTGGGGGTGCTCTCCGGAGTACCCCCTTTGGAGATGCTCGCCCGCATGTACGCGGACGTGTACACGCGTACACGCCAATATCAGCGGGCGGGCATCACAATGACGGAAAGTCTCCGGCATGCAGTGAGGGTCCACTCCCGACGGGCGTTGATCAGCAGATGGAAAGACAGCCTCGCAGATCAGAGGCTGCCAGGTCAGCGCACCGTCGGGGCCATAAGGCCCTGTCTAGAAAGCTGGCTAGACAGGGTCAAAGGAGGGGTGTCCTTCCATATGACGCAGGTGCTCACCGGACATGGTTGTTTCGGTGAGTACCTGCAAAGGATAGGGAAAGAGCGCACAACGCGGTGTCATCACTGCGGCCACGAGTGCGATACCGCCCAGCACACACTTGCAGACTGTGTTGCCTGGGCGGGTGAAAGAACGGAACTCGTGGCCGCTGTAGGGAGGGATCTGTCATTGCCCTCAATAGTGAGGGCAATGACAGATAATCAAGAAGTTTGGAAGGTGTTCTCCTCCTTCTGCAGCAAAGTTATGGTGCAGAAGGAGGAGGCTGAAAGAGAGAGAGAAAGGGAGGGAGGAGAGAGAGAGAGTGAAACGGAGGAAGGGGACGTGCCCCCTCTTTCCCCGGCATCGGCGGCCTTGGCCGTTTGTGGTGTCGGGGATCGGGGGGGGCGCGCCCCCGGCGCAAGTAGAGGAGAAAACAGCGAGGAGGAGGAAGGGGACGTGCCCCCTCTTTCCCCGGCATCGGCGGCCTCGGCCGTTTGTGGTGTCGGGGATCGGGGGGGGCCCGCCCCCAGCGTAAGAAGGAGTAGCGAAGAGGTGGAGGACGTGCCCCCTCCCGCCCCGCCGTCGGTGGGCTTGCCCACTTGTGGCGGCGGGGATCGGGGGGGGTACGTCCTCAGAAAAAGGAGGAAGAAGGGAGACGAAAGTGCGGAGGACAGGGGGGGGCCCTCTCTTTCCCCGCCATCGGGGGGCTTGCTCACCTGTGGTGGCGGGGATCGGGGGGGGCCCGCCTCATACATACCCGCGTCGAAACACGACGCGGGATGAGGTCTCCGGGGGGGGGCTGGGGACGTCTAAGTCCCGGGGCTCCTCCCCGAAGACCTCTCGAGAATTGGGGGCGCGGGCGCGTCGGCCTCGCTTAGGCGGGGCCGGTGCGGTCGCGCCCCCAAACGGGCAACCCCCTCGGTTGTGGCCGGGTCCTGACTCCCAAGGGAGCGGAGGTGGCCGCTGCCGGGGGGGCCGAGGGGAGGGGTCTTTCGCCTGCGGGGTCGCGCTTTGCTCGGCCTCGCGGGGTGCGACCTTTCCCCTCACGGACGTAGATGCGGCGGGAGGGCCCTCTCACCGGGAGCCGCAAGGCACCGGTGGGAGGGCGTCAACGCCGTAGAGGGTCCCCTTCCCCTTCAGGGAGGGGCTTCCCTGGTGAGGGCCTCCGGGGTGTTTTGCCGAATCCCCATTCCCTTTGGGAGGGGGAAGGAGCACCACTCTGGAGGCGGGGGGTGACGGCTCGAGCGGGACACTCGAGCCGTGACCCCGCCCCCCATCTTTTTTGGGAGGGCGCGGCGTGGGGTTGATACCGCCCTGCGCCGCAACCGCGAGAACCCGCACTTGCGGGGGGAGAGTGTCGCCTTCAGTGGCACTCTCCTCGGGAGGTCTTAAGGCGGGGGGGCGGCGAGACGGCATGGGAAACCAGCATCCTCGCCGTCCCCCGTAAAACGCCCGCGAAGGTATCCGTAGTGGTTTTAGTGAGGTAGGCCTTGCGCCCCCTGACCGATTCATTCGTGGATCGGCCAAGGGGAGCAAGGAGTCCCACATAACCACCCGTCCTCTTCCCGGAGGCGGGGGTATCCATGAGGATTTCCACTACGCAACAAAAAAAAAAAAAAAAAAGGTTGACTCTCAAAGGACGACGGTCCATGTGCCAAACCCTCCTCCACGTGGTGAGAGTTGGAAACGTCGAGGTACCCCCTCGGCGGCTAACGGGTCACTGGCTTCGGGCAGAGCGCATATATCGCTATGTGTCTCTGGACACTGGCGTGATCGCTTGATATCCCTTCGAATGCTGCGGTCACAGCCGAAAACTGGGCGAATGCCCGGTCGATAGGCTGGGGGTAATTATCCTTAAGCCGTGGCAGGGGATGTCGGGTGATCGCAAAGGTGTCATCGCGGCGCATTAGGCGCAATCTCGAGGAAGCTTGTTCCTCGGGATGGCCGACCTGAGGAGGAAGGAAATATAGCTTGGCTTGTTTCCGAATCTGAGGGAGAACCGGCTCGGGTGCCTTGCTTGCGGGGTGCTCACGGAGAGGTGGCGGCTTGGTGGGAGGCGAGGCACGCCTCGACGAGCCTACTGGGAACAGCCATCCTCTCCGCTAGTAGGTTGCGCCTCCGGGGTCGGAGATGCTCGGGCAGGAGCGGCCTCACTGCGCGTCCTGGCTGACGGTGATGTACCGGTGGGCTTTGGCCGTGCCGGGGTGATCTGTTGGCTGGGATTCGCGGATCGCCTGAGGTCTGCACGCGTTACCCGCTCCGCATGGGGCTCGAAAGAGACCCAAGTAGAGTGGGTGATGAGGGTTGTGCTTCACCCTCCGGAAATACGGAAGCACACTTACATCGAGTCACTTATGTCGAGACACGGATGCCCACCGGGGCGCGGTGATGTCAAGTGAAGGGGGATCCCGGAGCCTGACATCGCCAGCAACAGGGGTCCGCCTCCCCCTCGTATAAAAACTCGGAGGCGGGGACACGGGTAGAGATGATGATGGTTCTCTGGGTCTTTACTCAGAGGGCAATGCATCATACAAACAGGGGTCCGCCTTTCCCCTCGTATAAAAACGCGAAGGCGGCCGGTGCTGGGATGTATTCGAAATGGAAACATCCTGGTTAAATGGCATGGTCTGACCGGTGGACGGGCACGTGCTCCTGCGATTTCGGTTGTTCCTTGTGTCGGGGTGGGTCCCTGGTGAGCCCCCTCACCCCATATGACACTTGGAGCGGCCCACCTCCCCTCTTCTGTCAGAGGCTAGGTGCCAAGAGGGGTTTCGCAGGAGAGGCGACTCCCTGCCAATACAGACGTCTGTCTAGTGGGGATCACTCGGTCCACTATAAACATTCGGCGAGTGACACGCGATCGGGGGGGGGGTGTCTGTCTAGCAGGTGTACAGGCTCCTCCCCCAAACGAGAGGTATGTCCGGGCAGAGGGACATTTTGGGGTGGACGGTCTCTGCGGGGACCCGAAATCTATCGCACCCTCCTGGGTGGCACTCTCTCGTGGGATGCGGCCTTGCCGTGGCGAGAGAGCTCACCCCTTGCAAGAGGATAGTCTTGCAAGGGGTGCTAACAGCATCCCGTACCCGAGTAACGTCGGGTACATCAACTCCCCGAGTCTGGGGAGTTTCCCCAGTCTTGGGGAGCCCTCCCTGTGGGAGGAGGGGGCCCACTTCCCCTATAGAGCTTCGGCTCGTATGTGGTAGAGGATGGCGACCTTGAATACAAACGCCCGGTGGTATGGCACCGTTAGGGGATGGACATTGCACGGCGCCTTTGGCGCTGTCCTCCCTCCATACTGTTGCGGTTTGCGCCGCTGGGACTTCCTCCTCCGTGCTCTGGGGGGGTATTTTTTCGGGGGTTTTTTCTCCCGGGGGTATTCCCCCGGGGTCTCGGGGTTGGGGTCTTTGCGGCTGGGGCCGCGGGGGAGGGGACCAATTGTGATCACCCGAGGGGCCTTGCCCGGAGGGTTTTACCCGAGGGGCATCGCCCGGAGGGGATCACAGCGGTCAGTCGCCGGGGCCGCTCGGACGTATTCCGAGGCGGGGCCCGGCGACAAGAAGTACCCCAGGGTGCTGCTTGGGAGTCCCCAGGCTGGGTAGCCTGGGTCTCCGTCCCAGCGTCCCTGGGGGGTTGCCGCGCCCGGGCCACTCGGACGTATTCCGAGCTCGGGTCGGGCGCGGTGTGGAGGTCACGCGTGGTTACCCGAGGGGCTTTGCCCGGAGGGATTACCCAAGGGGCATAGCCCGGAGGGTGCCACGCGGACCTGCCGTCGAGGCCGCTCGGACTTATTCCGAGGCAGGGCTCGGCGGCGAGAGCAGGTACTCCTGGCCGGTCGGGACCGTTTCCCCTTCCGAACCGGCCGGTCAGGAGAGGCGTAGTCCCTTCCGCTGGACGTGATTCCCGGCGGGGGGACGTGCTGGTCGCCACGGCGGGCAAGGTGTGGACGGGGAGCGGCGTCCTCACCCCAACCGTCCGTGGGGCCCCCTGGGTGGCGCCACCCCCAGCGGTGCCCGCGCTGTCGGAGGCGCGGGACCCCTGAAAAACCCGTGTGCGGTGTCACAGCTTCACACGGGGGAGTAAGGGGCTGGAGCCGGGCCAGGGGGGGTCTTTATCCCCTCTGGTTTCGGCATAGGTGGGCTCCCGGTGAGTCCACCGGGCCCGGCCGTCGGAGTGTGCCGGTCATGTTTCGGGCACTTCGGCGGTCGGTGGGAGATACGCCGGTCCACCGAGCCGCTGGGGGTAATGGGATTAATCACAATGAAGAGTTTTAATAACAATATCAATACGAGTACAAAAAGGGAGGCACAAATCCCTAACAGCAGAAGGGATGAGTCGGGACACGACACCGAGAAGATGGACACGGATAGTAGCCATGGCTCGGGTCGGGATACGCCGACTATCGGAAAGGAGGAGAGACGCCCGTCTCCCGCGATCATGAAATCCTCGGGTAAAGTCGAGGAAATACGCTCCAGGGTTGGAACCAAGGAGGTGATGAGGCTGAGCGCGGAATTGAAGGATGCTGCTGCGTCGACTCCCCTTCCCCCCGACGCGGACTTCCAGATGGAAGAAGTTATCCGGGTCAGGGGAGCGAAGGGAAAAATCAAGGGCGGCAAGGGTAAGAAGAGAAGGAGGATTAGATCTCCCGCTCAGTCCTCCTCCACGGAGACGGAGGAGGTGGAAGTAGAGGACGTGGAGGAAGCCGTAGAGACGGCAAAAGGCCCGGTATATGCTCCCGAGAAGAAAAAAAGGGGAAGGCCTACCAAGGAAGTCGCCAAAGCGAAGGAGGAATTGGCTCGCCTAGAACGTGAGGATGAATACCTCCAAGCCGAGAGGGAACTGGAGGAGGAATGGACCGAAGCAGCCAAGACTCGGTCGATGAAAGCCCTCAAAGGAGAAATCATCGAGGACGGGGAAGAGGCGGAGGCGGAAAAACGAGAGATCCCTGATCTCCCCGCCTCAGAAATTATAGCGGAGGTCAACAAAGTTGTCCAGGCGATCAGAAAGATCTCATCCTTCACGAAAGGATATAAAGGGACCTCCCGCAAAGTCCTTAAGGAAGCGGCAGAGGTGGTCACATCGGCCACAAAGGAGCTGTGTCGGCGCACGGCAAACGAGGAGAACCTCAAGTTGCGGGAGGAAAACCGCCAACTTAAGGCGGAAATAGCCTCCATGAAGCGGACGGTACAAGGATTCCGGGTGGAAATACGTAACCTGAGGGAGGAATTTGTTACCTCCGGAAAAGGAGGGGACACTTCGGCCACCAAGGAGGACACGTCTCTCGCCAACTTTAAACCGAAGGGGAAGTGCAACGACAAGGGCGTTGCATTGAGATCTTCCCAACAGGAGAGTGAATCCGCATTAGGCAACATGGAGGCCTCCATCATTAAGCAAGTAGGCGAGATGATGAATGCGAGATTCGCGGCGGTCGAGGAGAGGCTTCCACCGGAAAGGAGCTTTCGACCTCCGGTGGGAACTCCTGCCAATAAGGCAGCACCGGCAGGGGCGAAGGCTCCAAAAACATATGCCGCAGCAGCGGCTGCAAAATCCGGGGACGAGCCCAAGGAGAAGAGGGTGCTGAGGAGCAGGCCTTCTCAACCTCCGCAGCCTCTACAGAACTCCGCTCCACCAAAGAGCGGGCCAAAAGTTGGCGTGACGGCAGTGCAGAAACCAAGGATTACTTCAATCCAGGAGGTCTGCACTGACGTCAAAATACTCCCTGCTCCTCGTGACAGGAAAGTGGAGCAGGAGTGGATGGTGGCGGAGACGAGGAAGAAGGGGAATAAGAAGAAGAAGGGGAACGCTGTAAATCCTCAGCCCATCAGGAAGGAAGCAAAAGCTCCACCGATATTAGCGGCAGTGAAAAGAGGAGCAGCAGCAGTGAAAAGTGGTACAGCGGCAAAGAAAACCAGTGGAGCGGCTGGAAAAGAAAACAGCCCTCCGAAGGTCAACATCCGTTCCCCCAAGAGAGCGGCAATACTGATTAGTATGCCATCTCATGGGGGAAACGAGATGGAGACCACGGACGCCGACGGAGTGGCGACCCAACGGTCTTTGAGCGAGGCGATGGCCGGAATCCAGAAAGAGATTCGTCTGCAGGATTTCGGCATCTCATCGCTGAGACCAAAGAGGGCCGCCACCGGGGGCATACTGTACGAAGTGGCCGGGGAGGGGAATGCCGAAAAGGCGAAACTGTTGGCGGAGGCCTTGAAGAAGTCCCTTGAACCCAAGGGAATCAAGGTCTCCGTCCCTGTAAAGAGGTCGGAGATGCGTATCTCCGGCCTGGATGACTCCGCGACAGCAGGAGACGTTTTGGCTTCATTGGCTGGGGCAGGAGGCTGTCTCGAGGGGGATATCAGGATCGGCAAAATATCCAGGTCCCCCCGGGACGGCCTGAGTTCTTGCTGGGTTCAAATTCCGTCTTCAGCGGCCAGCAAGATAATGAAAGCTGGCCCACTGATGGTCGGGTGGACCACAGTGAAAGTTGAAGCACTGGAGGCCCGCCCTCTACAGTGCTTCAGGTGCATGGGCGCGGGTCATACCCGCGCTACATGCAAGGCAGAAACAGACCGCAGCGGTCTTTGTTACCGCTGCGGTAAAGCCGGGCACAAGGCGGGTGGATGCACAGAGCGGCCTTGCTGCCCGTATTGTAAAGATCACGGGCGCAAGGCCGACCATAGGTACGGGGGGAGGGCCTGTGCCTATGCTAAAATAACAAAAAGGGGAGGGAACAGTAGCAGGCAGGAGCAGGAGCCGAAAACAAAAACAAAAGTAGAAGGGGGGGTCAAGGGGAAACAAGAACCCGAGAAGCCAGCTCAAGCAACTGCTGATGGGGCTGATAAGGAGGCTAGCCTGGAGGGGGTGAGCAAGGTGTAATTATGCCTCGTGGCAATGCTCATCTCCTTCAGGTTAATATCAACCACTCGGCCAGGGCGCAAGACCTGCTCATGCAGCACCTGGCGGAGTGGGGCATCGACCTGGCGGTAGTGGCGGAGCCGTACCAAGTCCCACAGCAGGGAAACTGGCTGGGGGACACCCTGGGCTCCGTTGCCATTGTTGGAAAAGGAGAGAGGGAAGCCCTACCATTATCCCTAATGGGGAAAGGGGAGGGCTTTGTGTCCGGAAGATGGGGGGAAACCGTCGTGGTAGGGGTGTACTACTCTCCCAATAGGGATCTCACCCAGTTTGAGGAGTACTTGGGTAGGTTGGCGGATGAAATAAGCCGCCACCTCCCGGGCCGAGTCTTGGTCATGGGGGACCTAAACGCCAAATCTGATGCGTGGGGTTCCCCCGTGACCAATGCAAGGGGTGAGATCCTGGAAGAGTGGGGGGCACAACTCGACCTTCTGGTTATCAACAGAGGGTCGGAGTTTACCTGCGTGCGGGACAACGGGGGATCCATCGTAGATGTTACATGGGGATCCCCTCAAGCCGCACGTATGGTAAGTGGCTGGCGGGTGATGGTGGGGTCGGAGACCCTATCGGATCATAGAAATATAAGGATGGAGGTCTCTGACCCTTCCTTAGGACGCCGGCCACGCCCCCGGGAGGAAAGACGCGGTGCACCCCTGCCCCCCCGATGGGCGCTTAAGCGCCTTGACGAGGACGCCTTAATGGCGGCCGCCACAGCCAAGGCGTGGGAAGAACCTCCCGCGCCTGACGCCTGCGACGCAAACGAGGAGGCGGCCTGGTTCCGATCGGCAATGGTGGAAATTTGCGATTCCGCCATGCCGAGGAGCCAGGCCAATCATAAGAAGAGGGGGGTGTACTGGTGGTCTCAAGAGATATCGCGATTACGCGCGAAGTGTATCCGATCGAGACACCGGTACACCCACTGCCGACGCAGGCGTCACACTGCTGACGAGGCGGCCGAGCTGTTGGAGGTGTACAAAGAGGCGAAGAAGTCCCTCCAACGTGCCATTAAGGAGGCCAAGGCCCGGGCCTGGGACGAGCTCCTGGAGACCCTCAATAAGGATCCGTGGGGGCGTCCATACCGGATTGTAAGGAAGAAACTGCAGTCCGGTGGACCCCCGATCACAGAGGGTCTCCAACCCGATGTGTTGGAAGAGGTGGTCACCACCCTCTTTCCTCCGGACGTGGAGGAAGAGGGTGGGGACAGACCCTTGAGTCCAATAGTCCAAAACCAATGGACGGAGGACCTAAGGGTCACCGGGAAGGAGCTCGTCCAAGCGGTTAAGCGGCTCCGGGCTAAGAACACTGCTCCGGGGCCGGATGGAATACCGGGCAAGGCCTGGGCAATGGCCCTGGGCGTCCTCGGGGGCCGTCTGAGGCAGCTGTTTGACAGCTGCCTTATGACGGGACGGTTTCCCGACATATGGAAGGAGGCCAAATTGGTCCTCCTAAAGAAAGAGGGGCGACCCGCAGACTCACCTGCGGCGTACCGCCCCATTTGCTTGTTGGATGAGGCGGGCAAGCTGTTCGAAAGGATAGTAGCTGCCCGCCTCAGGGACCACCTATCGCGGGTAGGACCCGACCTGGCGGAATGCCAATTCGGATTCCGAGAGGGCAGATCGACCATCGACGCTATTATGCGCGTCAAGGCCCTCTCGGATGAAGTAACGGCAAGGGGCGGCGTGTTGATCGGGACGAGTTTAGATATCTCGAACGCGTTCAACACGCTGCCCTGGGAATGCATCCGCGAGGCACTCCGGTACCACCGGGTGCCTCGGTACATACAGGATGTGGTCGGGGACTACCTTAGCGATAGGTGGATATCCTACACGGGGCGGTACCAAACGCCGCATCGCAGGAGGATGAGCCGGGGGGTTCCGCAGGGGTCGGTCTTAGGACCACTCCTGTGGAACCTCGGATATGATCGGGTGCTGCGGGGCGCACTTCTCCCGGGCATGCACCTAGTGTGTTACGCTGATGACACACTGGTGCTTGCCCGGGGTGACAACTGGGAGGGGGCCCGCCGGCTTTCATCGGTGGGTCTGGCACTCGTCGTTGGACGGATCCGCGCTTTGGGACTGAGGGTGGCCCTCCAAAAGACCGAAGTTATTCACTTCAACGGTCCAAGGAGGGGACCACCTCGGTCCCATATAGAGGTAGAGGGAGTCCGAATGGAGGTGAAGTCCCACTTGAAATATTTGGGACTCACGCTCGACAGCAGATGGAACTGGCGGGAACACTTCTGCCGCTTAGCCCCCCGGATAAGGGCAGCGGTCAATAGCATTGGCTGCTTGCTGCCCAACATCGGGGGGCCGAGGGAGAAGATCCGTCGCCTCTACATGGGGGCGATCGGATCTATGGCGCTCTACGGGGCACCTGTGTGGGCGGGCGACCTGATGGCACCTAGCCAAAGACTGCTGCTAGGTCTGCAGCGGAGGCTGGCCATCAGAATCGTCCGCGGCTATCGCACGATTCCCGTGGAAGCGGCATGCGTGGTGTCGGGGTCGATACCTTGGACCCTGCTGGCGGAGGTGTACAAGGAGTTGTACGAGCAGAGGAGAGACCTTCGCCAGCGGGGCCTGGCCCTGACACCGAAAGCGGCGGAAGTGGCCCGGCAACGGGCAAGACAGCGCGCGGTGGAACGATGGTCGGAGGAACTACTCCGACCGAGGGCCGGTCTGCGCGCTGTCCAAGCGATTCAGCCAGTTCTATCGGATTGGCTGTCGAGAGATTTCGGACTCTCTTATAGGGTTGTGCAGGTGCTCACCGGGCACGGGTGCTTCGGTGAGTACCTGCACGATAAGGCGCGGAGGGAGCCAACGACGAAGTGCCACCACTGTACGGAGGTCAGGGACACGGCGCAACACACAGTGGAATTCTGCCCAGCATGGGCGGAACAGCGCCGTGCCCTGACCGACGCAATAGGGGGAGATTTGCAGCTCTCCAGCATGGTCAAGGCCATGCTGGAGAGCAAAGAAAAGTGGAGCGCCGTCGCCTCCTTCTGCGAGGACGTCCTAACGCGGAAGGAGGTGGCGGAAAGGGAGAGAGAGGAAGACCCGGACGCCGACCCGATGCGTCGCAAGAGGGCTGGCGTCCGGCGAAGGAGATTCGCCGCAGCCGCGGCGAGAGGATAGCGGGAAGGAGTTGTGCGAAGAAGGCGGGATCGGGAGAACAGTGTTCCCCAGATCCCGCCTCGGAGGGGGGGGAGAGTCGTTCCTCTAGGGGGACGGCTCTTCCCCTCGCGAGGAGGTTCTCTCGGGGACCGTGGCCGAATCCCAACCCCCTCTGGGGGCGGAGGGAGCCCGATCCCCGGAAGAAAACCAAAAGAGAGGCGGAACGGAGGGGACACGATCCTCGCCCCACGGGACGAGGTTCACGGGCCCCTCCCTTCCGCTTAGGGATACTCCCTCTCTCGAGGGGGTCTTCCGAGAGGTGCCCCCCCCCGTGTCACGGCCGAATCCTAACCCCCTCCGGGGGCGGAGGGAGCCGTGACACGGGGGGGCGGAGGGCTCGCAGGATCTTTGGAGCGGGGGCTTCGGAGATCCACTGCACGCGGGCTCTCACGAGGGGGAAGAGAATGGGTGGCCCCATTCTCTTCCTTCCAGGACCGGGGTAAAACCCGGTCCTTTTATCAAGGTTTGGAGCGCAAGCTCAGCGTGCAGCGACTCCGGCGTATGCGAAAGCGATTCCCGGGGCCGCTGCACAAGCGCTCAGAGGGCCACCGTGTGGTTTTAGTGGGTCGGGGGAGTCCCCGGGACGCATTTGAGTCCCGGTGGGCGTTGATCCCAGCCCCACATAACCCTCTCACCTCCCCCGAGGTGTGAGGGTATGCGGTCGCGCATTTCCACACGAAAAAAAAAAAAAAAAAAAAAAAAAAAAGGTTAGGTTAGGTTAGGTTAGGTTAGGTTAGGTTAGGTTCTCTCTCGTGGGATGCGGCCTTGCCGTGGCGAGAGGGCTCACCCCTTGCAAGAGGATAGTCTTGCAAGGGGTGCTAACAGCATCCCGTACCCGAGTAACGCCGGGTACATTAACTCCCCGAGTCTGGGGAGTTTCCCCAGTCCCGGGGAGCCCTCCCTGTGGGAGGAGGGGGCCCACTTCCCCTATAGAGCTTCGGCTCGTATGTGGTAGAGGATGGCGACCTTGAATTCAAACGCCCGGTGGCATGGCATCGTTAGGGGTTGGACATTGCACGGCGCCTTGGCGCTGTCCTCCCCCCATGCACTTGGAGTCCACGACGCCTGGTCGATGATCCGAGAGGGGAGATTGGGTTGTCGTGGGCTCGGTGTGTGTGTGTGTGAATGTGGATGCGTGCATGTATGGGCCTGGTGGGGCCAAAAGGGTTTCGGCCCGCCACCCCTGGAAGGACACCAGGCTAAAAAACCAAATCAAAAACCATGATGGAGCACAGTAAAAAGGAAGAAAACCTTACCGTCACAGGGGTGCTCGGAGCCCCAGTGACCGGCGAAGAACCCGTTATCGTCCCGGGCGGAACTTCGTCGTCAACAAACGTCGGGCTACGTGAAGAATGCACCGCGGGTTCCTCACGCGAAATGGCTACTGCGAAGAATGAAGTAGAAGTGGGTGGCATTGTAGCTATCATGGAGATGAGAGAAGGAGAGACTCCGATACGACTCCCACAAGATATCGGGGTAGAAGCGATGGAAACAATGCCGGAGATTTCCAATAAGAGAAAAAAGGAATCGGATTCAGGATCCGAAGATCAAGAAGCGCATCGCTACAACATAAGGCGCGGAGTGAGAGCCAGGAAGATCATATCATCGGACACGGAAGGCGAAGCCACCGAGGACCAGGTGGACTCTCAAATACTGTCCGAGACAGTAAAAGAAACAGGCAATTCCGGTGACAATGAGACATCACAGTGCTCCGAAGGCGAACAAACTGCCAAATCAACGCGAGGCCCAGGCAGACCGCCTAAGAGAAAGAACAGGGCAAGGCAGCTGGATACCCCGGAACTTATAGATACTCTGAGAGGCACTCCCGAAAAGTACGGAACCACGGAGTTTCATAATATGACTGCGGCCGGCATTGGCACAATAGCCATGGAATGGGTTGAGGAGATTGACACGGTTCGAATCAAGTCAGGCAAGATACAAGGTGCACTAAGCGGAAAGATGAAGAATCACCTCATCGGTATGAGGAACGCGCTGAGAACTTTGGTGATGAAAGCGGAAGCCGTAGGGGATCCAGGCTTCTGGAGAGCCCGCAACTCCAGCATCGCAAAGGAGCTCGAAGATAAAAAGAAAGAGGAGAATAAATATAAAAGAGAAATAGAGATGGCAAACAAGAAGATGAGGAAATTACAGGAAGAAATAGAATCGCTCAAGAAACAAAGAGAAACAGAGACAGCGAAGAAACAGAGAGAGACACCGAAAAGAGGGAGTACACTGTCCCCCTCTCCACAAGTGATGGCAGTAGCCCAGAAGACAGCTCAAGAGCCAAACAAAGAGAGAGAAAGGTCTTTGACTCCGGTAATGAGACCGCCAATCAGAGGAGTATCGATACCCTTGCCGGAACAAGATCCAATAACGGACGACATATCTCAAAAAATAGAGATTGACAGGCAAATAGCCGCGCTTGTGAAGAGGAAAAGAGAGATGGTTTATGCGAAAGCAGAAGAGAGAAGAAACGCGAAAGCCCTATACAGCGAAATTGCGGAAAAATCCGAAGGTTCTAGAAAAGAGAAAGCCCGACAACTTCCTCATGTGAAGGAAAATATACAGATTGTTCCTCCGAGGAAAGAATTGAAAGAAGAAGAACCTAAAACTAGAGAGATCAGTGAATGGATCACAATAGGGAGAGGAAGAAAAGGTAAAAAAGCTAAAAATAAAAAGGAAGAAACAGTTACTCAGCAAAGAGAGCCGCCAAATATGGCACAGCCTGGAACAAAACGAACCCAGGAAACTAAAGAGACTGGTGCAAGAGCAGCTCATAAAAGGAAGCCACCCAAGACTGCGGCAGTAGCCATTAAGGGCTTAGATGAGAAATTCTCGTATGCACAGGCATTGAGAACCGCCCAAGACAAAATAGAATTGTCGGACTTAAAGATCTACAAATCTAGGGTCAGGAAAGCGGCAAATGGGGGAGTCATAGTGGAGATACCCGGTCCACAAGGATCCGAGAAAGCAGACATGCTCGCCAAACAATTAAGAGAGGTTATGTCTGGACAGGCCGAAATAACTCGACCCACCATCAAAGGCGAACTCATTGTATCCGGATTCGACGAATCAATAAATACGGATGACATATTTGAAACAGTATCGAGCCTTGGTAAATGTAGGAACGAACAGATCAAGGTAGGTACTATAAGGAGATTACCCAATGGAAATAATATGATCTGGGTACAATGTCCGGTTGATGCAGCGATTCTAGTCGCAGAGAAAAAGAAACTGAGGATTCGGTGGACCACGGCTAGAGTCGAAATGTTGCAGAAACGCCCCATTCAATGTTACAAATGTTGGCGAAAGGGGCATATTCGCAACAACTGCACCTTTAAAGAGGACTACAGCAAAGTCTGTTTTAGATGCGGCGAAACTGGCCACCCTGTAAAAATATGTAGAGCCGAGATCAAGTGCAGGATATGCAAAGATAGAAACCTAAGCTCTGATCATAGAGTGGGTTCTAATAAGTGTAGCCTGGATCAAGACGAGAGGAGAGGCGATACGCAAAAGAAAGCCCGACAAGAGCCTGATCGGAGAATGGCGGCTCCGCCTGCTCCCCAGAATGAGTAAAATATTACAATGTAATATAAATCACAGCTGGGGAGCCCAAGATATATTATTCCAGCACATAGTGGAGAATCAAATAGGTATCTGCTTGATATCCGAGCCCAGACATGTGCCGGACTCCCAATTGTGGCTCGCCAGCAATAACAAGAAGGCAGCAATACACTGGAGGCCGGAGTACTTGAGGAAGATCTGCACGCTACTAAGTAAAGGAGAAACGTTTGTCGCAGCCAGATGTAACAATATAAATTTTATATCTTGTTATATATCCCCAAACGTAGATCATGGGGAATATCTTGAAGCACTGGATGAGATCGGAGATACAATCCAACGGATAGGCGGAAGCTTCATAGTTTGCGGGGATTTTAACGGAAAATCCACGCAGTGGGGCTCCCCGTATACCAACAAGAGAGGAGAATCGATCGAAGAATGGGTCGCCGAGATGGATCTGCGACTCGTTAACACCGGCAATACTCCAACATGCGTAAGACGGCAAGGTACATCGATCGTGGACCTCACGTGGATCACGGCAGACCTAGTGGAAAAGATCCAAGACTGGAGGGTGGAAACTGAAATAGAGAACCTATCAGACCACCGATATATATCCTTTGAGATAGACGGAGAACCTCTGCCACGTAATAAGAGCCAAAGAGAGCGGAAATGGAACTTCGCTAAAATGGACGCAGAGATGTTGCAGGTTTCCCTAGGCTGGGCATGCTCGGTCGGTATGTCGGAAGAGGAAACGGCAAACACCGACAGTTGGTGCGAATGGACAGAACGTGTAATGCGAGAAGCATGCGACGCTTCGACCCCTAGATGCAAACAAGCTCACCCCAAGAAGAGAACATATTGGTGGAACGAGCAAATTGCGAATCTAAGAGTCGAAACCAATAGAAAGAGAAGGGCCTGGACAAGGAGTAAGAGATGGAATCAACCCGAAGAGACGGCCAACCGGGAGAGAGAGTACAAAATCTCTAGAAGCATCTTGCGGAAAGAGATAAACAAAGCGAAGGCTGAGGCATGGCAGGAACTTGTTCAGCTAGTGGATTCTGATCCATGGGGCCTCCCGTACAAGGCTGTACTGGGAAAACTTAGAAAGGCCACACCGGGACTCACGGAGATACTCGAAGAAGGCGATCTCAACGACCTACTGAACAAACTATTTCCAATGGGTCAAACCCACGACCCAGAAGAGGAATGGACGGAGTTTGTATGGAACGAGGAAGAGCACATAGGATTCAGAGAGGTCAAGGAATCGATCAAGGACTGTGGCGGTAACAGCGTAGCCCCAGGACTCGACGGAGTAAAAGCGACGGCGTGGAAAAGTATCCCGGAAGCAATGACGCAGAAATTAACGCAATGCTTCAACATATGCCTAAGCGAAGGGAAATTTCCTAAAAAATGGAAAAGAGCACGATTGGTATTGATACCAAAAGCTCAAAGTAGCGAACCGGGGCCGCTCAAGGCAAGACCTATTTGCCTGCTAAATGAGGTAGGGAAAGTATTTGAGCGCATCCTGGTAAGAAGAATTAATAACTGGATGGGAAACGAGGAGATTGCACAGCTATCACCCGTTCAGTTTGGCTTTAGGGAGAAAAGATCCACCTGCGATGCCTTGATGAGAGTTAAGGAAATCATAGAGGAATGCATACTTGGCGGAGGAGTCGCGATAGCAGTGGCGATAGATATAGAGAATGCATTTAACTCTCTACCGTGGCCGGTGATAAGGAACGCGATAAGAAGAAAGAGATTTCCCGAATATATATGCAGAATCATAGATGATTACCTAAATGAACGCTGCATAGAATATAGGACACAAAACGGCGAAACAAAGCAGAGACCGGTCACAGCCGGAGTCCCGCAAGGATCCGTTCTGGGACCGGTACTATGGAACATAGGCTACGATGATGTACTGAACGTAAACCTAGAGCCAGGATGCCATTTGTCGTGCTACGCGGACGATACTCTGGTAATATCAACAGCAAACGACATAGAAACGGCTATTACCAAAGCGAACATTCAGGTGAACAGAGTGGTCAAAAGGATAAAAGAGCTTGGCCTGGTGGTCGCGACTAACAAGACGGAAGCGGCTGTCTTTTATAAAAAAGACAAGCCGGATAGGATACCGGATCTTATAATAGAAAGAGAGGTTATTAAAGTCGGCGAAAAACTGAAATATCTAGGAATGATACTGGACAGTAACCTAAAATTTCAAGACCACTTCACATACGTGGAGAACAAAGCGAGCAAAGTGCTTCGATCATTGGGCAGGATCATGCCCAATTTAAGAGGACCAACGGAAGCAAAGAGGAAACTGTTTGCCAGTGTGATCCTATCGATATTGACGTATGGCGCACCAGTATGGAGCGACGCACTGGCAGCAAGCAAGAAGATCCAGCTACCTTTCAGGAGATTGCAGAGAACTTTGGCGATAAGAGTGGCGGCGGCATATAGGACGACATCCTATGATGCAGCCACCCTACTCGCCAGAACTACGCCGCTGTATCTTATAGCGGCGACAAGAAAGAGAGTGTTCCTGCGAATAAGAGACCTTCGCAACTTAGAGGATTGGAGTGTCGAGGAAGAAGAGGAGATCAAGAAGAATGAAGAATTCCTCATGAGAAGACAATGGGAGATACATCTGAGTAACCCAGAGATTCCAGGGACAAGAACGCGAGACGCCATTATGCCTGTCTTTGCCAAATGGCTGGATAGGAAGAAGGGACATTTAACGTTCCACCTGACGCAGATAATAACTGGACACGGCTGTTTTAACAGCTACCTGTACAGGATTGGCAAGTCGGACACGCCAGTCTGTGCCCACTGCAACGAGGAGGTCGATACAGCGGAACACACGGTACAAAGCTGTACAGCCTGGACCGTGGAAAGGCAAGCGCTATCCAGCCAAATAGGAGAGGACCTGCAATTCGCGGTCATCATCAGGAAGATGATGGAAAAGGAGGAATACTGGAAGGCGGTAATCAAGTTTGCAGAGACGGTTATGCGCACCAAGGAAGAGGCGGAACGGGAGAGACAGAGAGGACCCAACAGGGATGACATCTCTTCCAATTCCGAGTAGCAGTGCCACTCGGATGGTGAAGAGTATGTAACCAGGAAGGTGAGAATCCTTGCGGATCTGAGGTCGTGTGCCCATCAAACTTATGTACACGATCTCCACCAGAACCGGGGTATTAGTTATCACACAGGGGGGTAGGACGGGTTATTTTGGGGAGGGGAACCGGGGGGTAGGACGGGTTCTTTGCGGGGTGGGGCAAGGGGGGGGAAAGACTTCTGGGAGGGTAGGTCGGGGGGGGGAATTGGGCGGGGAAGGGGGGGTTATGGGAAAATGGCAGGGTGGATGGGATGGGGAAGGCGAGTGGGGGGTAGGGGGGATTTACGGGGTTGGGGTCTTGGGGGTAGGGCCGGGGGGAAGGGTGGGGATGGTTGGGTGGTTGGGATGGGGCAGGTGTTTGGGGAAGGGGGGGTAGGGGGGTATTGGGGCAGGAGGGTGGGGTAGGGGGGGGATAGGGATTTTTTCTGGTCGAGGAAGTAAACCGGAAGGTGGGCGCGCAAGCGCATGACGATCGGGGTCACGGTGACATGCTTAGGCGGATCCCGGGCCCCGATCCAGTCTGAAGGGAAGCGTCCTCGGCTGGACGGGCGGAGGTTTAGTGGGTAGGGTCAGCGGTGATATGTTGTCCCTTGTGGGGGATCGGGGCTAGCCTCGGTCAACCACTTGGGATATGGTATCGCCGCTGGATGAGTCCCACATAACCTCTGGGGCCGGCCCCAGAGGTATCCGTAAATGGATTCCTCCGCCCTTGCGCCGCATCGCAAAAAAAAAAAAAAAAAAAAAAAAGGTTAGGTTAGGTTAGGTTAGGTTAGGTTAGGTTAGGTTAGGTTAGGTTAGGTTAGGTTAGGTTAGGTTAGGTTAGGTTAGGTTAGGTTAGGTTAGGTTCTCTCCCGTCGGTCGCCACCTTGTCGCTCTCCCGTCGGTCGCCACCTTGTCGTGGTGGGAGGGCTCACCCAGTACACTGTCGTACTGGGTGCCAAGAGCGACCAGTACCAGGATTTCCTGGTACAAGGCCTTTCCTTGATTGGAAAGGCGGTATGCGTGTGTGTGTGGATGAATGAATGAGGGCAGGACGGGCTCTATAGGGTTGGTACCCAACCGTCCTATGGGTGGGATCCCCAGAGAATAAAGCCAACTTCTTTTACACTACTCATGATGGACACTAAGAACGAGACGATCATTACTGTCGCAGCGGGATCGGATACCGCAGCGGCCGGTGGGAGAGGCTGTATTGTCCCGGCAGCCTCCTCATCGTCATCGTACGTCGGGCCTCCACGGGAGTTGGAAGCGAGCTCCCGTGGTGAATTGGCTATCCGCTTCACCAAGGGTGGGCTTAAGGCCGTGCAAGTGCGGGGGAAGCCTAAGGCTAGTCCTAAGGCTGGCACCTCTCAGCCAACCGTACGGCTTACAAGAGTGGACCGAGGCGGAAAGATTTCCGCAAGCACCGCTCCCTTAACCAAAAGGGAGAGCGGAAGTAAAGCCACCACTGGGACGATGAGGCAGGCGCATGTCTCCCCGGACCCCCAGTGGGAACATTCCTCCTCCTCCTCCTCGTCTTCTGATGAGGAGGAGGACATGGATGTGGACGTGGAGGAGGTCCACAGCGATCAGAGGAAGGCTACGGAGGCGGTGGAGAGAGGCCGAGGTCGGCCCCCAACTACCCAAGAATATACTGGCATGACGGCGGCCCGCGCCGACCGCCTTGCCATATTAGAGAAGGAGGTCCGCCTGAAGGAGGCGCTCTACGTCCTTGACGCGAACGCCCCTCCAAAGCGCACCAGGGGAAGGGACAGCCTTCCCACCGAGGAGGAGATGAGAACTGTGCTCTCAACACAGAAAACATCGGAGATTTACGCGAAGGCTTGTCGGCATCTTATGGCTGTCGACAAGACCTCCGACGTTTCAAAGGGGCTGCAGTCGACCCTTAGCACGGCGCTAAGGAGAGCGGCGCGGGAGGTCCAGGTCGCGCTGGGCGTCCTGATGGAGAGAGCGCGCAGCGCCTCGGAGGAACCGGTCCCCTCCCAGGAGCTGAGCGCCCTGAAAGCGTACGTTCAGACGCTTAAGAGTGGTAAGGAGAAGGCGGATGCCGAGATCGATGATCTCAAGAGGTCACTCGCGGCAGCCAAAGCAGAGCTGGCCACTGCGAGGGCATCCGTCTCTCCGTCGCGCCGACCCCCTGCTCTGAAGCGGAAGCTCAGAAACAGGGACGTCGACATGGAGAAGGAGGAGGAGTCCGACCCGCCTGCACGGGATTCGGAGTGGTGCCCGAACATTCCGGCACCAAGCTCTGCTCTGAGAACAGTGGACAGGGGGACCTCCCCCTGCCCAACCGTAGTGGAGGACAACGCGGCCTCTAGTGGGCTTAGCCCACAAGAGGTTGAGGCTCTTCTGTGCAGGATCACAGAATTAAAGCAGGAAGTCGACAACACGCGGGCCGAGATGGCGGAAGTCCTGGACTCCTCCATCTCGGCAATGCAGAAATGTCGGGATGAGAATAGAGAGCTGCGTGGGCAACTAGAACTCCGAGGGAGGAATAAACCTCCATCAGCCGGGGTTCCGCGGGGGGTTAAAACTACGGGGGGTCCGTCGTCTTCTGGGAAGGGGGGGGGATCTTCTGGGGTGAGGGACTGTATTGGCTCGGGGGGGAACACGAACGAACTATGGTCGAAGGTCGTAGGAAGGAAGTCCGCGAGCGCTGATAAGCGCCTACCGCGGGCTTCCAAGGGGTCTGTGGCTCCGCTAGCCGGGGAGCAGACAGGAGTGGGTCAAGCGGCGAAGCCAGATAAGGGGCGCCGCAAAACATCGCGGAGGAAAAAGAAGAGGGGCCCGCGAGCGCCCGCAACAGCGGCCGTAACGGTCACGATTGCGGACAATGCGGGCAGTGGTCTGACCTATGCCCGGGTGATGGGCGAGGCGAGGGAGAAGATCTCCCTCCAAGACCTCGGCATCTCGGGGTCGAGGCTCAGGCCATCAATGATGGGGGGCCTTGTTATAGAGATCCCCGGAAAGGACCGCCTGTCCAAAGCTCGGCAGTTGGCCGAGCGGATGAAGGATGTGTTCAAGGAGAAGGAGGAGGTGAAGGTCACGCAGCCCCAGAAGACCGCGGAGCTTAGGGTCCGGGGTCTCGACGTGGCCTCCACCTCCAAAGATGTCTCCCTGGCTATCGCCGCGGAGACGGGGTGCCTGGAGGAGCACATTCGAGTGGGGGAAATCCGGCGCAGCTCGGACGTTGGCCCAGGCTCAGTCTGGGTCTGCTGCCCGATCTCGGTGGCCAGTAAGCTGGTCAGAGCAGGTAAGCTGCAAGTCGGGTGGAGCAGTGTCAGGGTGGAGACACTAAAGGCTCGACCCGTATTTTGTTTCCGGTGCCTCGGACACGGTCACGTCCGGGCCCGGTGCAAAGCGGCAGTGGACCGCAGCACCGCCTGTTACCGGTGCGGGGAGCTGGGCCACAGTGCCAAGGGGTGCACGGCGCAGCCCAAATGCCTGGCTTGCGCCGACCTGGGTTTGCCAGCCGCGCACCGATTGGGAGGCAAAGGGTGTAGACCCAGGCCTCCCTCGAGGCGGAAGGAGGACATGCCGCTCGCCGAGAGGGTAGCTACAGCTTCCTCGAAGCAAGCGTCGTTGACGAAGGCGAAAAAGCCCGGTACACTCGCGGCGAAGCGAGTCCCTGCCGGGCCACCAACAGCATCGTCCTCTGGCCGACAGAAACCGGCCAGTTGTAGGGAGGAAGAGGAGATGGAGACCGACACTTAGTCGGCCTCGCAGACCACCATCCTCAATTCGGAGGATGGAGTAAATCCCCCAGTCAAGGGGGGTTTACGGGGACTGCAGATCCACAAGTCGGGGGACTTGTGGGTCATTGCACGTAGTCCCCCGTGAGGAGGAGAGTGTGGCGCGACACCCACCTCTCCTCATGAGGAGTGAGACAAACGTCTCCCTCCTCGCGAGAAGGGCGCGAGTCAACGCGCAGCCTGAGATGCTCTCGGATGTCATGCTTTAGCGGTTCCCGAGAGCATCTCGCAAGGCCGAGTGTCGCCGTCTGGTTTTTAGTGGGTCGGGGGTCGCTTACACCCCCAGCCCCACATAACCCACCTTGCCTCCCCCGAGGCGGGTGGGTATGCGGTTGCGCATTTTCCAGACGTAAAAAAAAAAAAAAAAAAAAAAAAAAAAAAGGTTAGGTTAGGTTAGGTTAGGTTAGGTTAGGTTAGGTTAGGTTAGGTTAGGTTAGGTTAGGTTAGGTTAGGTTAGGTTAGGTTAGGTTAGGTTAGGTTAGGTTAGGTTAGGTTCTCTCTCGTCTCTCTCGTGGGATGCGGCCTTGCCGTGGCGAGAGAGCTCACCCCTTGCAAGAGGATAGTCTTGCAAGGGGTGCTAACAGCATCCCGTACCCGAGTAACGTCGGGTACATCAACTCCCCGAGTCTGGGGAGTTTTCCCCAGTCCCGGGGAGCCCTCCCTTTTGGGAGGAGGGGGCCCACTTCCCCTATAGAGCCTCGGCTCGTATGTGGTAAGGGATGGCGACCCGGAATACAAACGCCCGGTGGCATGGCACCGTTAGGAGAGGGCATTGCACGGCGCTTCGGCGCTTGCCCTCCCGCCATGCATTTTGCGGCCCGGGCCGCGGGGTTCTTGCTCTGGTGTCTCGGGGGGGTATTTTTCGGGGGTTTTTCTCCCGGGGGTATTTTCCCCGGGGTCTCGGGGTGGGGATTTTTGCGGCCGGGGCCGCGGGGGAGGGGACCAGCTGTGATCACCCGAGGGGCATCGCCCGGAGGGGATCACAGCGGTCAGTCGTCGGGGCCGCTCGGACATATTCCGAGGCGGGGCCCGGCGACAAGACGTACCCCAGGGTGCTGGTTGGGAGTCTCCAGGCTGGGTAGCCTGGGTCTCCGTCCCAGCGTCCCTGGGGGGTAGCCGCGCCCGGGCCACTCGGACGTATTCCGAGCTCGGGCCGGGCGCGGCGTGGAGGTCACGCGTGGTTACCCGAGGGGCTCTGCCCGGAGGGGTTACCCAAGGGGCATAGCCCGGAGGGTGCCACGCGGACCTGCCGCCGAGGCCGCTCGGACTTATTCCGAGGCAGGGCTCGGCGGCGAGAGCAGGTACTCCTGGCCGGTCGGGACCGTTTCCCCTTCCGAACCGGCCGGTCAGGAGAGGCGTAGTCCCTTCCGCTGGACGTGATTCCCGGCGGGGGGACGTGCTGGTCGCCACGGCGTGTAGGGCAGGGCCGAGGAGCGGCGACCCTGTCCAAAGCGTCCGTGGGGCCCCCCGGGTGGCGCCACCCGCTGCGGTGCCCGCATTGTCGGAGGTGCGGGACCCCTGAAAGCCCGTGTGGGCGTCAAATCTCACACGGGTGTGTAAGGGGCTCGGAGTCTGGCCGGGGTGTGGTATCCCCCCGGCCAAGACATATGTCCCCTCCCCGGGGGAACTTGGGGCCCGGCCTTGGGGTGTGGCCGGTCATGTTTCGGGGCACCCCTTGGCCGGTGGGGGTATACCCTGGGGGACGGAGCCGCAGCGGGACAGCGGGATTAACCAAAAATGAGTAGTGACAATCAAACAAAAAATAATACTGATGGAGCGAGATTGCGGAAAGAACTGGAGGAGGCGTTCAACAAAGGAGACGCCTGCACTTCTCAAGAAGAGAAGTATTTTTGGCATGGGGACTTATTAAGGCCGGTCACAGTAAATCTGGTAGACCTGGCTAAGTGTGACTCGACCAGCAGCCTTTCCTCGACTCTTTCTAAGACGTCGAGTAAGAGCAAAGCCAAGGACGGTTCTGCGCAAAAGCGCCAAAAGAAAATAATGGAGCGTGAAAAGGCGAGAAGCAACACACTCGCGCAAAAGAGAAAAATGGCGGAATCCGTAACCTGCACGGACACAGATATAGATACAGACAATCTACTAAGCGAAGGGGAAGGGGAAGGCAATATTTCAAGACCTGTAACAACAACCATTCTCAATGAGAAAGATTTCCCCGCACTCCGTACTAGGTCACACATGTCGGTACAGGAACAGAAGGGAAAAGGAGAAGCCGGAAAGGGACAGGCTCCATCACCGGTGCCTGCAATCGGACAGGAACAGGCTCTAATACCAGTGCCTGTACTCGGGCAGGAACAGGCTCTGACACCAGTGCCTGCACTCGGACAGGAACGGGCTCTAACACCAGTGCCTGCACTCGGACAGGGACAAGCTCTAACGCCAGTGCCTGCACCTGGACAGGCTCTACCATCGATACCGGGCCAGCCACCAAGCACTGGAGAACAGGAAACACGGAAGGCTGAGAAAGCTAGGAGGAAAAAAGAAGAACAGGAAGCACGCACGGAACAAGTAATACTGGACCCCTTGAAAGAACCAAATCCAGGTAAATCGTACTACGACTTCCTTGAGAGGATAAGGGACAAGGGAGATGAATATAACGAGGCACCAATCCCTGACCTAGCAGCAATCGCCTCAGAGAAGGCGATGGCAATATATAAAGTGGCCGTGCTGTCAAAACAATTGAAAGGCCCATTGGTGAGACAGGCCAAAGAAGCAGCCGCAGATATGTGCGCGGCTGCATCAGTACTGGCTATAAGGGCGCAAAACCCGACAGAAACCTCAGCTGAAAAGCAAATAAGGGATCTGCAAAACCAAATACACCAGTTGAGGCTAGAGAAGCAGCAACTGGAGCGAAGAGTGGAACGGGAATACAGAAACAAACCTCGTAGAAAGCTCCATTCGGAAACATCAGATGACGAAAGGGAAGGACCGCTCAGCGCAGATAGCGCCAGGATAAAAACTAGGGCCAGAAAACGGATCGACAGAGCCCCACTTCCGCCCAGAAGTGGGGGGGTCCTGTCAACCCATGGAGATGGGATAATCAGGGAAACCTCGCTTCCACCAGAGGGTGGGGAAGCCTCCCTGATTGAGGACTATGAAATGCGGGGGGTCTCACCTCCACCACAAGGCGGGGGAATCCCGGGCATCTCAGGAATAGGAAGAACGAGGGGTCAGGACAGACACATAGAGATGATGGATGTTGTTAACAACGAGGAGGAACATTCATCCTTCTACCGTAGCGAGGACACCACCCAATCGGGTTGGAGAAGGGACAATCCCCCTCCTAACACAAAGGGGACAATGTATATAAAACAAGGACATGTTGAATACATTGTCCCACAAAATAAGAAGGAAGAGGAGGAGGCCAAGGAAAGGGAGAAATTTATGGCCATGGTGGCGATGATTGAAGGCATTGTTGTGAGGGAGCTGGACAAACGACTGGGCTGTCCCATAAATACATATGGGGAAACCCTGAAAAACAAAAAGGATGGTAAGCAGGAAAACAGGGAACAGCAACAACAACAGCCCAAATCAATAAAAAGAACAAAACCGGTAACAGCCGGACAAAGAAATCCGGCACAAGAGGAGAAACCTGCTGCTGCCAAACCAATGGTCAAGAGTATAGAGGTTGTCAAGAAGGCGGTCAGAGTTGTACCTGCTACAACTCTTAACCCACCTTCGCGGCCGGCAGCAGAAAGGGTCTCCAAGCCTAAGGTCAAGGAAACGGGAAAGGGAAATAAAACAGCCCCACCCCCACAGAAGCAGCCAGGTGCGAAATCTACGCCCCTGGCCACAGGGAAAAAAGAAGGGGCACTACAAACACCCCAGGCCCCAAAGCCTTCGAATACGGGCGCCCCTTCCTGGAGCGAGGTGGTCTCCAGGAGGGTAAGAAAAACCAAAACAGCAGCAGCGGCTACGAATGAGGTTGTTGCAGCTGCAAAGGGGAAGGGAGGCAAAGCAATTACAGCCGCCAAACCCTCCCAACCTGGCCAAGAGGCCAAATCGAAAAGGAGGAGAGAGCCAAGAACGGCAGCGATAACGCTGACGTGTCCTCCCGGAACTTATGAGAAAACTCTCCGGGAGGCCCGGCAGAAGATGGAGGCCAAAGGTCTAAATATGGAAGGAGCCAAGATTAGACGAGGAGTCACGGGCTCATATATCTTTGAGATTCCGGGGGCGGGCAGCCATGAAAAAGCAGATAAGTTCGCCCTCGGAATGAGGGAAGCCTTAAGAGGCACGGTGGGCGCAAGGGTGCAGCGCCCAACTAAAATGGCTGAGATAAGACTTCGGGGGCTCGATGAGTCCATCAGAGCCTCCGAAGTGATAAAAGCGATAGCCACAGCAGGTGGCTGCGAAGAAGAGGAAATCCACCTGGGGGAAATAAGAAAAACCCCAGGTGGAATGGGGATCGTCTGGGTCCGCTGCCCACTAACAGCAGCAAACCGCATAGTGGGTATGACCAATTTAAGGATAGGATGGGCACTTGTGCGCGCCGAAATACTGGACACCAGACCCCTCCAGTGCTACAAATGCCTGGAGGGGGGGCACGTGCGCGCGCGGTGCCCTAATAAAGAAGACCGTAGCGGTAAATGTTACCGATGCGGAATTGAGGGCCACGCAGCCAGGAACTGTGTGGCTGAAGTCAGCTGCCCGGTATGCGCAGACAAGGGACTTCCCGCCAAGCATAGGGCGGGAAGTAAATCGTGCATACCGGTGCAAAAGGGCAGAAGGGGAGTCCCACTTAATAAAGTAGTGAATCCCCCCTCCCCCAGGAAGGTCCTTACCCCCCCGGCGCGAGAGGTGGTGGGGCCTCAAACACAAAAAGAGGCTCCCCCCCTAATCGACCTAAATACTACGGTGGAGGCCCCGAAAGAACAAAGGCCTCCACGCATAAGGGGGGCTAAGAGGGAGGAGGAGAAACTCCCGGAAGGAGGCGCTAAGAAAACGCGCCTCCAACTAAATTTAATGGATGCAGATCCCACCGCTATGGAGGTGGGACCTGTGGTTGTAGTCGCAACTGAAGATGGCTTGTAAGGTGTTACAAGCCAATGTGAACCATTCAGGGCCAGCCCAGGATCTCTTCGTCCAGAATATGGCGGAGAGAGACTGCGGCCTGGGGGTCGTAGCCGAGCCGCACCGTGTACCAGAGAATAACTGGGTAAGTAGTACGGACGGCTTGGCTGCGATCACCCACAGAGGCGCGTCAAACTCCCCCCCGATGGAGCTTTTAAAATCGGGGGAGGGCACTGTCACGGTGAGATGGGGGTCCATCATTGTAGTTGGCGTGTATCTCCCGCCGAGTCTCAGTAGAAGAGACTTTTGCGGGAGATTGCACGCCATTGAGAGACAGCTGACGGAATACCACCCCGCCCCAGTGATCGTCGCGGGGGACTTCAATGCCAAATCAGACGCTTGGGGTTCCCCGCGCGGTGACTGGCGGGGTGGTCAAGTATTGGATTGGGCGGCGCGAAGTGGCCTCCTCTCCTGTAACAGAGGAAGGAAGGCCACATGTGTAAGGAGGCAGGGGGAGTCAATCGTAGACTTAACATGGATCACTCCCTCTGCCTCAAGGTTGGTGAGCGGGTGGGAGGTGCTGACGGAGGTAGAAACCATTTCTGACCACAGATACGTGGAGTTCTCCGTCGGTGCCTTCCCCCGCGAAGTAATAGAGCGCCGCCGAAACAGAGAGGCTGTCTCTCGAAGATGGGCCCTCAGGAAACTTGATCAGGACGCGTTTCTGGCCGCGGTCGAGGCGGCCCTGATGGTTCGAGGAAGGGATAATAGGGGGGACCTAGAGGAAGAAAGGGCTTGGCTGCTTAAAACGGTAAGCGATGCCTGTGATGCAGCCATGCCCAGGATAAAACGGAGGTCCCCCCGAAAAACTTACTGGTGGTCGGAGGAAATCGCTGAAGCAAGGCGAATCTCTGACCACGCCAGAAGGAAAGTCTGCAGGCGGAAGAAGTTCGAGCGGTTAGACCCCGAAGGATACCAGGACGCGTGGGACGCTTATAAAGGAAAGCGTGATGACCTACGCGTCCTGATAAGGAAGGCAAAGGCGAGAGCCTGGGATGAGTTGCTCTCCTCCCTGGATGACGACCCGTGGGGGCGCCCTTATCGCATAGTTTTGAAAAAACTAAAAAGTGGAGGCGCCCCAATCACGGAGTCTATGGACCCCCAATTCATCGGCCAAGTCGTGGACACCCTGTTCCCGCTGGAGGAGGGACATGCTAACCCGATTCCGGCGTTGGACTGGGTGTGGGACGAGGAGGCCATGGGGGTCACGGAGGGAGAGCTCCGGGATGCCATCAGAAAAATCAAAAACGGGAAAGCGCCCGGACCTGATGGCATCCACGGAAAAGTCTGGGCTCTCGCCCATCGGGGTCTTGCGGGGCCCATGCGGAGGATATACAACGAATGTTTCCGCATGGGCTCATTCCCACGAGAATGGAAGGAGGCAAACATCGTCCTCCTTCCAAAAGAGGGCAAGCCGAGGGATCAACCCTCGGCCTATAGGCCAATCTGCCTAATAGACGAGGCGGGTAAGATTCTTGAAAGAATCATAGTGGACCGCCTCGTCTACCACTTGTCCCGGGAGGGTCCTAATCTCAGCCAGGAGCAATACGGCTTCCGGGTCGGACGATCTACTATCGACGCGATACTTAAGGTTCGTTCGATCGCGGAGGCCGTAACGGAGGAAGGCGGGGTGTTGTTGGCGGTATCCTTAGATATATCAAACGCCTTCAACACCCTGCCATGGCACCGGATCGGGGCGGCCCTGGACTATCACCGGGTCCCCCCGTATCTGGTGTCAATCCTGGCGGACTACTTCCGGGACAGGCAATTGGCCTATACGGATAGAAATGCCGAGGAACAAAAGCGTCGAATGGCATGCGGGGTTCCGCAGGGGTCAGTACTGGGACCCCTACTGTGGAATCTCGCATACGACGCTGTTCTTCGGCAAGCCCTCCCCTCTGGCTGTCACACGGTGTGTTATGCAGATGATACGTTGGTGATGGCCAGAGGGAACTCGTGGGAAGAAGCAACCGCTCGAGCGAATCTCGCCGTTTGCCGCGTTGTGCGCTTTATAAGACAGATGGGGCTCAAAGTGGCGCCCCAAAAAACAGAAGCCATCTTCTTACATGATGGCTCTCATGGGGCGCCACCGAGAGCCCACATCCAAGTGGAGGACACCTCGATAGAGGTGGGGGCCTGCCTTAAATATTTGGGCCTCCACCTCGATGGAAAGTGGACCTTTCGAGAACACTTCCGCCGTATATCCCCTAAGGTAGAGAGGGCAGCAATGGCTCTTCAACGCCTGCTGCCCAATCTTGGGGGACCTGGCGGAAGTGTTCGAAGACTGTATGCTGGGACTATTCACGCCATGCTCCTGTACGGAGCCCCGGTATGGACGGAACGTCTGGAGGCCACCCGCGGCCCAAGAAATGCCTTAAGGCAAGTGCAGAGGCGGGTGGCCAACAGAATTTGCCGGGGCTACCGGACAGTGAGCTGGGCAGCTGTGGGGGTGCTCTCCGGAGTACCCCCTTTGGAGATGCTCGCCCGCATGTACGCGGACGTGTACACGCGTACACGCCAATATCAGCGGGCGGGCATCACAATGACGGAAAGTCTCCGGCATGCAGTGAGGGTCCACTCCCGACGGGCGTTGATCAGCAGATGGAAAGACAGCCTCGCAGATCAGAGGCTGCCAGGTCAGCGCACCGTCGGGGCCATAAGGCCCTGTCTAGAAAGCTGGCTAGACAGGGTCAAAGGAGGGGTGTCCTTCCATATGACGCAGGTGCTCACCGGACATGGTTGTTTCGGTGAGTACCTGCAAAGGATAGGGAAAGAGCGCACAACGCGGTGTCATCACTGCGGCCACGAGTGCGATACCGCCCAGCACACACTTGCAGACTGTGTTGCCTGGGCGGGTGAAAGAACGGAACTCGTGGCCGCTGTAGGGAGGGATCTGTCATTGCCCTCAATAGTGAGGGCAATGACAGATAATCAAGAAGTTTGGAAGGTGTTCTCCTCCTTCTGCAGCAAAGTTATGGTGCAGAAGGAGGAGGCTGAAAGAGAGAGAGAAAGGGAGGGAGGAGAGAGAGAGAGTGAAACGGAGGAAGGGGACGTGCCCCCTCTTTCCCCGGCATCGGCGGCCTTGGCCGTTTGTGGTGTCGGGGATCGGGGGGGGCGCGCCCCCGGCGCAAGTAGAGGAGAAAACAGCGAGGAGGAGGAAGGGGACGTGCCCCCTCTTTCCCCGGCATCGGCGGCCTCGGCCGTTTGTGGTGTCGGGGATCGGGGGGGGCCCGCCCCCAGCGTAAGAAGGAGTAGCGAAGAGGTGGAGGACGTGCCCCCTCCCGCCCCGCCGTCGGTGGGCTTGCCCACTTGTGGCGGCGGGGATCGGGGGGGGTACGTCCTCAGAAAAAGGAGGAAGAAGGGAGACGAAAGTGCGGAGGACAGGGGGGGGCCCTCTCTTTCCCCGCCATCGGGGGGCTTGCTCACCTGTGGTGGCGGGGATCGGGGGGGGCCCGCCTCATACATACCCGCGTCGAAACACGACGCGGGATGAGGTCTCCGGGGGGGGGCTGGGGACGTCTAAGTCCCGGGGCTCCTCCCCGAAGACCTCTCGAGAATTGGGGGCGCGGGCGCGTCGGCCTCGCTTAGGCGGGGCCGGTGCGGTCGCGCCCCCAAACGGGCAACCCCCTCGGTTGTGGCCGGGTCCTGACTCCCAAGGGAGCGGAGGTGGCCGCTGCCGGGGGGGCCGAGGGGAGGGGTCTTTCGCCTGCGGGGTCGCGCTTTGCTCGGCCTCGCGGGGTGCGACCTTTCCCCTCACGGACGTAGATGCGGCGGGAGGGCCCTCTCACCGGGAGCCGCAAGGCACCGGTGGGAGGGCGTCAACGCCGTAGAGGGTCCCCTTCCCCTTCAGGGAGGGGCTTCCCTGGTGAGGGCCTCCGGGGTGTTTTGCCGAATCCCCATTCCCTTTGGGAGGGGGAAGGAGCACCACTCTGGAGGCGGGGGGTGACGGCTCGAGCGGGACACTCGAGCCGTGACCCCGCCCCCCATCTTTTTTGGGAGGGCGCGGCGTGGGGTTGATACCGCCCTGCGCCGCAACCGCGAGAACCCGCACTTGCGGGGGGAGAGTGTCGCCTTCAGTGGCACTCTCCTCGGGAGGTCTTAAGGCGGGGGGGCGGCGAGACGGCATGGGAAACCAGCATCCTCGCCGTCCCCCGTAAAACGCCCGCGAAGGTATCCGTAGTGGTTTTAGTGAGGTAGGCCTTGCGCCCCCTGACCGATTCATTCGTGGATCGGCCAAGGGGAGCAAGGAGTCCCACATAACCACCCGTCCTCTTCCCGGAGGCGGGGGTATCCATGAGGATTTCCACTACGCAACAAAAAAAAAAAAAAAAAAAGGTTAGGTTAGGTTAGGTTAGGTTAGGTTAGGTTAGGTTAGGTTAGGTTAGGTTAGATGGGCCCTCAGGAAACTTGATCAGGACGCGTTTCTGGCCGCGGTCGAGGCGGCCCTGATGGTTCGAGGAAGGGATAATAGGGGGGACCTAGAGGAAGAAAGGGCTTGGCTGCTTAAAACGGTAAGCGATGCCTGTGATGCAGCCATGCCCAGGATAAAACGGAGGTCCCCCCGAAAAACTTACTGGTGGTCGGAGGAAATCGCTGAAGCAAGGCGAATCTCCGACCACGCCAGAAGGAAAGTCTGCAGGCGGAAGAAGTTCGAGCGGTTAGACCCCGAAGGATACCAGGACGCGTGGGACGCTTATAAAGGAAAGCGTGATGACCTACGCGTCCTGATAAGGAAGGCAAAGGCGAGAGCCTGGGATGAGTTGCTCTCCTCCCTGGATGACGACCCGTGGGGGCGCCCTTATCGCATAGTTTTGAAAAAACTAAAAAGTGGAGGCGCCCCAATCACGGAGTCTATGGACCCCCAATTCATCGGCCAAGTCGTGGACACCCTGTTCCCGCTGGAGGAGGGACATGCTAACCCGATTCCGGCGTTGGACTGGGTGTGGGACGAGGAGGCCATGGGGGTCACGGAGGGAGAGCTCCGGGATGCCATCAGAAAAATCAAAAACGGGAAAGCGCCCGGACCTGATGGCATCCACGGAAAAGTCTGGGCTCTCGCCCATCGGGGTCTTGCGGGGCCCATGCGGAGGATATACAACGAATGTTTCCGCATGGGCTCATTCCCACGAGAATGGAAGGAGGCAAACATCGTCCTCCTTCCAAAAGAGGGCAAGCCGAGGGATCAACCCTCGGCCTATAGGCCAATCTGCCTAATAGACGAGGCGGGTAAGATTCTTGAAAGAATCATAGTGGACCGCCTCGTCTACCACTTGTCCCGGGAGGGTCCTAATCTCAGCCAGGAGCAATACGGCTTCCGGGTCGGACGATCTACTATCGACGCGATACTTAAGGTTCGTTCGATCGCGGAGGCCGTAACGGAGGAAGGCGGGGTGTTGTTGGCGGTATCCT
The DNA here is from genome assembly GCF_030444845.1 of Prenolepis imparis. Lineage (NCBI taxonomy): Eukaryota > Metazoa > Arthropoda > Insecta > Hymenoptera > Formicidae > Prenolepis > Prenolepis imparis. The sequence continues at coordinate 1,571 of NW_028141186.1, read as the reverse complement.
TAGATATATCAAACGCCTTCAACACCCTGCCATGGCACCGGATCGGGGCGGCCCTGGACTATCACCGGGTCCCCCCGTATCTGGTGTCAATCCTGGCGGACTACTTCCGGGACAGGCAATTGGCCTATACGGATAGAAATGCCGAGGAACAAAAGCGTCGAATGGCATGCGGGGTTCCGCAGGGGTCAGTACTGGGACCCCTACTGTGGAATCTCGCATACGACGCTGTTCTTCGGCAAGCCCTCCCCTCTGGCTGTCACACGGTGTGTTATGCAGATGATACGTTGGTGATGGCCAGAGGGAACTCGTGGGAAGAAGCAACCGCTCGAGCGAATCTCGCCGTTTGCCGCGTTGTGCGCTTTATAAGACAGATGGGGCTCAAAGTGGCGCCCCAAAAAACAGAAGCCATCTTCTTACATGATGGCTCTCATGGGGCGCCACCGAGAGCCCACATCCAAGTGGAGGACACCTCGATAGAGGTGGGGGCCTGCCTTAAATATTTGGGCCTCCACCTCGATGGAAAGTGGACCTTTCGAGAACACTTCCGCCGTATATCCCCTAAGGTAGAGAGGGCAGCAATGGCTCTTCAACGCCTGCTGCCCAATCTTGGGGGACCTGGCGGAAGTGTTCGAAGACTGTATGCTGGGACTATTCACGCCATGCTCCTGTACGGAGCCCCGGTATGGACGGAACGTCTGGAGGCCACCCGCGGCCCAAGAAATGCCTTAAGGCAAGTGCAGAGGCGGGTGGCCAACAGAATTTGCCGGGGCTACCGGACAGTGAGCTGGGCAGCTGTGGGGGTGCTCTCCGGAGTACCCCCTTTGGAGATGCTCGCCCGCATGTACGCGGACGTGTACACGCGTACACGCCAATATCAGCGGGCGGGCATCACAATGACGGAAAGTCTCCGGCATGCAGTGAGGGTCCACTCCCGACGGGCGTTGATCAGCAGATGGAAAGACAGCCTCGCAGATCAGAGGCTGCCAGGTCAGCGCACCGTCGGGGCCATAAGGCCCTGTCTAGAAAGCTGGCTAGACAGGGTCAAAGGAGGGGTGTCCTTCCATATGACGCAGGTGCTCACCGGACATGGTTGTTTCGGTGAGTACCTGCAAAGGATAGGGAAAGAGCGCACAACGCGGTGTCATCACTGCGGCCACGAGTGCGATACCGCCCAGCACACACTTGCAGACTGTGTTGCCTGGGCGGGTGAAAGAACGGAACTCGTGGCCGCTGTAGGGAGGGATCTGTCATTGCCCTCAATAGTGAGGGCAATGACAGATAATCAAGAAGTTTGGAAGGTGTTCTCCTCCTTCTGCAGCAAAGTTATGGTGCAGAAGGAGGAGGCTGAAAGAGAGAGAGAAAGGGAGGGAGGAGAGAGAGAGAGTGAAACGGAGGAAGGGGACGTGCCCCCTCTTTCCCCGGCATCGGCGGCCTTGGCCGTTTGTGGTGTCGGGGATCGGGGGGGGCGCGCCCCCGGCGCAAGTAGAGGAGAAAACAGCGAGGAGGAGGAAGGGGACGTGCCCCCTCTTTCCCCGGCATCGGCGGCCTCGGCCGTTTGTGGTGTCGGGGAT